>NW_026136711.1:26052454-26482454 GCF_905237075.1 Dicentrarchus labrax | reverse complement strand
TCTGACAACAGGTGACTGAAAGGCATGCAACTGGTTCTGTGCAACAGTCTGCCAATTAAGTCTGTAGATTCCCTCAGGAATGCATTATAGATACAAAATGCAAAATGGGGGAGTTCAACAAGGGCACCTCATGTAACTAGCAACATTCAGAGCCTTGAAAGACTGAGGCTTGTGCGTAATTAACCTGATGTAAGTACAGCAGTGTACTGTGAGTACTGTGAAAACATTAGTGAGGAGAGAGAAGAGTCTGCTGGGTACTTTAACAAGTAGCTCACCAGAGTGGGAGCATTGACTTTACTTGAACAATGTAAAAAGCAAGGGATAATTAATTGGCTGGCTGGGCCATCAGTGCTGTGGCAACATTTTCTGAGGATTGGGAGGAAAGAAAAGGCTTCTACCTAGTTTATCTGGCTCATTGGGTTTTGCTCTGACAACATTAAATGAGGACTTACCAGAGTAGTTTTTAAGTCTGCTGGGGCAACTCCAAGTCAAATCGTAAGGCTTTCAGGATAATGCTGTGTCTACACAGAATACATTTTGGCTGTGTTTTTCAGTCATTACTTTCACGTACATCTGACAGAACAGATACGCTTCTATTTTAATCAATCTAACTGTCTACACAGGCAGCATAACTGCTTGCACTTGTGTGTGAATGCGACTACCTGCCTGTTGATCAGGGTCTTGCCAGGTCAAAACTGTTTTGCTTCCAAGTCAAGTCAAGTCTTTAAGTAGTCATATCTTAAGTAAGTCAAGTCTGACAGCAGTCAAGTCCAAATCAAGTCCCAAGTGTATCTTAAAAGTACACAGTGGTACCAAGCAAAATAGCTTACATTCAGTATTGCTCACCAAGATGCATTGTATTCCTGAGGCCTTATGTTGAATCCCTTTTTTCTTCATAGAATAAACATTCCTCAGAAATTGTTTGGATATTACCCACTGCTACCTTTCACGGAACATTACTGCCACCAACTGTCGATCAGGGGAATAGCATTGACAGAAATGTGCAATGAATCACCCGCCTTGTGTATGCATTACACCTGTGTCCACAAAAAACTAGGACCCTCTCACTAGAGGTCTACAATAGGGCTAGCTACTGGTTTTGGGATACTGTGTTGAGACAATAACAATGTAGTCAATACTGCATGCAGACAACTAATAAATGAATAATTTGTAGTTAACTGGCAATTAAAGTGAGCACCTGTTATTGTAGCATTTGGTGTAAACTTCTGTTGTTTGAATGACAGATTGTACAACAGCACAACGTTTCCCTCTGTAACGGAATAAGGAATAATTTCCCCTGTCTTTTTTTCCACCATGGGAATATTCATTGGATACAGTGGAATGTGTGTAGGCAGAGATGTAAATGTTAAACTGGAACCCCTGTAACTGGATGTGCCTGAAAATGTTGTACATTTTAGCTGGATTGGTTTTAATCCAACTTCATGCTATACAGACACACTTCCTCTCATTTCTTTACATTTGTGAAAGGAGCATGCATCTGGAAGGGGGTGGACTACCATGCTCTTTTCTGGAGACACACCTGTCATGTTGTAAGCAGGGTGAAAGAACGATGACGCTGGCTGGATAAATGGGGATAGCGTGGGACCCTTCAATGGAAAATGTAATGGCTAGAAGAATAATGCAGCCAAAATCTCATCATCACACTCTCACCCTCTCTTTTCTATCTTTTCACTCTTTTGTCTCTCACACAAGCTCATACACACAAACACATTTCAATCACAGAGAGACATGACAGCAAATCAGTGTGAGCATTCTCAACCTCATAAATGGAAATGACTCATCTGTCATTCATCTATCCAGGGTGGCATTTCTCTTTCTTTCACTCAGGGGGGAATTAACTCCATTTGGCTGAAGACCCAGTCTCCTGATGGCTCACAGTCCAAAAGCCTTGTACCTGGAGAATATTCTTTTGTGTTTGTGATAAGGCAAGAAACCCTTATTTGTTTGTTTTTGACTTCTCTATTTTGTTTCTGACATTTATGTCTGATACAATGTTCCTAAATGTTTTCTTATTTTCTTTTCCATTTTTAACAGACAACACCGCACCCTTCTAATTGATATGTCCAGTGAGTGAGATAGTCTGGGCCCCTGGAAACAAATCCTCTAAGTGAAAAAGATAAAATTACACACATCCATTTTCTGCCCCTCTCCTTCCGCTGAATGTCTGTCTAGCTGTCTGATGGCAACTAGAGAACTCTTGTAACCCATAGCTTATTCATGCACTCTAACACCTCAGAGAGCTGTACAAGAATAACAGATCAGATTCTCCTTGAGTCAGGTATAATGTAGCCTTACGGCCTAAAAGCCGCAGCTTTGAAAAGGGCCCTTTCGCTGCTCTCCAACATCCCCAATCCTCTAGCTAAAAAACGGAAATCAATTATCTGTCTGAAACCCGTTGCCTCTGCCCCTACCTGGCTGCCAGATCCCATATGGTAATGTAGATAGCAGGGGATCATATTACTGAAAAGCTTAAGAAGTGAGAGATCCCCCCGGCAGATTCCATTGCACCGTGTCCCTTGACGATGTTCAATACTTCGGGAGGGTCGGCTCTGTGCCATTGTTCAGTGAATGGGGAAGTTAACCGACATCGCCTGGCCCTGATGGGGATTGTTATTTCAAATCTCTGCTAAACTGAGGATTGGGAATTCTGCTATCTGGTTTCTCCCCCTTTGTGATGTGATGAGCTCCATCGTTGGGCCTTCTTACAAGAGTAATTTGATGGGGGAAATTCATGGTAAAGAGAGAGAGAGTCCTCTGCACCAGCCCATTGTGACAGTTTCCTGAGTAACAGAGTCCGCAATGTCTTTCATGGTGTGTTATTTTGGCACAGTTGCTCAGTTCTCACCAGAGACACCAGCTGATGTTGCCACTTAGACAGGGGACTACTGAGATTCCTTGCTAAGCTGTAAAATGTGAACAGGTTGTAAGTCTGAAAACAAAAGTGATATTGAAGTGAAGAACTGAAGCCCTGGAGTGATGCAGTTGGAATTCTTAATGTACACTGTGTACTGAAGAAAAAATTGGAATCAGACCAAGGCATATTACTTAAAACAAACCATTTGTCATATAATTTACATCCAGCCTTGGTATGGCTGCAATAGCCCAGTATCCCTTGGAATTACTCTGATATTGTATAATACAGCACCTCACGATTTATGTCTAATGCCAACTTTCAATGCCATTATTGGAAGTAGTTTGCCCTTTCTGTCGCAAGGTGGACGTTTAAAGATGTAGGGTAACCACCCTGTTTGTGATTTTTTGGTTGTCTAACGTCAGCCATGCCCAAACCATACTTTATTTTCTATAACCATAATCTTTCTTTAGCCAAACTGATTTTTTTTTTTTTTTTTTTTACAAGGTTGGCATTAACCTCAAACTTTGTCATTGAAAGTAATTTGTTTTGTAGAATTGCCCATCCATAGTGTTGAGCTGCATTGATGGTGACCTTGAAACTAAAATCATTCTGTAAACATTCAATCATGATGAAATTCCTTACCTGCACTTATAAAGGCTAAAATACACTGTATGGCAATAACTACAATTTTGGTCAAAATTAAGTTATGACTGAAAATTTACTTTTAAATGTCTGTTGTCTTTGCAAAATTGTAGTAACTACAAAATCCAACCAAAACCCAAGACAAACCGCAGTAAGTGCAGAAACTGCACTATCCCTCAGTTTCTCAGAGCTTCGGCTGCTGTTGGTGCGGTGTCAGTGTAATGTTCTCCACTGGGAACTCTTACTGACTTCATCTGTGTACTACCATACAACTTCCAATAAAAGCAGGGTCCCAAATAGATGCAGGTCTCCTTCACTAGCCTGGTGTGGCTGTACACTTTGACAAATAAACGCAGGTGTCCATTAGAGGCTTGGTTTGGACTTCATAGAAATTACCTGGATGTATAAAACCTCTTAATGCCCACCAGGTCACCTGTTTGAGCAAGTTTTTATCTGCTTGAAACCCCTTCACAAATATACATGTTTAAATTTTTGTTAACATGGACGTGCTACACATGGTTAGATCAGTAAGATTCTCCACCATTCAATTGTTTGGTTCCTTTTAGGAAACCATGAGCACCAAAGTATAATTCATTCAGGTTTACCAGCATGGTAAACAAGAGAGACGGAAAAAAGTCTGTATCATACAGTGTGTGTCCAGTCCTCGATTATTTATATTCCTTTAGCCTGTCAGGGTCCACCAATCAAAAGAATCAAAAGGTTTCATTAAAATGAATGCAAGTTGTAAATAATGTCATGTGAAGTCCATTGCTCACTGTCTGTATGCTATGCCGTAAATCTTTGGCTGCCGTAAAACGATGTTGTCATGGCGGGGGCACAGAGAAAAAAGTACAACCTTAAATTCAAGCGGTAGTTATCAAATTTTCTGAACAAAACTCAGCTGCTCCCATCTTTGCTGAGCAAGAGTTTTGTGCCAAAGGAATTAAATGCCAGGGTGAGTTCAGTGATTTAGGCAAATAAACGCCTGTGCTATTACAGAAGTTTTACAGTATTAGCTAAGCCGATTGTAGTAGAAAGTAATAATAGTTCAGATATTACTGTGCTAGCACATTGATGTTTGATGTCACACTGCATCACTTTATGCCACTGTCCTATTTCCAGCACTTCTGCGCAAAACAGACATTGCTTGGCAAGCCATAGCTCTGGATATTGGCTCTTCAGGTGAGTTTAAATAGTGGTGTCCACACATGATGATAAGCCTTATGTTAGATATTTTATTAGAATGATAATTTTAATATGAAAAAAGTGAACATTTGGCCTTCACAGGTCAAAAGGTTCAATTTCAGTTCAATTCAATTCAATTTTATGCCCAGTCATAAGTTACCTCAGGATACCTTTCATATAGAGCAGGTCTAGACCGTACTCCTCATTATTTACATGGATGCTACAGTTCCTACCATGAGCAAGCAGAAGAAAAAAACTTCCTTTTAAGGGGCAAAAACCTGGAGCAGACCCTGGCTCATGTTACATCCTGCTTAATGGCCTACCTCTGCCACCCGCTCTAAATTGTATACCAGCATTGATAGTAATAGCAAAGGATTATGTCGTCAATGCAGATCAGCCGTTACCACAATCTCTGGGAGACTGTGATACTTCCTATCTGTGCTAGGGGTGGTGCTTGACGCGTGTCATTTTGGCCTAAAATCTACTTCACATTTTTACACAAGAAATTAAAGGCTGAAATAGTCATCTGAAAGACGAGTCTCCGTCTCAGAATTAGACAAATGAGAATAAAAAGATACATAATAAGCCTGGGATGCAAAGAGAAGACCCTTCAGGCCATTTAGTAAAATATTAAGGAGAAGAGAATCAAGGGAGAGATAGTAGTAGAAAAGAAGGGAGACAGAGAGGAAGACCATCCTGAATTCAATGAGAAGACTTTTTAATAATGAGCAGAGACAGTCAAGAGCAACCTGAGAACACACCATGTCAGCACATAAAGTGTACAACACTGAAAACATTCTCAGTATCCCATTTATTTGGCAGGAAAGCGACAGCAGACACCACAGCGCATGCAGAGAAGTTGTGATGTGCTGCTGTAACTATAATAATAATTGAGCATTTTCCATTTAATGGCCAATTTAAGCTCTTGATGTACTTTGACATCTGTCCTATGATACTTATTGGGGATCCTGTGGTAATTACACCTCAATACTCTCTTGAATTATGCTGTGAGAGAGAAGAGAAGAGATCTGACAGGAAGAATGACTTTGTGATTAGATTAAAGATATGTCTGACACTTGAAATGCACACACACGCACACACACACACACACACACACACACACACACACACACACACACACACACACACGTTTTGCTCCACTGAAAAGGTGCCAGTTGAAGGAAGAAGAGACTTCATCTTAGAACAAATGACTGAAAAATAGTAATGGCAATGTGATACAACCAGCGGGTTTTTTTCCTAGGCCCTTTGAAATATTCAGAAGGTTGTGAGAGAGTGAGGGAGGAGTAGAGGGGAAAAGAACGGGAGGTCATCTGCATAAATGCAGCACGAAGCAATTGAAAGAGCTGTGTCATTATGTCTCTGAAGTAAGGACGTAGGTTTGATTTTGACATTGGTGGGGACATAAAAGTGGTCCGCAGAGGCCCCCTTGGAGGCTGAGGATACCTGACTTAATTTCATGTCATTTAAAGCCTTTAGCAAACACTCATAAAGGGAGTTTTTTTCTATTCATATTTTTCTGAGACAATAATATATATAATTTGGATTATGTAAACATTACAGTTCAGCTTTTTTGCACTTCATGTCAGTATTCAACATTAATTAATTCAACATAATTAATTAAAAATTAATTAGATATTGATAAAGCCAATATTCCACCTGACCTGTGACCTTGCCTCTCACTGAAACCATATTAAAAAATACAAAATACCATATTAATGCATGCCATATGAACAGTGAGGAAAAAAACATGGATGCTGAGTATTATTATTACCATTATTGATGACTCTTTACATATTTTCTACAAAATATTTTTTTTCAGTGACTTACATTTACACTTGTTTTAAAGTAGCTACATATGTCCGCCTTCCTTTGATTGGCTGCCATCCAAATGTATCACACATTCTAACCGAATGAGTAAATCAGCAAAAGAAAATGCAACAAATGCTTTATTCCATCCACTACCGTAAGTGTCGGTTCATAAAGATCAGCAGTAGGTGGCACCAGGTGGCGCTGGCCAAACTCACTGAAAATTACTCGTCAATCACAAGCTAGCCCTGCCCTGCTTAATCGTCTATTTTACTCTAAATTGGACCATAGCAAGAAATGGTAAAGGATTTTCGATTAGCGATATTGTTTTAGGGAGATGGGACTAGTTCGTTAGTTAAACGTTCGTGTACCAAATGCACTGACAGACAACAGTAATTATATTTAAATTGAATGATTATTGCAAAATTATTGCAAAGGACAATTCCGTAGGTGCTGGATATTGGTACCAAATTCGACACTGTTGCACTGGAAATATATTTCTGTTTGGAGCATAATTGATGTTGGTGAGATTAATTAACTGACACTATAACACAGAGGCTACATGCCTCTAATAAGGATCATTAATGTTTGTATAAGAAAGATATTACGACTGTCCAAGCACTGCTCAAGGTTTTGGCCTCTTAAGACAATGTTTTTCCTTGCCACTGTGCCAAGTTGCTCATGGTGGGAACTGTTGGGTCTCTGTAAATAATAATATAAAGAGTATGGTGTAGACTTGGTGCTGAATGAATGAAATTGAATTAATTTGAACTGTGTTTATTGCTATCATTTTAATCGACAATATCAATTCTCAAACTTTGCCACTGATAGTAATTCCATGCACAACAGCAGCAACCTGACTCTGTTTGACCTAAATCGAATTGAACCTTATTTAGTATCATTGGTAACACCTATGCTTAGCCTACTAAGTCACATCAAAATGGCTGCTGAAAAAGGTCTACTTCTTGGATGTGGTTTGTGAATTTGAAATGTTGTGAGAGCATAAAGTGAGGAGAAACAGAATAAATTAAGAGAGTGTTAAAAAGACAAAAATGAAGAGTAAAAACAGAAAAAGACTGGGAAAAAAGGAAAATTAAATGTGAGCTCCTCACCCAAAGGCAATATGTGTTTCACTGAATTTAACAGATATCAGGCACACTGTCATGGATGCTGTCAATGTGGGATACTGAATAACTGTCAGTAAACATTTCCCTATATGCCCTCTGTCATAATAATAGATTGAAGAGATCACATACATAAAACATCACGTACTTGATACTAACATAATAATATCAGAAGAAAACAAAATATTCTTTAAAGTTGAAGGAAACAGGATCAAAATTCATTCATAAGAAACATTACACACATTTACACAAGTAAATAAATATATACACTAATATTAGTATGGGTTTTGTAATGCAATTCCCAACACTGGTTGGCATATGCGTTAATCTTATTTGCAAAGATGGCCATCTAAATTATTCAACTGAGCTTAACACATCTCTTAAAAACATACAGACATGCAGCATTGCCTAATATGCCTTTATAATAGTTTGAATGATAATTACATACATGACTATGAACTTTACTGGATAAGCAATTGCATAGGATCAGAAAAAAGCTGTCAGCTCCAAGGTTATATGCTTTTCAAATAATATAGACAGCACACAACAACAAAACGTTAGAAAACAAATGTGATGTGGTGGTGTTGTGACACACTGCTTTGCCTGCAGGTTGCCACCTTTCTGGATGTGGGTGGACACGTTGATATCAACATTGTTATCATCAACATCCTCCTCTCTTTTCTTTGAGAAACTGTTTCAATATTAAAAGTAATAACATAAGATATGAAGTTCAACTCTGTGTTGGAGTAAAGTATCATCAGAACCCAATAGAATTACTGTCTGCTTCTCCACCTGCTTTATGTGCCACACGCAGAATTGTTTAATGGGAAAAGACTGCAACAATAATGCTTATCACTTATGTGCAGAAAATTTACCATTGATTGTCTTGGCAATGAATGACTCAACCTTTGCTTAATGTGTTCAATCTTCGTAACTGTCCTGTTCGTGTGTCTTCTTAGACTAGGAAAAGTTACACGTAACTCCTCAATAGTACATTTGTTTCAATAGCGTTTTTCAAAACATAGCCTAATGGTGCAACTTCTGGCTGCGATGATCATTCACTAAAACTGCTTCCTCAAATAGGAATTGTTAATCATTACCAACCATACAGCTTTTGATTTGTCCAAATGCCTATACAGGGCTACTTAGAGTGATAACAGTCAGAAACAGCGTTTTCAAACAACTCACAGTGCTAACATTAGCTTTATTGGCTAGAACTTTGCCAGCACAATTTTCATTTCAGCTTGCAAAATCAGATGTAGCAGGCTATAAATGTTCTTCCTCTGTCTGTTCAGAGTGGTCACTGATCATTGTAAACAGTGTGTGCTGTGCTGAACAGAAAGATTGACAGGTGTAGCAACAGTAACTAAGGAAACAAGCAAACACCTGTTTTGTGGAACAGTTGTGACTATGTTAATCTAATGATCTTTACTATATTGTTTAAGCTGTGGCCACAGTTCATGCAGTATCTGACAAACACACATCAGACTAGCTATGGCAGTGCACAGAACTGTACTCTGTTAAATTAGAAGAAAGAAGAACATGAAAGAAACATGGAACGCACACCTTGCTAAACATCATATATAGAATCAAATCAAATAGAATAATTAGCAATAGTATTCAGATAAAGTAATTATGAGTCTTGACAGAACAGAGAGCAGTGCTTGAAAATAAAAGGGCAGTCCCAAGAAGTGTACCTGGCAAAATATGATGAAAATTTGCTATGTTCTTTTAAACTGAAAATCATGAAATATGGTATTTTTAAGCTTTTCTGTAGCTTTAAATAGAAAAAAAAAATTGATGTCACCTCATACCATAGAAATGATTTATATATAGAATTCCTACTTTCGTAACTCTATATGCAAATATGCATTGTGAACATTTGATGCATGAAAGCTGTCATATCAATATCTACGAGTTAAATTATGTTACACATAATTGTTTATGTGGTCAGTGTAAATACTCAGCATTGTATCATCTATGTCCTTCAGCAATTAAAACTGACATAGAAAGCCCACCTTTATGGTGAAGGTGTTGGAGCTATATAGTGAAGAACATAGATCACTTCATTTTAATAATTCATTCGATGAATAATGGAATATGCATAATCACTTAATAAAGTAGATATTCATGAGCTCTTTCGCCTCTGTCTTTTCTGCATGCCACAGGACAGTGAGTTGTGTTATACATCATCAGACCATGTAGATATCAAAGATGGATCATAGAAATGAGGCTCAGAGTGAGTGCTTGATGACTGGATAATACCCGTTTCCCCCCTATCTTGTATCCGAACTAATGCACACACATAAACACTGTGTACCCACTGTAAGCCTCTCTCCCATTCTTAAATCTGGTTTGACAATATAGACTCTCTCCCATGATATGCAAATGTGCTACATGTGGGAGGATTCACTTTGTGAGATTATTGAAATATTTCAAGACCGGCTGGTTTGGTTCACTGCACATGTAAGCAGAAGAAAATCAGTCACATTTAAATGTGGTTCCAAGGGAGCATGAGGCAGAATGATGATGGGCATATTTCTAAGAAAAGAAATGTAATTATGCAAAATGTGTCAATCTACAGTCTGTAAATTAGTCTTCAAAGCATAGTCCAGGTTTGTAATTTATTTCGTTCTTAAACCACCAAAGATATTTAACCTTTGAATGGTGGACAACAGTGCTACGTGATTCAAAGACATATTTATAACAGTTACAAGGGTTTGTTTCTGAGGCATGAATAAGGTGGTAAAGAAGAAAATCAAACCATAAATCAAACCAAAGCAGGTCAGCTTTATTCACAATTCAACGCGGATGCACACATGCTTACATTCCAGCCCTGCCTAGTGTAAGTGGCCCCAAAGGGACCTGCAGAGATGGGTGGTGTGTGTGTGTGTCTTTATGTGTGGGGGTGGACAAAATAGCTCAAACACCTAACAATATAGACAGTATGATACTATTTGGTCCCAGCAACATTTCAGAGTCAGATTATGAAAAGCTGACATACAACTCCTGAACTGTAATGAGATATTGGCCTATTCATAACAATGGAAGGCCTCCAGGTTGAAAGCAATGGAGAAGGTGGAAATCTACTACACACTGGTGATTTGGGAGGCCATACAAGGCCTCAGTACTGTTGGTGTTTCTGACAACACTTGTGTTTTCACCTCAGAACATAATAACAATAATGAGATAGAGCCAACACCGGTGTTTAACAGCTGGCAGAGTACATTGTGGGTTAAAGTTGCCTACTGTTTTTTAAAACCTTTTAAAAAATAAAAATAAAAAAATAGTGTATGATAGTCATGTTTTCTATTCCTTATTTTTGAGCTACCTATAATGAGTTATGTCTCTTTGGCCATTGACCTTTTTGAAAGAAGCTTCCAAATGGCAGTTCTGAAAAATAACTTTTGTCAAAAGAATCAGCTATTTTCTGCTGTGTGTTCATTTATGCGCTTGTGGGTTATGGCATAATGTCTCCCTTTGATCTTGTGATCCAAAAATGCTAAATAGGTGTGGCGGGTGAATCAGTCCCCAAAACAGTTAACTCAAGTTGTTCTGAAAACTGCCAGAGGTGCCTGTTATTTCAAAACTGGCATAAATCACCATAAGATGACAGCTATAGGCAAGCCATCTTTATTCTGGTTTAGTTACTTTTGCTTTTAAGTCATTTTCTATGTTTGTATGCATGTGCATTGGTCTTTGTGAATGTGCATTGGTATCTTTATAACTAGAGCAAGCTAAGGGCGTGTGCAGCAGTGGGGCCAGTCAGCACGCTCAAAGAGACCGCCTTTGGGAGCTGCAGTCTCCCTGATGGATGGCCTCCCCACCATACAATGTGTACCCCCATGTAATACCACCAAGCCAGCTGCTTCTTATGCATGTTCCACTGGGCTTCTTCGGCACAAAGCACAATCTCAACTCTAAACCTGGGACGACACCACATTTGAGTTTTGATATATTCTCTTTGCTGCTGCAAAAGCAAAAGAAGTAATACAGTAATACTGCTGAAATGCAAATTTTTATCCCTAATGAAACCATAAACTTCTGACCTTATGAATGAAAGTGACCATAAAGAGAAAAACCCCCAAGATAGAAAGCCTATGCGTATGATGCTTTTTCCACCTGAACAAGACAAGGCAGAATTTATGCTTGTTGACCGGAGCAGCACTTACATGTGCATTTGTACACACTCAATACTCGCAATCCCAACTGGGCAAAGATATAAAAAACAATGGCAATCATACAGTCATAGTGTTTATTTTTCTTGCCTGTACAAAAGATACTCTAAAACTACACAGCAAAGACAATGTAACATGTAACAATGTAACACAATGTAAACTCAGGAAGC
This sequence comes from Dicentrarchus labrax, assembly GCF_905237075.1. Classification (NCBI taxonomy): domain Eukaryota; kingdom Metazoa; phylum Chordata; class Actinopteri; family Moronidae; genus Dicentrarchus; species Dicentrarchus labrax. Next base: position 26,470,453 of record NW_026136711.1, on the reverse strand, counting down.
AACAACAACACTTACCTTGTTGCCAATGGAGACCAATGCAGTAGTATTGGTCTCCACTGTCAACAAGTAGACCTATGTTGTTGGTGTACTATTAAACATTGTCAAAACTGAAAACTGGAGAATGTAACAATGGATTAAATTTACTGCAATGAAGTGATGAGCCAGAAACACTGCACGTTGGTCTGAGAGTAAGCAAACTGGAGACCTGTTGATAGTTGATTTAAGGTTTATTTGATAGTGACAGATACAATGCATACCCAAATATTAACATCTGATCCAAGCATCAAACTGTTAATAGTGACATCCTGACAGTTTGACCAGCTGACATAGTACCTATCACTATGGTAATGCTCTGTGCATTTTGAAGCACCTCTCTTGATAAATATTGTGTGCTAGTTGTTCCCAAGGACAATTACACTTTTTAGACACACAAAAAGCTAAAATATTACCTTTATTTGTATCTTTTTACTTTCTATACGAACTTTCTTATTCCCTGTTTCATGTTTTTTACTTTAGCAAATGGGCTTATGTTTCTGCTTCCTTTGTTTGTTTGTGGAAATAAGAACAACCCATTACATTTTGGAGTGGATCCAAATCATAGTGCAGATACATTAATTATTTTGCCCTTTCCTACAGTAAAATCAACTGAATTTGTGGGGCAGGTGCAAACCTGGCATGAAGAAAGTGTAAGCCGTGAGTGAACATACAACAAAACTTAAGAGCAACCTCAAACATCACTGTAGATATGTAATCAATAAGCAATCATGGATGTGATGTTTTCAGATTAATCCAAAGTTACTGATTTTCCAACCTAGGTGCAGATCTGTGCTCTCCGAGTGCCTCCCTAGTATTGTTTGTTGTCATTGTCTATTGTTCATTTTGCAGGTAACATTTGTAGAAGACAGCTTCTGACTAATGCAGATGCTGTTCAGGTGACTTAGTAGACAGATGTTGGGACAGAAACAGCCAAAAAAGTTTTGAAAGTTTGACCAGCTGACACAGCACCTATTAGTCAATTCTTCAATTATGGCTTCAATAATGTCACAGTGACCTTGACCTTCAGCCATCCTAGAGTGCAGTGGACGTTTATGCCAAGCTAAGGCGATTCTGCAAAACAAGGCAAGCAAACGCTGCAAGAAGGCGAGTAGAGGGGCTGAAGGTTACTGGTGGCGGATGTGCTGATATTGCACACGCAGTGGGGTTGACAGTGTTTGTCATATTGAATGTGAGCGGGAAATGTGAATAAATACTTACGTATTTTAGATGTGCTTAAGATTTAGAAGATGGTACTGGTCCAGAATTTTGTTGAAATGTTTGAATAGACATCACCATCCATTCATAGTGATGAGCTTTCTGTGGTCAAGGGCAGCAGCAGTGACAGAGGTACACCGCTCTCCACAGCAGTATGTCAATCTAGTCTCCACTTGAATAAAGCTCTCAGTCTTTCAATTCATTTCCCATTTAATGAATTGCAATGTTATTCTAATAATCTCTGTTTATAATTTTGATTTTGTGCATTACTTGACTTTCAAGGAGACAAAGATGAATGTATATTATACTAGTTCTGCCATGGAGAAGCTTATTGTAAAATACTCCCAAACCAAGCATTACATAGGCCTACTATGTCCAATGAGTCATGGAAAATGGTACCTAGTGATGGTGAAAGCAGTTCTTTTCAGTGTACTGAATCATTAAAATCTGTTCATTAAAAAGATTGTTCAAAATATTTGTTCACTGAATACAAATAAATACTAGTTTCAGGGAATGAAATGAATGTCAGGGTGGTCAAACCTTTATATCTTCAGTCCCCCAAATTGTATTCTCTAGAACGCTGGACGGGGTCCTGCTCCAATCTGAATCTTTGGCTCATCAGGCAGGAAGTAAGAATATAAGGATGGTCCACACACGCCAATCGGGCACAACATACACAAAACACTACAAGAAGTGTTACACGTATGGGGTATGCATCGGCTGCAGCCAAAACCAGCCACCTGTTTTTTCACAAAAACTAGACTTGTATGACACATATAATGAAATGGCTCATATTTGTGTAGTTTTCAGCCTGTAAGTAGTTTTTCCCCATCCATACTAAACTACAGTGGTGGAATGTAACTAAATAGATTTACTCAAATAATGTACGTAGAATTTTAAGAGCACTCATACTCTACTACATATTGTTTACTTTGCAGATAACATACAAAAAAAATAGTTCCACCTCAGGTACCTACAACAGTAAAAAGCTGATTACATATAAATGCATTAGTAATAATAATCTTAAGAATAATAATATTTAATATAACTCCGACAATTACCCACAATTAAAAAAAAGAAGTGTCTGTAAAAAGTGAAAGAAATATTGCTTAAAAAAATGTGAATCAATTAATGATATTTCACTGGGTAGAAATAGTGACTGAAATAATCATTTGTAAAGGGTTTAAAGATTTAAGAAAGATACAGCATTCCCAAGGTCAAAGTTTTTTTTCTTTATGAAGTTGCACATATGCTAGTTTTAGTAGCACAAATAAAACTGAGGTACTGAGCTCTAAATATAACGTATATATGAATAATAATTTTCTAAAGATTAATAAATGCATGCTGGTGTAGGCTCCAGCCACCCTGACCCTGTGCAGGCTTAGTCTATGGATGGATTAATTTCTAAAGTGTTACACTAGGGCTTTTTAAAGTATTTCTAAATCAAGTCACATCAGTCGAGTACTTTAGTCTGATATCCTGTCTGGATAACTCCTTGACATACTAAGAGACTGATCTGTTTCCTAACTAACACTACATACTGTATTTCAGTTGCCTTTCCTTTAGAATCATTTAATTCCCACAACCTCACTTTGTAGGGAGTGCATTGCTCAAGTCTTAAACTATCTAATCAGAGCTTGACAAAGTAGAGGGGGGAGAGAGCGCAAAAAAGGAATGAAATCTAATTCATTAAAGTCACTGACCCAAATAGAATTAACCAGTGGCCCAGAGTAACCAAGTATGCGTGAACCTTCAAATATTAGCAAGGTGCTCAGTACTCTAAAGGTGACATGAGGGGAAAAGGTTGAAACAGCTCAACAGTATTCTAGCTAATGAATCGGAATAACAATTTTATTCTTTTGACTTGACTTTGTAACTTGTAGTATGCTGAAAACAGGAACAGGCTTAAGAGTAATACTGACATTGTGTAGTCATGAGGGACTGTCAATATGGATATGCCAATATTGAACTGTGTTTGTAGAGCTAATTGTCAATCAAAACATACTTCTTTGTAAAATTAGGAAAAACACATATCCAATGATTCACATTTTAAATCCACAGAGAAACACAGTAAAACAGTGAAGTGAAACTACAAGTGCATAACAAATAAACTGCAGAACGTATTTGGACTAAGAAGCTGAAATAGCACTAACAAATATTGTGTTTTATGTTGTATAACCTCAAGAGGCTGTGTTTGCATCTTTTCAATGACAAAATCATCAAAATGTCTTATTTGTGAAAGGGTGGCCAAACTCTTGCATACCACTGCAAATCAGTTCTAACTTTCATACTGCTATTATTTTGCATATGATAACATTGTGTAACAGTCTTTCTCTCTCCCTTCCCACTGCTCCCTCTGTGTGTTAATTGATGACCTTGGCGTGTCTGTCTTCTTAGCCACTGACTGATCAGTGTAATCGGCGAGATCATTATTAGCGAGATCAGTAGCTCCTCCACTCCTATTCACCGCTATTCATCACATCAAGACTTAATTGGATTGCTAATTGATGTGTAGAAACCCATGTAATTGCACTAAAAGGCACTTTCTGCTAGCCTGCCATGCAGTAGGGGGGCGGAGTACGCTCAAGCTGTCAGACATACAGTCTATCCAACACGGACACGTGGTCAAACATGTGTGACCATGTGAAGCACAAGACCGCTGGAGATGAGCAACAATGTTTACGATGATATCACAATGTACCAAACAACAGGAAAGGAGAACACATCAATGTAAACATGTAGACCTTGTAAACACACACAGACACACAGACACACGGTGGCTCTGGCTGTACTCTAAATTTGAAAGAAAAAAAATAATTCTCCATCCTCTGACACTTGTTAATACCAAAATGGCTCGGCACTGTAGTCTGTGAGAATTATACCAGCTAACTGATGGCATGCAGTTTAAATTAACATGGTCGATCAACCACGTAATGGACCACAATGAGACGCCATTCAGACTGGAACTAAAGGATCCTTGATGTGGCAGCTAGATAAAACAGAAATCTAATCTCAATTAAGAACAAGTCCTCTTCATTAAAGTCATTACTGTGTTCTCATGGCCCCACTGGAACCACCCCAGACTCTGTGAGTAAAAACCTAAAGTACAGTAGGCCTACTCTGTTTTTTGTTTTTTTTTCCTTTCGTTTTTTTCTGCACGTCCTTCGTTCTGTCAAATCCAGATTGTAGTGGGTTTGTGTAGCTGTGTACAGGGAGTGATTTAGCATTCAATTAATCTTTTTTTCAAGTCAATTTCTTTTTCAAACATTTGGATGTTTTTCTTGCTATGTCCCCTATGTGACACCTTACTGTATATCTCTTGCACAGAGATAGTTGCAATCACTACTGGTTCAAAGTCTGTTCGACGTTTTAGAACTTTTCCAAATGATAGGATGAATAATACATTCTGTCATATGTTCCCAGTTGGCATTTAAATGTTTATACTTTCTGCATCACCAGTGCTCCAGGGGAATTTGACTTTCTTTTTCTTTATCTTATCTCAACATAAAGAGACATGTGGCACTATGCTGGCTCAGTGATGCATTATGTATGATTTAGGCCAGCATGTGGTGGCATGTAAAGCCATGTATTGACAAACAGTAGTGCCTTTTACCTGGAACAACGATCATCACCTGCTCTTGGCTAATTCGATTTTAAACCAGGCTTACAGTGTTGCTTTATGTTGTTTAACCCTCCATTTGGAGTAAAATTCGTTTTACACATAAGAGTGTTCTAACTACACAATAGTAGTATTTTATTTTGCCTGGTAGAATTACGATTATGGAAACATAAAGAGAAAGAAAGCTAGAGAGAGGAGGCATAGAGAGGAGAGAGATATAACTGGGGAGAAAGACAGACTCTGACGACTAGACTGTGCAGATGTTACATAAATGTCAACATTGGCTTCCATCTCCAATCTAGCGAAAATCACATCATCAAATATTTGCTGTAGCCGTGGATTTTCCTCTGTGTGTCAGTTCTCACCCAGTCACTTCTTGTCAGTGTCAGACTTAACAAGGCAGGCAAACTGCGCAGAGCCAGCGGCCTGTCAGGTGCAGCATATCGACACCTCATGGGGCAAAAAAGTCAATCTGTGCTGACAAACGCTCACCACTGCACTGCCAGTCTGGTCGTACCCCAGGCATCTGAGATGGGAGGGAGGGGAAACCACAAGTCTGCAGAGGGAAATTAGAACAAACTGTCAGTCCCACTCTGAAACAGAGTCTGAGTAGGAGTATGGGAAGGTGACCCCTTGCATGTGCAGTATACGCATTTTGTATTGACTTCTGTCCTTTATTTTGTCTGCTATGGGTCACAAACCAAGGGCCTCTCGACCTATAGACTTGCTTTTTGATTGCATGATGCCATTTGGAAGGTGTGGCAGTGGATCACAGTCCTTTAGAGCACATGCCACAAGAGGCAGTGCATCGTCAGCTTTGTACAAGTGTGTCACGGTTTAAACATCTGTCTTCCTCCTATACCTTAACTGTGGCTTATTCTGTGCAGTGCCACTTTAGTGAGAACACCATCTGGGTCAGTGCTGCCTTTTTGCTCTTTGGCACAGGGGTGTTTAGTTGGAGAGTGGGCCACTGGTGGGTCTGGGTTAGAATATGTCATTGCATATAGGCACAGCTAGGAGAACCACACATCCCTGAAGATTGTTAGAATGTGCAACACATACAAAATAGAAAAGGAAGTTACCCAGATAAAACTAAATTCTGAGTGTGTGTGTGTGTAGTCCTCCAGCTGCGTGCTCAGCTTGTCCCTTGTTCTCGGTTCAGGGATTTCAGTGACAGACGAGTAAGTGGGCTTTGCACTCATTTATGGTGCTTGCAGTTCCCTGATTGGGCAGTGTGTGGATTGATCTTTCTTGAGGTGCTAAAGAAGAGCATCCTCAGAGTAAACCAAAAGTGATATCTGTCAACAAGCTACACACATGCTCATCAAACATCCAGGTAACTTCTATTAAACAACATTTTTTAGAAGTGAAAACCAAAATTAGCGTTAAATATTATCACTTAGCCTAAGAACCTCTTGTTCCAACAAGAATATGAATGAAAGTATGAATACTGTCCCTACTATTGGTTTACTTGCAGTTCAGCAGTGGTTCAGGATTCAACGTTTTTTTATTTACATTTCCTTGTTTCATTTACAACAAAAGCTACTTATGCTACTAAAACAAAATGTTTAATATATGTGTGTATATATATATATATATTTGTGAATTGTGAATTGTTGTTCTGAAAGACTGTCCAGAGTCTTCAGGGTGAGGCTTGTCAGCAAAAATGGTCATTAAAAGCTATGGGATTGCCACAAAAAAGGAAAAAAAACCTGAGGTGTGAAGAAATGTATTTTTGTCTGTAGGGTGTGATGATGGTGTTCTTTCACAACCGTGTGATCGGAGCAGATGTGATACCTGACAAGACACAGATAGGGAGGTCACTGCCGCCTTGTGGGAGTTTGTTACTGAGGATAAAGGGGTGTTGTGACTTTGCATTCTCAGCTTACATTAGCTTACCTACGCGTGCCGTTCACCTTCGAACAAAGTGATCCACACACACACAGAACATTTGCTTTTGCACAATGGGACTGCATGTCCCAGCTCTTATCTTGTCCTTCTCTCCCTCTCTCGCTTCCCCTTTTTCTTCCCTCATCCTGCCACATCCTCTTATTTCCTCTTTTGCTCAACCTTTGCTATCACTAATGTGACAGTGGCAGACAATAGTTTGTGGTGCATTTATAGGATCCCCACCCACTAATTAGCAAGAGCTCTCTGGGTCTTTGATCCTATGTCCCTGTGTTCTGGATGGCTTCCTGGTCTTTGAAGGTAGCTGTGACGGAAAAGCTGCTTTCAACTACCCAGAATCCTTTGGCTCTGGCTGTGTGACTCGGCTTAGCTCACCACAGGCCTCTTAGGGGAAAGAAGCTGCCCCTGCAATTGTGCGCTGTGCCTGGCACCAGTGACTGAGGGTGTGTGAGCTAGATAGTAGGCAGGGAATGGCACATTTTGAAGGACGTGCCGATTACACAGGGCCCCTCACACAGGGAAGGTGTCCGAGGTCAAGTCTTCTAGTTTGATGTGAATATTATGACCCTCTTGTTATATACAAGCAATAGATGTAAGAACTTTTCGGTAGTATTACAGGGTTCATCTTTCCTAAACCTCCAAGCCCCTGCCCTCTTTGACCCTCACAGCTTGTGTCGCCAGGACAACGCCATAGGAGTGCTGTGGGTTGTACCTGTGATTAATATGTTATGATATTCTTGAGATGGGGCTTGGGCCTTAGTCAGATTAATCAGTTCATGAGATCAATATAAAAGTGGATGAATAATTAATGGATGTATATTTATTAATTAAGTCTTATAATGAGCTTTACTACTAACGGTTAACTGTAATGCAAAATAATATCTTGAGTCAAAGTAAGTGACTGAAATTGTCAGGCAAAACAATTTTGAGTGTGCTCTAAGTCTGCAACACTGAAAAGTAGGGGGAGAAAAATATTGAAATATTGAATTCAGTTGGCTTCTCTTTCAATATTCCTCTTATCATGCAAGTGCTACACTTCCCCAGGTGCACTGAGTGGCACAATGCAGGATAAAAGGGAATAGAACTTATTATTTTTTCTCTATTTTTCAAAGGCACATTGTAAGCAGCACAAAAGGGGCGAACTGCAGCATTTACAAATCAGTTAAGCCCTGAGGGAAATCTACCAGTGGATGACATTGAAGGTAAAAGTGCACAGTGACTTGACTACATTACTCTGCAAATCATACATCTGAACAGTCTTCCTGTGTATGAATTTGACAGGAAGTAAGTGTCCGTACACAGAGCTGGTACAGCAGAAGATGTTTTTGGGGCTATATGCTACATAGACATCTTCTTTTTATTTGAATACAGTGAGGGAGACAGAGACACAGGGAATGCAAACACAGTCCATGCCAGTTTAAAAGTAGTGCATCGATTCTGTCTGTAAGACTGTGTTTTATCCTCCGTCAAAAAGCAGTTCTGCCCACTAAGCTCTTTTGAGATGATGCCTCTCACAATAGGGCTTGCGTGTTCTGTCTGCTGCAAAATCAAAGCAGATTAAATTAAATGCTCAAGCTGACAAAAGTGCATTTGTTAATGTGGAACGGTTATGAATCTATGTGAGTGTGTATGCATGATGGTGTCTACAATGGTAGGCTTGTGTTTTGGAGGTAAATGCAGTAGGGCCACATTTCCATGACAATGGAACATTGTGGTTTTTGCAGAGTTGCAATGTGCAAGGCGGTATGACACCAAATCAGCTTTGTCACTGCACTTGTTTTGCTTGATTCAACCATTTTTCTGACTGACTTTCACCTTGTGGGCTCATGTCCTTTCCTCTTCACTCAGGCCAACTTGCTAAAAATTCAAAATACTCTAAGCAAAGCACAGTTTCGTGTAACTGCAGTGATACGCTTTGATGAACTGTACCTCAACATATGAAACCAAATACTTGTTTTGATACTTTGTGTTGTTATTTTCCTTTTAATATTTAAGTTATTGTATCACATGCAACCACTGGATTGTATAATTTTTTTACTCTTCTTTATACCCTTGCATACTTAGTCAACTGTAGCAGTAGCCATGGCAATAATGATAGCACATAATTAGGGTCTCATATCCTTTAGCTTCTTCCATAATTGCAGTCTCTAAACCAGAAATCTCCATTTGCATGTTTCTCAATATGAGAGAAACTCATTAATTGTAGACAATAAGGATTAGGAGTATGCAAAGCTTAACTGTAATGTGGGAGCTATAACTGAATAGGCCTTTCTGTTTGCCGTACCAGAGACATCCTCATCAGCTCCACCTCCTTGCGGTTAATTGTAAAGAAGAATGTCTGTGTGCAGATGCAGATGTAGCTCGGATGTCTCTATCCATAAAGTGGAATATGTTCCATGTAGCCTTTTATACTGTGTATAGTGTTCATTTAAGTTTGATTGCGTGACCTCATTTGCTCGCCCTTTTTACTTCTCAACCATTACATGTGTGTTATCCATGAAAATGTAGACTGGCACAAATTCAGCATATTATTAACTCTGTCTCCCTTCCATGCTCGCTAGACCAACAGTACAGTGACGTAATTTGACAACATGTATGCACACACATGTAACCAGATCACTTAGGTAGAGGGGGTTGCAGTTCCACAAAGATGGATGTTGGCTGTACCAAACAGTGTCCCAGAGGAGAAAACATTTATTATCCTGAGTTTTTCTTTCAGATCGTTTCTCAAATTAAATAAGTAGAGTGCTGCTGCAATACTGGCTGTAGAGTAAAATGGGTGAAAGATTAATCAGGGAAAACTCTATTACCATGACAGGAATTAATGTTAGAGGAAGTTGTGGCATGATGAATGCATAAATGAAACATGGACTAAAAAGGACAAAAGTTGTGCAAAAATATTAAAAATACAGAACTAAGTCTACCATGACAAAACTAGTCAGCAAATCCCAGTGTGAGAGTCTCCATACTCCCTTAGGAGTTACTCCTTCTTCATTTATTTACAGCTGTCTGCAGTAGCACAAGCAGATAAACAACTGCAGTTCTCCTGTGAGAGGCCGATGCCACAGCCAGGGCCTCACCTAATGATTATGAAATGCATGATCAAATATGGTGTATAGCACTCTATTGCAAGGAAGTACACAACACACACACACGCACAGAAGGCACAAACCTAACTTCCCTCCCATTTAGCCCTTAATTTCCACACTGACAAATATGCACACTCAGCCTTCCAGAAAGCCTCCCCCTCGCTACAGATGGAAATAACGCTTTCCTCTCTGAATTATACCGGCAACATCTGTCAGTGGAAAACTAGGTTTTTTGGTGGCCTTCCATCAGGAAATATCTGTACTGGATAGAAATGTAATAAAGGCAGTGCAAGGTTTGTTTATGAGGGAATTATAATCACAGTGTTGTGAGACTTACAGCACAGTCTGCAAAGAAGCTCATGAGTAGCTGTTAGTTTCTTGGTGTTTTTACCACAAGGACACAGCAGAAAGCAAACAGTTTGAACACAACATTTTTTTTGCTGTTACTTTTGAAAGGAATCCTATTGCTCTAACCTTGAATGTTTCACCTATTGTGTGTTCTCATAACCGGCAACACCACAGTTCAATCTCATGCATAGAAACACAAAAGCTTCAAACACATATTTGTTCCATACCCCGGGGCTGTCTGCACTGTTCCTAAACAAATGGCTCTGTTCCCCTACAGACACTCCTATTATACGTTGCCAATTCAAGATTTGAAATTGTTTTTCCATGTATCCCACAACTTAACATGGGAAACATGCACAATATTGGATTATATTGATAATCTAGAAGCCTGTTTTAGCATGCATTGAGGGATATATTCAAGAGGGGGTCTGTAGATTGTTCAAACAGATGAAATGGCTTGTGTGAATGCGCCTTCGTTCCACTCTTCAAATTCTGAGATAGAAATCAGACAATATGGAAATCATGTTAAATTTGTTCTGTGTGAATCCATGGATGAAAGACTGTGTGGTATCAGTGGTGCAGTAGCTGACAGCAGAAGCTGTGTAATTAGAAAGTGACACAGTAATATGTAGCTATCATAAAGTGTTTTTTTTTTTTAGAAATAAGAAATAACACATCTTCTCAGGTACCTGAAAACAGTATATAGAGCATTTTCTGGACTGTATTTATTGATCAGTGGCACTAATTATTCTGACAGTGAGCAGAATATACAATAAGTATAGAACCATTTACAAAAGGTCAGCATAAACCAGAAGTTAAGTTTATGGCAAGCCCACAAAAGAGTGCTGGATGATAGGGTGACACCAAGAAAATAAAGACAGTGACCGTTTAGAGTAACGACTCATGGGTACATGATTTATGCTTTGGTATACAGTATAATTTATTTAACAGTCCAAGAGCACATCACATACAGTCAGGCCATACTTGTGTGTGATCCATCAATTTGTCCTTGAATGTAAATAATAATCACATATCGGACCAAGTGTTTCAGCTTGTGGCCAAAATATTAGAGGGGATTGATAAATGGTCAACTGACCAGAAAACAAAAAAATATATAGTACTCTACTTATGTGTTTTCTAAAAATGTTTAATACAATTTGAGGCCTAAAGGAGAATTTTTTCCAAAATAGTTGAGAGTTGCTATTAACTTCAGACCCGGTGTAATGAAACAAATCTCTTTGCTTCATGCAGCATGGAGAGAAGACCTCAGCATGGTTGTTCTCTCCTGGACAGAATGCCTTGACTGATATACCATCAAACACATAGAATAACAATTGGTGACCTCCTGACAATTCAAGTGTTAATCATATGTCAATGCCTTAGGCCTTTCAGTACAATGGTCCTTTAACTATACAGTGTAACTCTTAGTTGAGTGTCAGCAGATTCTCATCTGACTTCCTCATAACACAAAAATCACATGATCATCACCATATCAATACATTGATTAGTTAATCTATAATGTTCATTTCCCACAGGCCACTAATAGTTTTCATAGGGTGAAATTAAATTATCAGTCAAAGCACCCAAGCATGACTAAATAACTGATAATTATATCACTTAGAAAGACAGTGAAATTATAGCTATGGGCAATACGATCAATTAATTTTTAAGTGCAAAGCTTGAGTACTGATGTGAATTTTGTTGTTCAAACTAGTTTTAATCAGCACAAACTCTTTACCGTGTCATCTAAATATCTTACGCCATTGCAGAGTAGAAGTCACTGTCACACTCTGTAGCTTGTTATTGAGATGTGGTGATGTTGGGCTTGTGTTCAGATTTGAGTTAAGCATTTGATTAAGTTGAACTCAACTAGCCAAAACAACAACAACAACAACAAAACACTTACAAACTAACTTTGACTTTAACATTAATGACGTCTTTGACTTCATTTGGACTTGAGCCTAATGACTTCACTCTCCCCAGGCCCAAAGCAGAATGATCTTGGTTGGCAAGAGAAGCATGTTCAGAGAAAGCGCAGACATCAAGCCCCATTTTAATAGTAGGCATGCTTGCACTTGTGATGTGCTTTTAAATGGATGATTGTACATTTATGGCAGGATTTCTTTGAGCAGTCTAGAGACTATAGATCTCAGTGTCAGAGAGGTAATAGAGGCAGGCTTTACAATTGTGTATACACAGGGTTATACACAAATCTGAGGAAGTACTGAAGTAAACAAGTTGCTATTACTGCAGTGGGGGTTCCTTATAATATTTGAATATATATTAACCAAATAATCTTGAATACCTATGAAGAAATTCATATTCACTACATTTCTACTAATATAACTGGTCTATGATGCTTACATTCAACTCTTGTTTGATTAAGCTACCTAGCTAGCACAGTTTCATTACACTTTACCTTTCTTGAAATGTGTCTATTTGTGGCTATTGTTGTAACAAATGTCTGACTATTGTATAAAATCTGGATACAGCTAAGACTGCCTAACGTCGTCAGTCCAACTACCCTGGCTGGTGTCACAGAGTCACTACGACTTGCAGTTATGGTGGCACTGCTAGATGGCATAACACACAAACCAGTCACTGGATTTGTTAATAAAGACATATTACTTAATGGGTATAAGATGTATTGTGCTTTTTATTCAGTCTAATTGTTTTGAAAACACACTTAACAACACAGCACAGAGGAAAATATTTCTTATTTTTTATTAAAATGACAATAGTATTATCAGTAATACCATGTAATACTGTAAAAGAGTATTTTTGGATGAGGGTCTTGGTGTGACAATTCTAATCAGAGTTTTTCGCTGAGTCCTCCACGGTGTTGTTATAAACACTATATATCCAGTAATGGAGAACAACCTCTCTGCTGCAACGATAGTACTGGGGAAGGCCATTGTTATCCAAAACGCTATATAGGAATAGGCCTCTTGAGATGAAACAGACTGTTGACTGTAGTAGGTAGTTTCTGCATGATGGGTTACAACATATCCACAAAATACTTTCATTAAGTGAAGTATATACAAAACTAATTACTAAGTTTTTAAACACAAAATATTAACTTTAAGATCCCTTTAGTGTGTGCACTATACATCATCTGGTTGCTGCACTGGGCTCTTGCCTTTTAGTTACGCTTTTTTGTTCTGTCAACTTTTGTTCTGAAGAATAATAGAGAGTAAGAATCGCGATTCTTATATGACTTTTCCCCCTACCCCTTCTAACCTGTAAACAAGTTTGTCAGTCAAAAACAATCAAAACCTCAGGTTGTGAGCCCAGCAAGACTATACAGCTAAACTGAAATGGTCCCCTTTGTAAAAGCTTGAACAAGGTGGTACAAATCACAGATGACATCTTCTCACAGAGGAATTGTCCAAAGGAATAAGGTGAAGCAGGGTGCAGAGGAATTATCCTCCCTGCAGTATTTTTTATGAAGAGGAGATATAAGTCTTGACATGGAAAGAGGAGAGACCTAAGTAATCCGGTGGTAAAGCTGAAAAAATCCTGCTGAAAAATCTGTGCACCCCTGAGAGACAGTGAAAAATGAAAAAAGGGGTTTTAAAAAGGTAGAGGGGGAACAGAAAGTAAAAAAAAGAAAAAAAAATTAAAAAGAAGCCTCCTGTTGGGCCCTTTAAACTCACCTTTGCCATTCTAAGTTTGTTTACCTCAGTGTCTGTGCATGTCAAACTATTCTGGAGCTGCAGGACTAGACAGTTGTGAAGTGAAGCAGTAAAAGAGGGCCTTATTGATCATTCCTGTCTATGCTAGGGGACTACTGAGCTGAAAACATCCAATGTGTAGTGGTTGAGTGCATCTTGACTTAGCTGCATAGGTCACATAGCAATAACAGTCCAATTTCATGTTAGAAGCCTGGAAGCTTCCTTGTGCCATTGTTTTCATAAGTTTACAATACCATATTGTGTTTGGATGAAGTGTAGATAACACAGGCTCAAAACACCTACATCCCTATACTTATATAATAATTGGTGCTTACCACAATTATTGTTTTTGATTTCTAGCTTAGTTAAATGCTTTAGAGTCACTGTAATCATAAAGCTTACAAACTTAATATTATTATTATAGTATTTTTAGTCACTGCATGTTGCTGTTTGCAATTATATCTATTGATAAAGTCAGATGAAACCAATGATTAAACTAATTAAGTGAAGCTAAATTACAAGCATACCTTAAGGACATACAAACCTGGATAACCTGCATTTTTTTATGTTAAACAAGACAAAACTAAGTCATTCTATGTGGACGAACCACAAAGCATCCAAAGTTCAAGAAAACATCATACCAGTCAAAATGCACAGATATTTTGGAGGCATGGCTATTTGGCTGAAAAAAAAAATGTCATGCCTACTGCCAGTTTGCACGGTAACAGTAGCATTTCCAAAAGATTTCACTCTGGAACCTGGTTTCAAAAGTTTGCTTTCTGGGCCCTGTTATCTTGTAAACAGAGCCTTAGTAACACACATTAATGGAAAATAATGTGTAAAGATAGAGAGGGAGGGTGGAGAGAGGAGCTTAGTGGGACTTCTAGGCATAAGTCTAGGCATAGCAGTGTAACTAAGGTATGTTTCTGCCTCTTAAAAGCAAGGTTTTCCTTACCATTGTCACCTGTCAAGTGCTTGCTCATGGTGAATTGTTCGGTCCCTGTAAATAATTGTATATGGAGGTCTAGACAGGCTCTATATGAAACATTTCCTGAGATAATTTCTGTTATGATTTCGTGCCATACAAATAATACTGAATTGAATTATAGTACAGATGCAACGAGACAGCAGCTTGTTTGAATGTGTTTTGCTATTGTTTCCTGCGGTTATTGTTGAGACATCAATCAACTGTAATATGTGTTTATTATTATAATATATTTCAATTTTTTCCTTCACTAAGAAACACTCATGAAAACACCATTATTACATAACAACAACAACAACAACAAAACAATTCATTGGTTTTAAAATATATAATGAGATGGTGAAGTGAAGCTTCTGTGTCTTTCTTTATATAAACACAATACTTCAAAAGATACAGCTTTGTCCAACAGACACCCACACAAAAGTTCTGCACCTAGCAGACATGACAACATTGGATACAATGTCTCCTGCCTCAGACCTTGGATCAATAACACTAGTTCAATATTGGCTCTAGTTTACACTGACTTTAAGAAACTGACAAAAATTTCTTCTGCATTTAGGGTGTGACAAAGAAGAAATCTTAAAACATTCTCTGGACTTTTTATTGTTCCAGGTAAGATTATCGTCACATTACAAAACCTATTATAATACACTGAAAGTGACAATATGCACATTTTACATTACATTACACACATTGAATAATGTTGGTAAAGTTGGCATCATTCTGTCAATGAACAGCAGCTTTGGGTTAGGTTAAAACTGCTGTGGGATACACTCCGAGGGTATAGCTTGTGGTGGGTTAATCCTCTTCACTCTGAGGTACGCAGAAAGCTGCGCTCATTTGGTCGCACAAAGAGGAAGCTCTGCTGACTGTCTTTGATAGAAGGGACCAAAACAGGACAAGACATGTTATAGAAAACCCTATTTCACAGCATAATACATCACATTAAGAACAGAATCTAAAATGAATTCTTGCTTTTTTGGCTGTAGACTGTGAAAACGCATAGCATATGTGATGTATTTTCTATTTTTGTTACAGAACATTTTGAACCTCCGTTTTTACTTGCAGCCATCTTTTTTCAATTATTGAAGCCAGAGTATCCAAATTTAAGCATGGGGTGGGCTTAGTAGGTGCCAACTTTCTCAGAAGGCGGCACCCACAATGAATGTGTGAAAAGCCGGATAAGTCTCATTTAGTGTTTCATGTTCCAAAACATAAAGTATGCTACATTAAATTATTTTTGACCAGATGGTGACAGAATTTCAAAACAACTTATGAATGTCTAATAGTGTGTCATATGATCAGTCAAAACCAGACTGGGATTGATTGGGTGACTGGGTGCTGATTTGAAACATAAAACATTAAAGTATTTGAAACACATTAAGAATATGGATGGGGAGTAAAAAAGGGCCTTGGTAGTGGCTGTAATTCATTACAGCTATTGTATGATCTACATGTTGATACAAGTTTATTGCTAACCAAGCTGGTCCAAGCTGTCTCAGGCAATGTTTCTAATGAATTTCAGATTAATAATAATTTACTGTTGGGCAAATATGATATGTAATCTTTTCTCTTGTGGACTCAATGTATAGGTTTTCTTGATTAATTACTGCTTTCTAGCACTTAGTTTCAGTTGAACTTCCTGTTACCAGTAACAATAGTGGCACAGTTCCATAACAGCTTCATAGACATTGCTACATCCAATGTTTGTTTTGTTTGCTTTTTATCAAAAAAATGTATTCCAAACCATGTCATGTTTTCACAGTTAAATGTTTACACAAGGGTCCTTGATTAAGTTGGCAGATATTGAGCACAGGTGGCACAGCTAGCTATGGTTGGGCTGTTGTCCACCTGGGACTTAGAGAGTTGACCTCAACTCTCACAAAGAGTCAGTTAGAAGCTATTTTGTAGTGTGACAGAATACCAAGACCCCATTGTATATACATTTGCCTTGCTGCTTGTGAGATCCAGATTTCAGAAAGAAAATTTTGAAGTGTATCGACAATTTACCCAATTTTTAAATTATTCAGAATTCTCTGAAACCTGTATTGTAATATTTTTAGTCTCATTGTGAAGCTACTGACTCAGACCGTAATAAATGATGCAGTAATTGCATTTTGCATGAGTCAACTTTGCCAATATTTGATGCCAGTAGAGTCTTTTTCAACAGATTGGCTGAACAGGCTGATTCACACATAAAAAAAATGTCACTTGGTTAAAGGGAAACATTTCTTTCAAAAAATAAAGATAGAAACCCCCCCCAGCTACAATAGGTGTTGTCTGGCATTTCAAAGTATTTATATATCTCATTAAAGGTTCTAAACAACCTAGAAGTCAAGTAGACCTTATTCTCTCATAATAGTCCTCAAATTATAAATACTGTGAATATGTTTTTTCTTCCAAAATATTATAATTAATTAGTGTTTATCTTCTTAGTATTCAGCAAAGCCAACAGTGGATACCTGTAGCCAAGTGCCCTTTTTGCCTCTGACTAGAAAAGTTCTCTTTTGCAAGACATCATTTATTTTTCTGATTTAATATTTTAGTTTTTAAATTTGGCCAATTGCTTCAAATCTCAATTAAAAGCACTTTGTAATGCCTGACAACTGCATTTGAGTTTGAATTCTGCAAGACCACACAAGCACCTGCTCCTCCCCCTTCGACTTCCCTTGTCACGGCCACAGTTGATGCACGCAAATCGATCACCCTGCAGAGCAACAAGATTCACGTCTCCCAGACCTGCATTCATTGGTGACAGCCAGATAGTAATAATGTTTATGCTAAGCCTCGGCACTGTTCGGCACTGTTGTAAAATTAAACCACCAGTGTGTACTGAAATTTAGAAGTATAGTTGCAGATTGCCACTCTCTTGAATCACCCTCTCCTTCCAAGAAAGAGAAACCACAGTGGCAACGAACAACGCAAACAGCCCTGTCTAGAAGCAATGTTTGGTTTGTTTGTTCTGGACTACTGTAGAAACATGACAGTTCAACACAGCAGAAGGCGTCTTAAAGTGTGTGTCTGTAGATAAAAAAAACGCTCATTCTAAGGTAACAGTGACGGTAGTTCCTTTGGTAGGCGACATAAACAAATATTGTAAATGTGCATTAAATGGTTAATTGTCTGGATAATCTTAAACTGACCTGTCACCCGTCACTTGAAAATGTGCAAATTTATAGGGACATAATAAAAATATTGAAGTTAAAGTCGCCCTTGATAATTTAATTATAATCTAATTAATTTTTTTTTTTCAATTGTAATCTGGCTTTATTAGTTACTTATTTCTTGATTACGTGTAGTTTGTTACTACCCAACCCTGATTATAGTTGAACTAACCTTATATAAGATATTATATTACACTTTTTATATAACACTTGCAGCAATCTATATCAAGTAATATTATTATAACATTAGTTGGGCCACTGACACTGTTGTAATGCATCAACTCTGTCAGTCTTACTCAAATAAACATGATACTGTACCACTGGTCTGTTTTTGGGAGATTAAGCCTTAATTATGCACAGCATTGATTTAGCTTATTTACCAATTGCAGCATAATGCCAACAAAGGAAAAAAGAAAGAGAGCAACAGAAGGCAGCCTAGGATAGCAGCTTTCTTCTATCCTGGATCAAATTATCTAGCAGTAAGGAAGATGAGGGAAATGTATTGCCGCCTGATACAAAAGAACCCATCACAGATGAAGAAGAAGGTGTAGGTATTGAAATAAACAAATATGTAAGTAAGTCAAAGATTATACTTAGTCTCTCTCAGTTTATGTGTGTGAGTGAGAGAGAGAGAGAGAGAGCATGCACATGTGTTGATATGAGTAAAGCACATTTAGGGAGGTCCCATTCAATGAATATTGTCAATGGCCCAGCCATTTGCAAGGTTATCTGTATAGGCCAACAGTTTACTTTAAGTATAGTTTTGCAATTCTAAATAACACACAAAGCTACTTTAGCTGAACATTACTGTTTTGTCAGAATTGTAGTCAGAGTTGGTTCAGATTACTTTGAAATGCAGTTTTAAGGAGCTACAGCAGGCTGCACAGGGTAGCAGCTCTTTTCTATCCTGGATCAAATCATCTAGCAGTAAAGCCTGGTCCAAACCACAGCATACGTGAGCAGTATGTGACGCCTACCTTGTTGAACTGCTGTGGATTGCATGCCTGTGGCATCCACACAGAGAGTGTTTCTGCTTCTGTCCTGCTGGTGCGAGCCTTATCTTGTTATGAGTTTGCATTTGAAAAATACAATATAATAAAAAGGCTTGTAAACATATAAATGAATTCTGTCCACATAAACGTTAAAGAGCTTTTAATCTCAGGGATATCTCTGACATATTCTACAGATAGAGATTAGATAGATATAGACATTTAAACAGTAGTGAAAGGTTTATATATTGTTGGTATAGCATTGATATGACTTTGAACAGATCATTGAATCATTACTGAAAAAATTGCCGAAACCTCGACTTGACAATCAAAAAGCTGGGGGGTTGTGGCTGCTCTAACCTGTTAATATGGGCGCTAAAACAAGAAGCAAGATGTTCTGCAGACGCAGACAGTGTGGACCGGGCTCAAGAAAGATTTGGGAGATGTATTGCAGCCTGTGTATTGAAATAAATAAATTTGTAATAAAAATAAGTAAAATAAGTTATACTGGATGAAACTGTATTTATATATATATTCTATAAATAATGATGAGAGGGGTTCCCTTTTTTTTCCTCTTGAGCACCTGCCCCTCCAAAATAGTGTGTCAGAAAAGACGACCAGATTTAATGTCATGAAAAGCCTCTCCAAAACGCATGGAGCTACAGAAAAGACAACCCGTACCCTAATACGATTATACATAATCTTTTAATTTATTTTAAAAGGCAGATGCAATGTTTTGCAAGTGAGAAAAATTGATCCTGAAGGCACTGGGATTGCTATCATTCTCAGGCTTCTGAGCTGGAATCTGATATTGCCATTGATTCCTTTTTTAGTATTGTGAAACTTGACTAGAGTTTCTTTCCACTATTCTATTTCCATTTTGCCTTATTTGCATAATACTTGACACAATTGACTTAGCAATTCGTATTGATCTAATTGTATCTTGTCCTGCCAAATTGAGAAAACAAATTCAGCTGACATACAGTGAGCTACAGTGTGTTGTAAGACGTACTTATTTAGAATATTTCATTTAAAAAATAACAAAATAGGAATTACTTCATTCAAAGCTAGGACAAACTGTCAATAAAGCACACTGTACTGAAGTCCCGCTTTTATTACTAATGATTTTGCAAACAGAACCAATCTATCATCCACCGGACTTATTTTGACCAGATACTCAAGCTCCTTTTGAATGTTGTGGGACTAGCAAAGGCAGCCAATGCAGTGACCTCCCTGCTATCTCCACCGCCCACACTTCTTCTGTCTGGAGAGTATTTTTGCAATGGAAGATGACCGCATTGGCTCTGAAAGAGGACATGGTGTTATTAGGAGTGGTAATACAACACTCTTGACATGCACATAATTGTCTTTGGCATAATGTGAAATCATCACAACCCAATGTCAGGGGTTCTCATTTCCAGCAAATCGAAAGTTCGGTTCAATTAGAAAAAGTAAAACTTTGATTAATTACAGTCTGTTAATATCGTTGGAGGGGGTGAAGTGGAGTATCAGGCAGCTCTCAGAGCGGCCATCAATTTGCCTTCAAATGGAAGTTTTAAATTCAAAGCTTTTTTTTTTACTTCATGTCCTCGTCAGCAAAGGAATGTGTCTCCTCGTGCAGGGGAGTGTGTGATATTACTCTGTCACTCTAAGCTCCGGTTATCATTTTCCTCTGAAGTGCCTGCACTGGAAGAACATAATGGCCCTTGTCTCCACTCCTCAGCCTCCGATCCGCCTGATTATGCTCTCCTTCTCACCAGACAAATGCCAATCTGCTTTTTTTCTGGTTCACAATTAACAAAATGCCCTTATTTAAACAGTAGGGCATCTCAGTCTAGTTGTGAATCCCAAGATCACTCTGTCATAAAGCGAATGTCACACCACAATTGAGTCTCCGCTTCTGTGGGGAAGGGCAGGCAGGCTTATCCTGATGGGAGGGACTTCTCTTTAGGGCAAATACTGTTAGCTCCACCATTGATAATCTTAACGGCTTGAGCCAAGTTTAAATGGCCCATAAAATGTACTCACTAATTGATGCAGTGTAAAGGGCATACAGCACTGGCAGGGAGTCAGAAAGACTGAGAATGGGCTGGTCTCATTTATACAACCACATTTAGGGAGAGGGTGTCAAAGACTATGATTTTACACAATTACATGTTATACAGTGGGATTCTTAACTTACAAGAGTAATTAATTTACTATACAATAAAGGCATCCTTGAGTGTTTGTACCAAGAGGTTACGTTATTTTGCCAGATATTTATTATTACATTGTAAATGTAACACATAAAATGCAGTTAAATATTAAATTAATGAAGACAAGTATAAAGCCCTATATTATGTGATGCCTGGCTTGATCACATATTTTCTTTACAACATCCCTCAGCATGGTGTGGGTACACTTGTCTGATGGTCAAATACCCATATGCTAATATTAATTAAGGTTATTAATATTGAGCCTGTGGATAAATTATAGATTTACTTTTCAAAATCTTCAAAAACTAAAATTAGACATTTACAGGTAAAAACTGCTGCTGTTACTTGTATTTCATAGAAGTCTTCGTAGAAGATTACTATGTGTAGAACTGTTGGTTGGATAGCTCTATATAGACAGTCTGCAACCTACTAAACATAACTAAATCAAGTCTAGTTCACCTAGTCTAGGATATGGATGAGAAACCTTGTTCAAACCTCTTGAAAAATGTACTTTTGTCCATAAATGGTAATGGAAGCTCTTTTAGTGCTGGTTCCACATAAACTGTCCTGAATTTCTAAATTGAGAAATACAGCAATAATTTTAGTGTACTGGGTATTGCCCATTGCCAAGTAGACATGATGTGATATCATGTACAGTGCGTTACATACACAGTATGCTACCTTTTTCTAAGGTATCATGTAAAAATCAGCAATAGGTATGTCCAACATCTTTGATACATTCAGGCAGCTTGTCAAAATTAACAAAAGTAATAAATACATATGAGTATTTTAAACAAATCATAATTCCCTCTCTCTCTTCCTCTTTCCTGATAATTAGTTTTTGTTCTGTAGGATAAAAGTGAATGTTATCACTCCCACCCTTCTTCTCACAACATTTCCAGATTCACATTATCACAGAATTACTTAGCCAATTATGTAGCCAAGTATAGATTAAAGAAAACAGTAAGACAAATACATGTTGGCCTTTACCCTGTCCCAAATACTGGTACATGGAATTTATAGGTCTTGCAATTTTACAACACACACGGCTATCTAGTGCACAAACAAAAAAGTATGGCTAGTGCAGGCATCCTTACAACATGTTTTCTGACCTTAAAAAATACTTTTTGCCTGGTATTTTAATGCTGAGCAGAGCATTCATTGCACAATGGTGGAAAGAGAGGCACAACAGAATTGGGGTTTTATGATGAGCCATCACAAACTGAGCTGCTGGTGGTTTGGTAAATCCTGGATTTCTCATTGCCATTCTCATCTTAAGTCTGTTGCACACCTGAATGCACAACTACGAAACTGATTTGCCCTGTGAGGTAAATTAAAACAATTATCCCATTAACCAGTTACTTTGGCCCTCAATAACAGCAGATAATAACCGAATGATATTAATAAGCTAATAATAAAACTGTTCCAGTATTGTTTGGAAGGTCATGATTGCAATTAATCACTTAATCAATCAGTGAAAACAGAAGCTTATAATTTTCTACTAGTAACCCTGTAACCATAATGAGATGTGGTACACTGCCAAGACTCTTTTATGCATGCATATTTTAAGTTTTCTTCAGAAGTACCTTTTGTGAATATTTTTCTCGTGGTCTGGAGTCCAAGTGACTGAGTTTCCACTGAAAACTGTATTAATGCAGAGAACATTTTGTCAAAACCTTACTTTTTTTATCTGTGCTGCATTATGCTTTCTTTGACCATTGGAAATGTCCAATTATGTTGTACCAAGACTTAAAAACATGGATTAAGAAGTTAAGTTAATTTTCTCATTTTCATGTGCATGTGTCAATATATTCTTCAACTAGACATTTTCCTCCCTTTATGACTCTGAAAATTCAATCAAGTAAACTTAAAATTAGTTTGACCAACTGTGTGTCTTGTGATGCAAAGTGTCAAGGGCCCTAGAATTAATAAATACTGATTCTCTTTCACCTGCTTTCTAGCATATACATATCCACCAATATTAATTGGAATAAACCTCTGAATATATTCCATAGTCTTCCTGGGTCCCAGTCAGAAATGGTTTTACCGAGACACAAAGGCAAGGGTGAATCAATTTACAAGTGAAAAATGTAAACAGCTCACTTTCATCTCAGTTTGAATTATGTGCTGGACCACACAGAAACTGCTGTTGAGATGAGATTTCTTCCATGGCTACAATACCACAAATTGAGCTCGTTTCAGTTGATTCAGGCAGGCTATTGAAGGTCATCATTCCTCATTTCCATTTTGATTCAAATAAAAAAAAAAGACACTCATCCTGCAATTGAGCTCTTCATAGTGAAATCCATTTCTAATAGCTGGTTGATGCAATAGATTTTGTCTTGAGCGACAAAAAAAAAAACAATGTCTCAGAGGAGTTACTTTTGGAGATACCCCAGCACAGGTAGAGGTTTGGCAACTCTGAGCCAGTGCACATGAATTATTACTCACTAGGCTTTTGAAATAGTCATTACACACACGTACACACGCAACTTGGTCCTTGTGCACGCATGCCAAGCTGTAGATCATGCCAAGTTGCCGTCATGCCATGACACTTCCAGTGTGGTTTGATAGGTTAGCCAAATGACAAACGAGAAAATACCACTGTGTCCATGGACAAGCGTGCAAATTAGTTTGGTTCATAAACAATTAGAATTTCATGTGTGCCAGCCAAATACAGCATGTTGTTCCAAATGGATATACAGGTCCATTAATCTTGTTTGGATAAACAGTCATTTCATCTCTGTATGAAGATAGCTTTTGGCATTGTTGCTTGTTATTTCTCCAAATCTGTATACATAGCTTATACTGTATATAAGTGCCCCTGGGAACAAAATAAATAAAAATAAAAGTAAATGTAGCCGTTGTATGCATGACCAGCAACCTATATGCCAGAAGAATTTCACCTGTCTCCCTGGGCTTTCAAGGGGTCTGCAGCAAAGCGGTGAGGAAGTTTAATTTCACCTTTTGTTTTGCTGGAGACTATAATTTTAAGAGAATTTATGAGTATGGTTATTTTGCTAACATAATATTCCCTATCATCTGTAGTGAAAGCTTTTCAGACTTATCCTATGATTTACAATTATACAGTTAATTGTTGTTGTTATATTTCTTATGTCTTGTAGTACATAATTGCATGTTCTATTTTTTGTTCTTTTTTACCATGTTGTTGTGGTTTTCTGGCCTGCAAACTCTGCTTTCATCAAAACCTGTTTTGAGCAAAAAAGGTCTGATGAACTCACTGTACCCCACCAGCTGAACACTAAATTGCAAACAGACAAAGTTAGTGTTTAGGTAGTGAACATAGTGGAACATTTAGCAGCTTAGCCGATAGAGGCCAAATCAGAGTTCAAGGGTAACTTCTGTATTTTTCATCCTGGATATTATTATTAATACCTTATTTTCCTGTGTTTTTGTGTCAAAGTGACTAATGGGGACAACTTTTTTAAATTTGGTCCAGTACTGAGCGAGAGCCCTGCAGTCTGCAGCCTCAAAATTGATTTCTTTTTTGCTACTGACTGACGTGGTGCATCTATGCAGCATTCTTCTCAAGCATATTCAGTTGATAAAGACCAATTCAATTCAATTTTATTATGTTTAGCGCCAATTCATAACAGAAGTTATCTCAGGACACTTTTTAAATAGAGCAGGTCTAGACCAAACTCCTTATAACATTATTTACAGAGACCCAACAGTACCACCATGAGCAAGCACTTGGCGACAAGGGCAAGGAAAAACTGCCCGTTAAAAGGCAGAAACCTAGGACAGATCTTTCGGCTCTAGGTGGGTGGTCTTCTGTCTCGACCAGTTGGGGTGAGAGAGAGAGAGAGAGAGAGAGAGAGAGAGACAAACAGACAGGTGCACAGCAACAAAAGTAGCAACAACTACACTAATAGTAGTGACTGATGGTGATGAACATGACAACAGCAACGATGGGGGACAATGAGCTGTGACAACAGCAACAACAGTAACCGTAGCTATAATAATACTTATAATAATAATAACACTAATATCAGTGATATAAGCAATGGCAGTCAAGCAGGACCATGGCAGGAGGCTCCACCAGGATCCATGAGAACCTACAAGACGAGAAAGCACAAGAACTCCGGGGAAGAAGTGAAGTTAGTAACATGCATAAATGGGACATGAATGAGTGCAGAAAGAGAGAGGAAGAGAGGAGCTCAGTGCACCATGGGAAATCCCCCGATAGTCTAGACCTATAGCAGCATAACTAAGGGATGGTTCAGGACTCACCTGAGCCAACCTTAACTATGAGCTTCATGGGCAGTCTTTTGCCTTTCAGTTAAAGATAAAAATCGAGTCGTGCTCTCAATTAATATGGTCCATTAATTTTGTTTCACCTGTTTGAGAATGTACAAATGTTATAAGCAGGAAAAGAATTTAAAACAGTTGACAGCTATATGATTTTTTTGTTACATTTACCACTTAATAGTGTAAATTACGATGAATTGTCCTGGTATCTTCATTGGTTACGTGGAAACTATGAAACTATTTCAAGAAAATAATGATATCCAATGTGAAAGTCTTGATACTGCCATGCCATTCTCTCAGAAATTACCTGCATGTTCCTAAAGAAGAGTTCACACTACATTTCACAGGCAGTGGAAAAGTAATGGCGGTGACATTTTATGGTACCTATTTTATCTTTGTTTAGTATTTAGAAAATATTAACATATTTCATCCAAATGGGTTACCGTCAGGCCACTGTACACTTTAAAGTCCATGGGAAAGTAATTACAGTTCAAAGAAACAATGCACACTACACTTTACAGGCAGTGGAAAAGTAAGCAGTTGCCATATCTACTGTTTGCTTTTAGGAAACAACGATTGTTTGACAAACGATTGATTGTTTTTGGCTTATCAGAAAGTAAGACTAAAAGTTACAAATACATTACAGTTAATACACTGAAAGTACTTGGCTGTGTTGTGGTTGCTGCATCAATGGCAACAGTGTCGACGGTTAAAATACAAAATGAAACAACTTGGTATTACCTGCTAACAGCCTGTCTTTCTATATAGTGCAATAAAGGATACAAATGCTAAACACAATACAAAAAACGACCCACCTGTCTTACCCTGTATGTGGGCTAAACCACTGACTTTAACAGTTATTCCCATATAATTACCAACCAAACCTCTTTATTCTGCTTTCATTTTACTCTGTAGTTACCCAGTACTTACTACAGTAATTACCATTCATTCTACCACTACAGCTGGTCATTATATTGATTTTTTATATTACTTATTGTTATTTCTTGCTTATTTCTTCCCATTAAATTAAAGGATTACCCTGAAGTTTTCAGGGTCTAAGGATGGGGAGTGTTATATGTTTGTCAGATTGCAAAGCTCCATGTGGAAATCCTGGGATTTTGAGATGTATAAACTTCACTTAACTAGTTAATTAGTTTTAGTAAGTACAATTCTTTAATGGGTGAAAAAAGGACAATAATAAAATAAAAACAATTTGTAAATTGCACATGCAGTCATTATTTATATTGTGAATGCTACATAGACAAGCTCAATTGAAAATGTGGCCTTGATTTTACTGTGTCTGATGACAAAATAGTAGACCTAGTGGCAAATTTATCACAACCCATTTACCACTAAATTATTTTGAATTTAGAAACAGTTGACAATGAATGTCACCATTGAGCTGCTAACATACAATTGTTGAGCGTGAATGAAATTCATAGAAGACATCAGTGTTTTTTGACAAGAAAAACAATTCTTTATTTACGTTTCTACTGAGGAAAGTAGAAAGCACTCTCTGCAAGGACAGCATCATTGTTAGATTTCCATAACCCTCAAGACAGGCTTTGTGTAGTAAGACAAAGGTTGATTGATTACCTCTAAATTTGTGGCGATATCGCAGGTAACCTTCCCTTGGCTGGGAGCAACAATGAACAGTTGTCAAGCAAGACAAAAATAATGAAGTGCCCTTTGCAGCAAGATTCTCCAACAATCTTATTTGCAATTTGTTGAGCCTTTATTTACACTGTATAGACACTTAAAATGGGTTTGTCATTTTGACAGAGATTATCACAGATCACTGTTTCTCTTTAAAGTAGCATGTCTTTATCTCTGTTCCATACATGTGAACAATGTATTTCATGTGATCGACCCTGTCTTTACATGTAATTGCAGTTGCAATGTGACAATAGTGCAGTGTGTTTGTGTGTGTGTGTGTGTGTGTGTGTGTGTTGTGCCCTTAAATAAGGGGAATAGTAACGGGAGTAGGAAGAAGAAATCACAGCTCTTTCCTTCACTTGTCTGTACTGAAGAACATTTCAATAATCTTTTTTAAACTAAGTTATCACATGACACTTGTCAATGTTTTTAACTTATTTATTTTAGTGGCCATGACCTGAACAGGGCTCCTGCGGTGATAAATATGTACTTGAGCCTTACAGCACAAATGAATGTAACAATAACAAGCTTAAACACCAATGTAAGCACTATAAATCCACAGTAACATCAGGGAAAAGTACTATCAACACGTGTTCATAAGTTTACAATGCTTTGTGAATGGTAATTACCTTAAATAAGGGGAATAGTAAAAGGGAGAAGGATGAAGAAATCAAATGCAGCTCTTTCCTTCACTCGTTTGTATTGAATGAGGAAAAGGGGCGCGATTCCCGTACTGGAGCCCAGAGGCATTACCAACAGATCAACGAACAAATAAACCACACAGACAAGGATCTGCAATACCTATCTGCATTCCTTGTCTCGGTATTACTAATGGCTGTGTAGTCTTAAAAGTGACCAACTTAAAGGGACACTTCACCCATTTGCATTAAGCTTTGTATCATTAGAACCCCAGTCATATTTTTGAATGGTCGTGCATTATTCCCTCACTTTCCCTGAGAGGGGAGAAATAAGGATTTTAGTGTTACACTTCCTGCTTCCAGTGATGTAAAAATCGTCATTTTGCGTCATTGGAAGCAGGAAGTCTCATATCTCTGTAGAGGGGGTGAGACTACAAACACTACTTCCTCATTTTTTTTTCACTCACGCTACAGACCTATTACAGATCCGTGGGTGGGACTTCACCTGCAGAAACTAAAAAATATAACCGCCATCTTGTTTGGAAGCTAAGCGGAGGCGCTGGCGAGCCAGACCTTACGACTATGTTAATCAATGTAATATGGAAGAAATTTCGAAAGTATGATGGTTGAATCAGATGTTCGTGGCTACCTTTATGAGCCGCAATATTGCGAGCAGCGGCTGAGGCTGCTGCAGCCGAGGCAGAGGACCTGCCTGTCACGGACGAGGAGCCCGGACTGGGGCTGCAAGGCGAGAGATTGGGTCGAGGCCATCGTGTCGTTTTACCCGCTTGTGTGGTGCAGGTTATCCGACAGAAATATCCAGCTCCAGATGGCCAGTACTGCGGGCACCAAGAAGTTGAGGACACTCAGGAGGAACTATAACTGTCAATGTTAACATATTTATTTTTGTTGTTGTTGATATATTTCTGTAAATAAATGGTTTACATTCACGTTGTTGTAGTCCTTGATAGTGTTAGTGGGAGCGGCTTGCGGAGCTGTGCATTGTGGGAGTTGTTGTCTTTTATACAAATGCGCCCTAAAGTCACTTTCTGTCTTTTCTGGGTCAAATAGGCACCAAATTCAAAATATATGTTACATTTCAACTACATATATAACCCACTTTCAATAAATATTAATGTTTCCACGGGTGAAATGCTCCTTTAATATACATTCACAACTTTTAATGGGATTACATATGTCCTTTTATTTGAAATACTATAATAACTCTAATAAGATCAAACTGAAATGAGATTTTCAAATGATTATTTTATAATCATTTATAATTTTAAATTATTTTTACCTCAAAATAAATTATAAATTGCCCTGGTCTGTCACATACCACTTGTCACATGTGTATTCTCAATCTGGGGCAACAGTATCATTTTTCTTATGCAAAAGGTGTCATCTTTTATTTTTCATCACTCAGTAGCAGGTTCTCGTTTCTTCCAATCTGTACATTTACACCGATCAGCCAACAATGTTATGCAGCTTGATACGCAACAAACTGTGATGCACTGTGTTCTGAAAACAATTTGAGCTATAGCTCGTCTGTTGGATCGGAGCATCAGCCTCAATGAGCCTTACAGCACAAATATATGAATAACATAACCCTGTTGCCAGTTTACCACTTTTCCTTCCTTAGACCACTTTTGATAGGTACTGACCACTGCAGACCGGGAACACCCCACAAGAGCCGAAGTTTTGGAGTTGCTCTGACCCAGTCATCCAGCCATCACAATTTGGCCTTTGCCGCTTAGATCTTCATGCTTGTCCATATTTCCTGCTTCTAGCACATCAACTTGAGGACAAAATGTATGCTTGCTGCCTGATAAATCCCACCTACTGACACGTCCAATGATAACAAGACAATCAGTGTTATTCACTTCACCTGTCAGTGGTCATAGTATTATGGCTGATCAATGTACATGACACGTACAAAATCATATGTCATGTCCATGCTCATGGCATGTTGATAATTGTGTGCTGGAAAACCATGTCATAACACGTATAGTGATGTGCAACGAAAGGGGTTTTTTTTCCCCAGAAGCCACACTACTGCCAATATTTGAACTACTGATTGAAAACTGCTTTTGTCATCTTTCAGTTCTTTCCAAAAGCTTTGACATGTATTGAAAGGCCCTATGGGAAACTTAACAGTAGGTGAACTGTGGGTATTTGTCAGAAGATGCTTCAATGGACTGTGGATATTTGTCAGACAATGCTTCAGTGGAAGAACTTTTTGGAGGTATCTAATTAGTATAAGTCTTTATCCCCTACAGTGTGTCAGATATACAATGTATGAGATTCAACTTGATATAATGTATCTTCCTTCATTATACTGGCTAAACTGAAGTGCACCAGATTGTTACGCAAAGAAAACTGGAAATACTCTGTTCTATTGAAGAGGAGACAGAAGGTGTCAGACGTGGCAGGGGTATAGGACAATTGGCACAGCAACAGTTTTTTTTCTGTGGCAAATAGAGAAAGCTCAGAAAGAATTCTATATCAAGCAAGGACAGTCAGTGCTTTCTAAAGCTTCTCATGAAACACTCACTCACTTTTTCACTCTCACACACACACACACACACACACACACATAGAGAATTACTGGCATCCCAAATGAGGAGGGGGCAAATCTGCCAGGTAGTTGGTCATTTCATTTACTTTTTGGATTTTTGATTTGGACTGTAACTAATAATATAGCTAGGTATTATTTGGTCTGCATAATTTTGATAAGAGATGTTATTATTTTGCATAATTTAGTCCGATTTAAAGTTGTCATGTTATGTAAACCCTTGGAGAACTCCCTGTGTCATGTTGGTCCACTCTGACAAAGGAGGCAGAGAGAAGTTCCTTTTCTTGGAGATAGGACTTTTAGAAGATTCAACACAGTAGTGTGTTAAAGGACACTGTGGTCCCAAAATGCAATGCACAAAGGATATCACAGCTTGCAGATAAAAAAAACAGAAAAAACATGATGACACTTCCTTCCAACTCTAGGAAGAGAAATCAACGATCTCCTCCAGCCAATCATATTGCTGCTGTCAGTCTTTAAATCTGTTCTCCTTTCTTCTGCTTTCAGCTGTCGTTTCAGTGCCCAGGCTGAACTCATCAGAAGTCCACTCCTCATCACATCTGGATCTTTAGCATTCTCTTCATTCCTTTGCCACCACCAGTGTCTAGACTCCATCAGGGGGTTTCCTACACTAATTAAGGCATCACCAACCCCTTCAAATAAGATGATGCCACATCTAATCGCCAAAGATTTTTCACATTTCTTATCTTTATTGTGTACAATTGAATATATTTGTTCATTCAAAATGAAGTCTCTCCTGATTTAAATACATTTGTTTATTACCTGCAAAAGTGCAGCATGAATAATAGTGTGTAGTACTATACTCTTAGTAAGGAGCTGGGGTATAGCTTGTGGTTGAGTATTTGGCCATATAAAATAAGCTAATTTTAAAATGGCAAATAGGTGTACCAGTGATCACGGTCATGTGATGAGCTGAGGCAGGAAACTCAATAGTGACTAGTTGGCAGGTAAAAATGGCTGAATTTCTAACAACAAATACTTGAGCTGAGAGTATGTAGGCAAAGATTGAAACTGCATATGTGTCACCATGACAGCTTTTAAATCCACACATACTGTAGTATATTTACCCTCTCGCTCTGTTTGTATCACACATTGAAGCCAACCCTCCTAGGGGCCCCAACATTGGCACCATCTTCAATACTCAAAGAGCAACTCAGTTACAGTTGCTGGCATGTGTTAATTCAGAGTAGCCCTTTCCCTGTCAGGGCTGTGCTTTGCCAACCAAATTCCCCTGTGAGGTGAGCTGGCAAAGGCTAGTGGTACAAATGTCAACACAAACGTCATGACAGAGGTAACTCTCTGGACCCAGCGAATATAAAATGCATGCCCAAAAATATAAGTACACATCTCCATTTTTTACCTTCATACATACAAAAGAAAAGAGCACCATTGACACACCAAACATAAACTTAGATACACACAAATACTAAAAAGGACATACATGCCCAACTCTCATACAGAGATAATAGAACATGGGTAATAGAGGGTTACACTTTGCTCTTCACAATCAGGAGAAATGTGAGCACCAAGCACATGCATTGCATACTGCAGAGCTTTAATATCACCTTATGGGACTTTGAAGAGTGGTCCAGGCCCCTTAAAGTTGTGGAACTTGGAATGAAAGTAGAAAATCCAGCACTAAAGTAAAACAAAAATACCACATCAATGAGGAAGATCCCAAACCACATTGTGTTTTGTGCTATGAATTGGTGGCTAACGAGGCTATGAAACCTGCTAAGCTCAGGTGCAATTTGAAAATTAAACGCAAGGAGTAGATGGGGAAACCTACTGGATGTTTTGAGAGAAAATGCAATGGATTTAAGAAACATATGAGGAAGGG
Source organism: Dicentrarchus labrax (assembly GCF_905237075.1). Lineage (NCBI taxonomy): Eukaryota > Metazoa > Chordata > Actinopteri > Moronidae > Dicentrarchus > Dicentrarchus labrax. The sequence continues at coordinate 26,438,229 of NW_026136711.1, read as the reverse complement.
GCCCTCGCAGTTAGAAGGCTAGAAGAGGCTTCACACAGGATATCCCTGTTAATCGCACAGGAAAACCTAATTTAGTCAAACCAGCTGCAAAGGACATGGCTATCATGTGGTTTGGGGGAAAAGCAAACAATGAAACTGAAAAAGTACAAAAATGTGAAGATCAGAATGACATGTTTACACCAAAGCCAATTTTTCTGAACAAGTCAACTGACATTGGGAAATGAGGCAAATCTACTGTTTTTTGTAAGGTACATTTATGCTGCTGGAGTGCATGATGAATTTCTTGTTGTTCCTTGCTTGACCAAAACCACAGGAGAAGCTATTTAGAATTTTTTTGCAATGATTTCATTGTAAAGAATAACCTCGATTGGACAAGATGTGTTGGCATTTGCTCAGACAGTGCAACTGCAAAGACAGAAGAGACTAGCAGCGAGTGTATGTGCAGTCGCACTTTCCGCAACAGCAATGCACAGTTGGATTCTGTTACGACCTCAGATTCACAGAGGGTGAGAAAAAAAAAAAGCTCTGTCTTTTTAAAGCTCTGTGTGAAGAAATGGCAAGGGAACACCCTGGCTTGCAAAATTGGCATACCTGGCTGATGTTTTCAGCACTGTCAATGCTTTGAATTTAGCACTGCGAAAAGCAGTCACTGTATTTAATGTCCATGACAAAATTAAAGCCACACATCTCAAGATGGAATCATGGTGTGCCCGTTTTGATCGAGTTTGATTGTTTCCTGGCTGGCGTATTTTCTCATCACCTCACAGGAGTTGCTGGGTGGCGACACAGTTGCAGCCTTCATATACATTTGCAGGGCCTTCACTCGCAGTTAGGAATATATTTCCCAGAATTAGATGCAGACTTTGAGTTGATAAATGGACTGATATGAGCCTTAACTCTTTATTTTGGAGCCAGACATTGCTTTGCTGATGTCTCAGCAGAAACAACACCATTCTTCCCATTAAGATGGCAACAGAGACATTGAGAGATTAGGCTATGCTATTTGTAAAACTGGTATAATATAATAATAATAAATAAATACTATAATAATAAAGTTGGCCTTTATTGTTTTGGGGGATATTTGGGGAGTTAGGTGATCTGTAGGGTTTTGTTTATTAAGTTGTCCTTGGTCTGAAAAAGTTTGAGAATCACTGCATTGGGGCGCTGTAGCATACAGTTCCACCTCTTTTCTTTTTTTCTTGTTTAATTGATATTTGTTGTAGCAAGTGTAATAGACATTTTGTTAATATCCACCATCATTTCCTTTTTAATAATAGGAAATATTCTTATTCTCAGTATGCCAACTTTGCCATGACAAAACTGACGTGAGGAAAATTATTCATCTCTATACTTACATGTTTTATAGAGAAAATGATAAAACCCAAGAAATAATATCAAGTTTGAGGAACAACCTTAGCCATACTGTATAACTGACCGTGGTGTTGTGCTCTACAGCAGCTAATTCTTCAGCTCACTTTGTGGGTTGCCATCACCAACTGGGTGGTCTATTAAAGTTGGCAGACTCATTTGCTCATGCTTTGCTGCTACTCAACCTGTTGCTCTCTCTATGCAATCACATTCAAATTTCCACACAGCATTCTCCTGGCTTGTTTACTTAATGTGATCCCAGCAGGCTGTAATCATTAGCTTAAGAAGTCTCCATTCATTGAACCACTGAGCAAGAGCTTTTATTGGTGCTCATATGGATTTCTTTGATTCACAATAATTTTAGGCAAAACTCTTTAATACAAAGAGTCAAACTGCAGCTTGGTCAGTTTTCTTTTCTAAACCACATGTTTATTATCAATACCATGATGCTGAAGGTCATCTGACTTGGTCTTTTACTGCACGTCCAAAACTAAAAAAATGACTGATGATTGCATATTTACTATTGCTATTTGACTGCAAAGCTCTGCATGTGTAAAGCTGACACTAGATGGGTACGTAGAGCTTCATAGTTCAAAGCATACGGCTAATAACCAAGCTGCTGAATTTGATGAAAGTGGAAGTGAGCAACGATTTGCATGTAAGTAGGCTTAAATGTCTAAATTACCTGACACACAGATCACCATATGTTTGCAAACACGTGTCTTTACTCACAATATTCCCATGTCATCATCATTTAAACATAACTGTCTTATCACTTCACAGCTACATAAGAGGCTATTGGGCAGTTAAGGCTGAAATGTATGGTTTACTCTGTTGTGTTGATGATCTAGTTACAGTATCTGATTGCTTTATGTTACAGTATATTGTATTTCCCATGATTACATGTTTGCAACGTGAAATTGAACAAAATGTTTTGTGTAAAAAACTCTTTGGTATATGCAGAGTAGGCATGGTGTAATGATGTAATAATTTTTTATTGTCTCACTCTCATATTTAAATCACTCACAAATCAAACTTTACATCGCTTACACTGTCTACATTTACAGTGTTTATGCAGTATATTCAACTCAGTGTGCAAACTATACCATTGCTTTCAGGAAGCTCACTTTTTCTACTGTTGTGTGGTGATGGCAAGAAAAGAATATCTTTATTAAAGTTAATTAGTGGTGAATCCCTCATGAATCATACATAAATAGTAGCCCAAGTTTACGCATATTCCATGATGATGAAGATAGAAAAAAATAGAAAAATAGTATATTCTCAATAGTATATATGTAGACCACTGATTTAACTATCTTTATTAAAGTTAATTAGTGGTGAATCCCTGTCATTCATGAATCATACATAAATAGTAGCCCAAGTTTACGCATAATCCGTGATGAGGAAGACAGTAAAAAAAAGAAAAATTGTATATTCTCAATATTATATATGTAGACCCCTGATTTAACTTAATACATTATGTGTATATTGCAAATATGTTTAATTGCTAAAAATAAGTCATAGTGCATTACCTTATCTGATGTATCTTTACCTGAAAATTATATAGGAACCATTTTAAAATTGTAAATAACAAAACAAAAACAAGGTCAGGTAACTGCTATAAAGAATCTGGCCATCTACTGAGAATTAAAGAAAGAAAAGAAAGCAAATAAGAAAAAGATTTATAGGTATAGTTTGTTTTTATGGAAAATGCAGCAACATTACAAAACATGATTAAATCAACCTACAATCTTATTTTAGTTGATCTGTGGTAATGGAGAGTTTCTTAATAAACAGAATTCATAACAGAGACATGAAGAATTCAACCAACATTGCTAAGCTGTAATATGGTAAAACTTGACCTGTGAGAATGGACGTCTCCGCTATAATGGTACACTGGAATGGGAACCAGGGGCATTACAGCTGAGCTAGAGGTCTTGGCAGTTTCCCACATGAAAAAAAGCATGTTGGACTGTGTTCTATATGGAAAAGCAAGTTGTCTGAGCACTTTGATAACTACAGGATATTGTTCTCCCTTGGCAAAAGCCTTTTCTTCCACAAGAGACCGACCATTCCTTAGCGAAAACTGAAAGCCTCTCTTTCACATCTGCAAAGCTGTTTGCTTGTAGGGTTGTGGAGGGAAAGTGGATAAAGGTCATCTTAACCACATCTTTAAGAGAAAGGTTTTATAGTAAAGGGATGCAGAAAAACTGAGAGACATGAGCCTGAGAGAGGTCCGTATAATGTAGATTGTCCGCTAGTTTGCAGGAAAAAAAACTTAAACCAAACTCTACATTCCTCAGTTTTCACAATCCATCATCAAGGTTATGTGGGCATATTTTATCCCTTTACAGTGAAGCTCTTCGCCACACTCCATTATATGTTGACCCTGATATTATTTTTCTTGGTCCTAATTGCCAGCTGGCTTGCCATGAGAAATTTCTTAGGTCAGCTGAGGGTCATGAGTGTAGGAGGCCCAGTAAAACTGGTATAGTCACTGAGGGTAGGGGCTTTAGTTATCTGGGAAGGTCTTCAATAAGTCTGAAAAAGCTACAAATACCCGAAGGCTGCATTAGTTAGAAATACTGTACATGTTGGTGTTTATGTAGATTTTACAGAACTGTTAATAGTACTGGCCTACGACGTAATCAATGACAACTGTGCCATCTTAAATGATCAAGCATATTTGGAATTACAGTTTGGAAGTGTATATTTTGCACTTACCAATTCATAAAGGTATTACTAACATAATTAAATATAACTTACAGTAGGCCTACATCACATGGCTATATAGGTAATATACAGGAAGTTATAATGTAAGAATTATTTCTTGACATTGTACAGTGGAAGTGGAATCTGTCAACAAAGAGGTCAACAGACTTTGGGACTTACTACTTAACTCTATTTGAAAATAGTTTTGAGATTATGTTAAAGTACAGAAAACATTAAATCAATATACAGTTATATATATATATATATATATATATATATATATATATATATATATATATATATATATATTTACATATATTTTATATTGTTTTCTGTTTATAAGTGTGTGTGTGTTTTATGTCACTGTGTATGCCCTTTTGAGCATCTGTAAGCTCTTCATTAACAAACAGACAACCCCAATGTGTTGTATAGGTATGCATGATCTTATTGATTTGTCTGCATTTACTTTTGTTCCTCTCACTGGTGTTTTTTAACATGTCTTGTAAGGTGTACGCAGTTGCCATGACACCACAGCTGAAATAGTTCTGAGCATTGCTGACGCTATCCCCGGTCGCGCTGTGTTGGAAAAGCCAGAGAATCATTCCCTCTCTTCACTCTCTCAGCATGGCCTTAGTTCTTTCTTTAGAACCACTTGTTTCCTCCGGCAACCTTTTCATATAATAAAAGATGAAAGAATAGAGAAATTGCTTTTATATATATATAACTGCAGGGATAAGACACTATTGTTTGTGTAAGCAACTTGCAAATTTATCACAATCTGTCAGCTTGGCAGAAAGTACAAAGACAAGTGATTGTGTAAATCACAGTACTATAAGAGCAAACTAAAGTTTGCAAAAAGCTATTGTGCTTTTGCAAAGTGAATAATTAAAGCAAGCCTTCTTTATCTCAGGTCAGAGGTTTTTTGTTTCATTTCACCACCAGGCTAACTACAAAAGCAATGAAGCACACCTTAATATCAACTCTTTTTCACAGCTAATCACACACAGCTACTAAGGAGAGAGAGGAAGGGGATGAGATGAACTGAGATGGTGAGAATGTGTCACCTCTCCATTTTTTCACACTTTTCTGAAATAGGGGTGACAAACAGGCGAGTGCCATTTGTGAGCAGGCGGATTGTGACAGGATTTCTGTCAGGGCTGGCAACTCTAATTAGAGGAGTGGAGCAGGCAGGCTGAAGGAGAGCAACACTTAAGCTGGAAGGGTCAAAGGTTCAATGACACATTCACGAATGTACGGTACAGTACAGCACATATTACACACACACACAAATGCACACACACAAACCCACAGTCAATAACTCTTCTTCACGCTATTATGGTGTAAAGATCACATACAGTGTACAACTTCCTCCAGGGGCTTGCCGTTTGCCTTTATCATTTCTGGTGCTCCTGTGAATGTAGATACCTTGGAAATAGAAAGAGTTCATGTTTAAAAGGACTAATTGTATTTCAGACCAAGTTTTCAATAAAATGCTTTGAACAGAATTTTTGAAATATTACCACGATGTGATGAATGAAATAGTGTTGAAACAGTGCTATGAGATGAATATCTCAAAATTAAAACATAAAAAACATTGAAAGGTTGAACCTTGGGCAAATTCACAAACAATGGAGCACCATGAATTGTGCATCCATCGCTATCTGCCCTGCCTTTGCAGCTGAGTGCAATTTGCTCTTCTTTGCATCTGTTAATGTTCATTAATGTTCAATGTTCATCTGCAATTTTCTGTAGTGGTGCTAGTAATATTTGTTCTTAAGTGTGTTAAAGTAGCATCATCATGGTTAAGTAATGTCTGAGTCAAAAAAAAATTCCACTCAGTGCTGTGCAAAATGTGCTATAGTTACCACTAACTCTCTGAAGATGCAAATAATTTTTGTTTGTTTGGACTTTTCTGACTTAAATACTAGTGCTGTTAGTTAAACGCGTTATTAACGGCGTTAAGGCAAACCAATTTTAATGGCATACATTTTTTTATCGCGAGATTCACGTTCTTTTTGGCTTAGCACACTTTGTAGTTTTTTTCACATGCTGTTGCAACAACTAGTAACATTAGAAAAACTACAACACCACACCGGATCTAGCTAGACCTGAAACAAAACAACAGGCACGCCATACACACTTGTTTAAGAGTAGTAGACGTTACGTTTTGAATGGATGGCGAGCACGAGACGCCAAAATGGATGGCAATAATATTCTGAATGGAAAGTTTACTTTTAAAAAGTTGCCAAATGGTTCCATTGACAAGACAAAAGTGATCTGTGTGTTTTGTCGTTGTGAACTGAGCTATCATCGCCGCACGTCCAGTCTGAAATACCACTTGATGGCCAAGCACACAGCTGATGCGAATTATCTGCCCCCTTGTCAAAGCCAGGCGATGATTCTTAAATAAAAACAACATTTGCACAAAGCAAGCCGATCCACTTTTCCATGTTGATAAGAGCATTACAATGAGAAAAAATAATGGCACAAAAAGAAATCAAGGGACATTCAGAATAGAGTTAACTATGACATTAATGCGATTAATCGCGATTAAATATTTTAATCGTTTGACAAGCACTAATAAATACGTACAGAAAGCAACAGAGCACCAGGACCTATTGGCAGTGCTTTGTGAATTGAACTGTTTCTTTTTGTCTCTAGGGCAGATCTCTGAAATGTGCGTGCTGCAAACTCAGCTCTGATAGAACGATCTGCAATACGAGAGCAAATGTACATTCACAGAAATTTTAAAATAAAAATGTGCCCTTTCAAAGATTTAAGTTTGAACAACATATGCACACCAGTTTTCAGATCACTATTTATAAGGTTTCAAACCTGGAAAACAGTGATTAATTTAAAACTTTAAAAAATGTGTTGGACACTAAAAAAAGAGTGCTGCAGTTCTGAAGAAGGAAACCTCAAATACAAATAATAAATAAATAAATTATTTAATTGTTTTTTCAGCCTTTCAGAAAATTGCACAAGCCTTCAAAACTGTTTTAATCTTGCAATCTTTTTTAAAATTTTATTTCAAGCTTTCAAATACTAGAATAAACTACAGAGGCACAGTTCACTGTCATTTATGCTGATTAACTGAAGCTGAAGCTGCTGTGGCTGAGGGTTGCATTGGGTTCCCCCTCATCACAGTGAGCCACACACACACACACACACAAATGTCGCAGTGCTACACCTATATACACAGATGCACATTACATGCCCCCGTCTACAGGGGAATAACTGGAAAAGGTCCACATGAGTCAACAGGCACGCATAATGCTAGAATTTGAACCTAAGGGACTATGCTCAATCTGGGGGACGTACCCCGCCACACTCCCACCCAGCCCCTCATCCCCCACACACAACGGCTTACTCAGCTGGGCCTGCACCCCCGCCTCCCCTCATTCTCAAACTGATATCCTTTAAAAGCTGCCGCAGGCAAGGCCAGTTAACATATATCCAACTTGACAGGCGAGCCAGGAGGAAACAAGACCAATGACCCGCATGGATCTATTCACATGCAAAGACTGAAGGAAATGAGACACTATAAGTCTCTTTCTCTTTTTGTCAAATAGACTTTTTTTTACAAATTTTGAGTATTTTACAGCTTCTTGTTTTGTGTTTTTAAGATAAGATATTCCTTTATTTGTCCCACAACGGGGAAATTCCAATGTTGCAGCAGCAAAGTGGATAGAGAAAAAACAGTGTCACATTTAGCATCACATATATATCTTGTTTACTTTTCCTGGACAGTGCTTTAAAATATATTCTTCCATTGAAGATGTACTATTTTCATACTATTTTATTTATCATTTCATCCAATCTAAAGCCTTTAATATTGATTTGATCAGAATTTTAGTGTTATTATTTATTTATTAGATGTTTTTTGTTCTTTATTTTACTTTTTTCTTCTTTTTCACATTTTATTCATTTTTATTTTATTCCTACAGCTGTATTTGTAAGTTGTTTTTCAAGGGATTAGGATAAACTATAACACAAACTAAATAATAAGTACAATTATGTTTGTTAAAAAACTTTAATTTTAATTTTAATAACATTCATTTTTTTTCTTTCACTTTTTAAAAACTTATTTGAGTTAATTTGATGGATTTAGTTTTAACTGAAATTGGGGGGTTATTAACCTTAATCTGGGTAAATTTATGTGTAAGAATACAGAATATATGCAGTTAGTGCCAAAGGAAAGGGCTGTCTGACAGCAAAGGTAAAGCAGTGAAAATATTCTTAATATAGCATACACTTAAACTGATATTGATTTTTTTCAAGGTGAATCCTTTTTATGTGGCTAAAATATTTTTTTCTGCAGCTCCTGTCAACAGCAGTGCATTGCTCTGCTTCCATACCTGTCCTCTTGTCTGCTTCTCCAAACTAGGGGTGTGCTGACCACCGTCTATAACACACTGACTTATGAATAAGTTAGACCCCACTTCAAAATACCCAAACTATCCCTTTAAGGCAAGAACTTCATATAAACATTCAAGATTCACCAATTAATGTGAGAAATCTTGTTCTTTGCTGACTGCTCAGATCAGAGTAGTGAAATATGACTTTATAGAGTGTTGGCTAACCACTTCACACCAAATTTGTGTAGGCTAGTTCTTTGCGCTTGGGCACTAACAGTTTATGGGAATCAAGCCTAATATGAAAAAAAAAAGTTGGGAAGAGAAATACTCGAAGTATACCAATGGTATATCCCTAACACTAGAAAAAAAGAAAAATTAAAAAAGAAAAAAGAAAAAAAAGAAGTAAAGTTGTTAAGTTGAAGTAAGTGTTGAGGTATAAAATCTATCTATCTATGAGGTAGTTGAGCAAACTTTAAACCTGCCATCTCTAATTTACCTGATCACAGGCCATCTAATACATAAAAAAACAAGACTGCTAGACTATAAACATAATTTAGAAGTCTTGTGGCACTGTATCCACCTACTTAGTATGCACTTTCCACTGGGGCGTCTTTATGTTTATATATGAGAATCTAACAGTGTAACCCAGGGCTATACTTTCAAGATGTTATCTTAATTATTGAAGTTAAAAGTCTCTGTGCCACTATCAGTTAGACACAGCATGAGGCGATAGTGGAGAGTTGATTTGATAGACAGTTTATCTTTTGCTTTAATTAGGGGCAGATTTGGGGAGAGACGTTGCAGGTTAATTACAGTCACATTCATTAAGATGCACAAATGTAGTATAATTCCTGTTCAGTGTCGTTATCTGCACAGATCTACAGTAATTAATTGGATTTCACCTTTGGCTTTATGACCTGTCTACACAAGTTTTTATTTGAGCTTGCAGCTCCAGACACTGCTGTCTGGTCGCAGTCGATCTCCCATTAATGTTTGTGCTTTGTCACTGTGGTAATTGGCAATACCTCCAGCACACAAACACCTATCTAATTAGGAGCGCTACCCACAGCTTGGAAAGACATCTAAGAGAATCTAAAATGTAATTCTGTACTCTTCTAAAGCTAAGAAAAATCATTAAACCCTATTAATTTATATATATAGAAACTGTTGCCTTAATGTGACATTCATAATCATAATATCAGGGCAAAGGCCATATAGTATATTCATTATAATATATTACCATTCTAATAGCCTGTAATTGTGCCTTGCCTGCAGGGGTAAACGATGGCTATAGAGAATGCACACCACTATTGAAACAGTGACTTTAAACCTCTATTATTTAAAAAACACTTGATTTTGGTCTTCACAGAACCCTTGATGATTACAAAGATTCTTCTAATCAAATCACATTCTCAAAATGTGTTTTTGAGTTCCACACGTATACAGAGAGTTTTGGGTCACACCGAGGTTTTTGATTCAGATTTTTTAAAACTCAAAGATTTCTGTGTATTTCTGTGTACATGTAAAACAGAGCATTTGGAAAATGATCATGTCATCACCTTAAGTCACGCATTGTTTCTTGGTGTATACGCCTGAAACAACAACAACAATGGCAAACAGCCAGTTTTGGTTTACGTTTGGTTAGCGCTGCTAGACCATGTGCCAGAAAGTTGTTAAATAAGTAAAGGTAAAGAAATGGCTGTCCAATAACAATAAACAAATAGATGAATAGCTACTATTGTTTATGATTTTAAGTTACTGCTGCCAAAGGAAAATAAGCTCACTGTGCATGCTTAAAATGTTCTTCTCTGTTCTGTGATAATACAGGAAGCATTTTCTTCAAAAGACCATTACTCAATTTTCCTAGTACCCTTGGATTGGTTGGAGTGCATTAATGATTGGGTTATTATTAGGTTTCCAGAGTACATTTGTTTCCTTGGGCTTTAATTATAAAATGCTTATGTACAATAGAAAAAAAGGCATGTTTGAGTGTGTGTCCGTGTATCTGCAAAGCCATGTGAGTGGTTTGTACATGCATATAAACCTGTAGAGTGGAGGGATTGTCAGTGGGAGCAGCAGTACAAGCAACATAATAGGCACACATTGGTTTGCACAATATCAGGATAATTTGCTGTCCCTTCAGGGCTACTACGACAAGCTAATTGTTGCAAGTAGCTCGCTAGCTACTGCTGGATTAAACATTTGAAGCTAAATATGAAAACAATATTTAATTTTAGCCTAAATAAAAAAATGTTATTCAAAATTTGTACATTATAATTTGTGTTCTAATTGCTACTGTATGAATCTATGTGTTACTGATAATTTGTGGTATAACTAAGATATTAACATCATGTTGGACCAATGATAATTCATTTTCATTCTAGTTGTTGATTGGTTAGAGAGGACATCTTACCTTGAGCAATAATGTTTTAGCCAATAACAGATAAACATGAAAAAAAGAAAATTAAGAACATTAAATTGATATAAGAGATCCTGCCCTCAGGAAGACTACAGAATCCCATCCTCCTCTGCCCTCCGTCACAACATAAACTGCACTGTCTCCTCTTGCCTGCCCTGAAGGTATCAGTTTTTAAGCCTTTTGATCAGAATTCCAACAATGGATTTTTTTTTGCTTTATGAATGATACTTGGTAATGGTTTATTTTAACGCATTACTCTTTTTATATTTTGATCTCCCTCTTGCCTCTCAAAAATTGAAGATGAGCAACCTCCTCTGTTTCTACGGACCCACCTGATGTTCATCCATGTGTATTACCCATCATATTCATATGATGAATAATATAAGATGCAAGTGCCATGTCCCACTTCATTATTATTGGAAGCTTCAGAAAGAAGACCTTGTACTTGAAATCAGTGTTACTCAGTTCTCCATCTGTGTAAAATACGCTGCAAAGAATCGATGATGGTGAACAGGCCAGAGCTGAGATAGGTAATGTTGGAAATGATTCAGTGCCATGACCTAGAGTGGAGATTTTCTGAGTTGTTGTCAGATGATATCAGGATAAAGTGTTCTTTTACACTGCCACAGAAATGTATGTGCACATGTATACGCAGTTAGAGATAACATTGGCTGGAGGTGCTGCCTCTGGTAATATCTGAAAGCTTTTTCATTAAAAGCAAGACATATACAGAAAAGTAAGAGAGAAGGGGAGTGACTGATCTACAAACTTTAATCTTGAGATTTCCTTCTGCTGCACTAGTCATTTGTTAAAAACTTCATATTCAGTGGTGGAAGATGTACTTTGGAAGAAAAACACTCCATTGTATATTTCCTCAGTCATTCGGAGGCACAGTCAAACAACCTTGATTGTTGCTTAGGTGTGAGGACTTAAACATTTTTAATATTCTTTGCTGTGAGAGATAGAGTGACAGTTGTCTGGATAACATTGGCTCAAAGCTCAGCTGGATCTAAATTGAACTACAATGTGGCATATGAAGGAGAGATGGATAGCTTCAAACAAGACAAGAGTTGAAGGCTCATCTGAAGTTATATATATATTTTTTAGCCCGCTGCAATGAATCACTCAGCGGAAGAGGCCAGACAAGTCTGTCAGCCATGCGCCTTCATCAGTGTCAGAATGAACTTAAATTAACTTTAAAGAAGTTTGTCTAGTTTCATTTAGTTTGGCACACCAGAGCACAGTGGAGTTATTTAAAATGCTGGACTCTACACATTTGTTCTCACTTATTTGCATGTGACAGTTTGGGTTTCTTGCAGTGATTTACTCTGTGGAGAGGAATTGAGATTACTGTCAATAAGCACATTGACAGAATTTGCCTTTTTGTTGGTTAAGTGCACTTAGCCTTTGTTTATACAGTATGTGCCACTGTCAAAGAAAACCCATTACTACTGTTATGGCATGATACTAAATGATATGGATTGAGGAGGGAGTGTTGCTACAAATGAAAATAAAAAATAAAACTGAAAGGTTAAAGGGAAATAGTAGTGCTTTCAGAGCATGGGTAAAATGATTCTATAAGGTTTAGGTTATAGAGTTAACCTTTTAAACTTTATATTGATCTATCTGTCTCTTCTCATCTAAAACTGATTGTCTAATTGATTAAAAAAAAATTGTTCTGGCTCAGAAATGTATTTAAAATAAACAGAACAATATTTGGAAACAGCAAATTGCAAATTAATGCTTTTTGTAATGATTAATCATCTTTTAAGTTAATAATATTGAATGTATTAGCATGAAAGTGTATACATTGAAACAAACTGTCCCTTTATCCCTTTGTGTTTAATTGTGAAATTACTCTGATCTCGAGAGAAATCAGAACACTGATTCTGAAATGCTGAAATTCTACGAGTCTCTGCCTTTATTCAGTGATCTAATTCAATCTTCATATTTGAAACTGTAAAGATCAGTCACCTTTAGTCAAGGGTAGACAATTCTGACCTCAAACAACTCTTCAGACAAGGATGATTGAGTAATTAAAAGTAGATTAATCACCATATCCTTACTCTTTAATCATGAATTCACTGTCAGTGTGATATATGAGTATTCTAATGAGGTTAAGTAGGTATTCATGTACTTAGATGCTTAAACTCACATTTCAAGACATGCTATCCTACAGAAAAAGTGAAATGTGGAGCAAAAAGTGAGAGAAAAAAACAAAAGACACCTAATGCACAAAGGGCTCAAACACTGCAAGACTTGTACTGATTGAAATTGACCCAAGGAGCACCATCAAGATCTCCTGCACCGAGAAAAGTGAGAGCCAACCTCTGGTTTTAATTCAATGGCTCTCATGTGGTTGGAAGCGTGAAATTCAACAGAGAGCATTTCAATTTGATCCTGAGAAACAAATGAAAAGGCACTAATATATGGCTGTCAATCAATATGACAGATTGAAAAAAGATGGGCATGGATCTGCCTTAGTTGAATTAAATTAATTTGCATTTGCCATTGAAATGTTGCATGAATGTTCCGATCAAGCAACAGAAGTAATGATGACACAGTGCACAACACTGAAACAAATGAGGCAAAAAAGAAAGAGTCACATTTCACTGCTTTTTCTGTTGTTTCCTCGGCTATCAGAATTAAATCTGCACGGACACAAGTAGGGTTTGCATTCAAATTATCATTTATATGCCAGTGCCAGTGCGTGTAAGACTTGTTTACTTCTCATTCATTTCACTCTCTATGTTTAATACAGTATGTTAATTATATCAGTAGACATAAATTCAATCACTGATGCTTTCAACCTTTCAGGCAACAAAAGAGTCACACACACACACTCACACATACACACACACACGCATGAATTATGGCAATGTTCCATGAACAAAAACACTTTGCATCAGAAACTCTCACAACTTTTACTCTTGAAGCATTAGAGAACAAAACAAAGACGGTTGTAAAACTATGTTTATTTTCTTTATTATTGCTTTAATTTACTTTATTAAGTTTGCATGTGTGAAAACATTACAGGAAAAATAGAGAAAATAAACAATGCTAAGAAAAACAAAACATGAGAGTACAGTACAGTAGAGCAAAGTATATACATGCATAGACCTAAATGGTATATTAAAAAATGGTCACACCAAAGTCCTGATTACCTTACAACACAATAACCAGAACACACTGCCTTTGTGCCAGACACAATCTCATTATTCTAAGTCAAAGTTTTTATGCAGTGTTGGCTGTATTCCTCTGTATTTGCCTTTTTTTCATGAATAGTGTAACTTATCATGGGAATTCAGATCTTGACTTTACCAATTTTTCAGCCCACACAGCCTATAATTTGCAAATCGTAAGCTCAGTACTGTGAAGCTGCCCTTCATATCAGGCACAGTAAAAAAACAGTAAGTTTTCGTGGTCATAAATGTCCCACGACAGCTATAATGTATGCACTTTTCTGTCAAAGTAATTTCTCTGCAGAAGCTCAGGCGTGTGGTGCATAACACAACACATTTTACAAAAGAAAATGTACAAACTGAAAAACATAAGGACGTTTCAGAAAATACGATATGAATAGATGTCAGTGATGTCGCCTTCACATGGCGAGAACCAATTGCAAGTTGCTACTTTGCTCATCCCAACTTGGTTTTACCTGCTCCCTCCAACATGTCCTTATGTCATTGTGAAATTCAGATGAGATGAGATGAGAGGACCCATACGGGAAGCAATATGGAAGAAGTTTCTCCTCAACTTACTCACAGAACCAAAGACATTAGTTTTGCTGAATTATAAATAGAACAAATACTGAATATCCTTAAGCAAACACATACACCTCGGAATTGTGATCAGAAAAGTCTAGTGGATATTGAAGAATTAAAAGGAAATTGGAATGATATCCCTGGTCTCCATGTCTGTATGTTTTCAAGTCATTCTGAAATCATAGTTCATCAAGTTTCATATTCACATTTAATTAACATAGGTGGAAATAATTGCCTTGCCAAATATAGTTTCTGTTTGGTTTGACAATGTATTCATGTGATTAGTGTTTTGTTGGCTTCACTAACAGCTACTGTTCTGCAAATCAATATATTATTTACAGTAATATCCTGTGGGAAAAATGTTTATTTTACAAATTGCAATAGATAATAGGAAAAAAAAAAAAAATGAAACCCACCAAGATGGCAATTATTCTCATATATTATTCATTCTTCTCATAGTGTTCTTGGTTATGGCAATCACAAAGAAGATGCATAGTGTTGCGAAGGGGGTGGAGCTATTTCGGATGCCAAACACCCAAAAAGTTTGAAAGATTACCCTGTTCTTCCGCATCATGTGGTCCATAGAGCAAGTGCACTAAATACCTCTGCTGGCCGAGCCGCTAACTTTCAGGTTTTCCCTCTGCTAACTTGAACTTTGGGATAAAATGATTTAATCGTGTGGTTCTTCTAGACTTAACAAATGTTAATGGAACAAATAAATCAAATTCAGATGGCACACAAGTCATTTTGCAGGGGTTGTGACACTTGAAAAAAATAAAAGAATCTATCGTTTTACAGCCTCTTTTTTCACAATGTAAGCTTATAAGAAAAAGTATTTTTGGGCCAGTGTGCACCACGTGATGGTCGCCATAACAAGTCATTACAAGGTTATGCCACAAGTCAAATTGGCTTTAAAGCCTGCTGCTGTTCCTGGAGATTGGTGCACATAGAAAACTAGCTATGACTAAGATGCATTATGGCTAGAAACATGAAATCACAGAGCTAAAAAAATTATTGCACAAGTAGTGGTAGGTTGGAGCTAAAGAAATGCTGTTGAGAAAACGGAAGAATCAATCTGCAGCTTAAACAAATTAATTTGATTTTGGATGAATTCCACTCTGATTCGCTTCTCTGACTGGTTTCTTCTTCATAGCAACTTTGGCTGAGGGTCATTGAGGGTATTGTGGTATTTAGCGCAATCTGCCATGGCAAAATTAACCAGATTTTTCAGGAATTAAGTATTAAAGGGGAACTTCGGCAGATTTTTACCCTAGTCTTGATTACCAGAGGTCACCGAGTACTGTCGATAGGAATAAGAACAACCAGAATTGGTTCTAGCAAACTGGAGATCCTGCAGCTAATGGCCAGAGCTCCCAGTTAGTTATAATACACTTCTTGGGGGCATATCCTAAAGAGTGCCTTTTGCTCCTCTTAACAGACACAAAATGCAATTAAAATGTCTGTACAACATGCTCAGGGCCCTTTGCGTGACAACAACATGCCTTTTCAACTCATACGTTGTGCAGAAACCGTACAAAGCAGTACTGTCGCCTACCTGTTTTTCCACCAAAGCCCAAAGTAATTGATCCGGAATAAGCCCTTCCCCCCCAAAAAAGTTTATTTCCCAAAATGTCCATGTCTCACACACTACTCTACGATTTGCACACTTCCTGCAACAACGCTTCTTTTGCGTTTCCCTGCAACAAGTGAAATCCCACAGGACTTCAGCGGACTGCTCTGGCGCTGAAATCCCATGAGATTTCTTTTTGCAGAAAAACGCAGAAGAATAAAGAGTGAGATCGGAGGTGTTTACAAGAGAAGCTTGGAGTAAGAATAACGTGTGTTGATCTACTGTGGAGAAGAAAGGTTCCGTTTGTGCCTTTCCAAAGTACAAAAGTACAAGCCCTCCCTTTTTTTTTTACCTTTCCACACCATGAAAAACTGCAGTTGTGGCTAGTTGTCCTTCAGCTGGATCAACTCCCTACAAGTACAATGCGATCACGGAGATAATGCCTTCCAAAAAAAAAAGTTTATTTCCCCCTCAAAAATGTAGTTGCCGCACATCCCTACTCAACCTTCTGCCAAAACGAAGCTAAATGAATCAAAATAACCCTTCCCTTGTTTTTGGTTTTTTTTTTTCCTCGGGGTGGGGTTTTTCTTCCGCCGGCCCCTCTGTGTTGTGCTGTAGATCCCCCCCAAAAGGCATTTGCTGCAAATGCGTTGATTTTCGCATATCTTGTATGGGAGTTTGCACATCCAGCTGAAGAACAGACTAGCCTTATGTCATGGAAACTGGAAAAAAGGAAGGTGAAAGTACTTTTTTGTACGTTTTCTGCAGTATGTAGTGAGTTTCAAAGGCATGTTGTGTCACGTAAGCTATCATGTTACACTCAAATTTTAACTCATTTTGTCTGTTAATAGGAAAAAGGCATTTATCCCCAAGAAGTGAAACAGGGAGCTGTGACATCAGACTGACATTGTGGAATCAAGAAAAAAAGCCATCAGTCTTATCCTTTCTCTTGTCATGGACAGACTTGTGCAGTATTAGTGAGTTTCATAGCTGGTAGTAAACACTCAAACCTGAATAAAATGCATGCGGGAGGTGACACAGACTGACATGTAACCAGTCCTTACACATTTTTTTCCTCAACTAACATTTCCCAATAGTGAGGGTATCTGGGCTCCGCAGCTGATGTGAAGGAGACAGTTATCAGGTGACTATGAAAGTGAAAAAGGTGAATAATTCTCAATGCTAAAGGACGCATCTCATCTACAGGCAGAGTTTATAACCTCTACTTTAATGATCCTGTCAGGGTCATTCAAATTAGAGACCCGCAGGAAAGTAAATGAGAATGAATCGAGATATAATCCAAAAACACTGCAGACTTCATCAGCAGGACGCCAGCGATATATCTCTTTTAAAGGTTCTTTATGTGGGAAGGAGGAAGGTCTCCAATGACAAACCTATTATCTGTCACTGTTCAAGGTTAAAGTCAGTAGATCCATAGAAATCAGAATTGGAAAAGAGGGCATTTCTACATGAGCTTGGGTTTTTATCATATCTGAAACGGTTATAGATGATCAGTGTCATTATGAATGATGAGGTCCTACTCTCGTTATTCAAAATGCTAGTAAGAGGTGAGAATGACTTTCATTTCCTCTCCAGATAGCATCTTTTCTGAAGCTTGCACATGTAGATGAGTCGGACAGAGACTCTTAGGTAATAGGTGACCTGCAGCCAAGTTCAACATAACGGCTAAAGTAACTCACAAAATGTTAACTGCTGGCAAGTAAATGAATGATTATGTAGTAAGTTGATAATAAATATCCTGCTGTACTCACTATTGTTATGCCACTGATGACCCAGTATTTACAGTACTTTTATTGATTTGACACAACACTTATCTTATGGGCTAAACATCAAAATAAAAAAAAAAAAATGTACACAATAATTTAATCAAATCTTTCAAATTAGGTTATTTATCATCCATGTATCATGCAAGTTTATGAAAGCATCAGAAGTTTGTATATGCTCATAACTGAATTTGAATGCATTTGAAACTGCACTATGAATATAGCTAATGTATGCTGTAGAGTCTACCTTTCCACATATTGTACACATATTTACATATATGATCATATTTGAAAGCTACTTGTGATTTTACCCTTTTAAGTTTAATTTTCATACATATAAGTGAGCAAATATTGTAATGCTGGCAAACAACCATGACTACTGAAAGGATAAACCTGCCATTCAATACTTACTGCACCGGCTTCCTTTGTGTTGTCAGAAGCTAACATACAGATGTTCTAACAGCTTTTTGGAGTGCTGACGTGAGTGGTAATTATGTCTCATTAATGCTCATCTGGACAATGTGTTGGTACAATGGTTAACACAGTGGCACAGTTTGCTGGGTTCACACTGGTTAAAAGGCACACCAAGCTGTTCTGGTGCAGTCAATTAAACTGTTCTTCTGGGCACCACCTTTAAGGAGGGAAAAATCTAACTAAAATGAGCTAAACTAAGGATAAACGTGTGTGTTTGTGTGTGTGTGTGTGTGTGTGTGTGTGTGTGTGTGTGTGTGTGTGTGTGTGTGTGTGTGTGTGTGAGCGTGAAAGAGAGAGAGAAAGGGTGCACATGTGGGGCTGCGCACCAGAGAATTTTGACCGGTAAGTGTGAAACACATGTTGGTCCAGACAAAGAATCATGTGGTGCGGGAGTTTTAAAAGTTCTCTCCGCATGGGGTTGTGTTAAAGGTCAAATCAAGGTATGTGTGTCTAAAAGCTAACTGTCCCAAGTTAAAAAGGAGTTAGTTGCGTCAGCTGTGTCTGTGTGGAGTAAAACTAACATTACCAGAGGTGTATCGGAGAACTGGGCTGTAAGTATTCTAATGCCAACCATAACAAGATCTCAACAATATAACTTGAATGAAAAACACAGTACATTATTATTAACAGAAGTTAAGCAGTAATATCTGTAACCATGAATACTCTTAACCTATGTGAAGCATCTATTTATGCCCAGCATGGTTTGCTCCTTTTTTTCCTTGCAAAGTTAACTGTCAGCAGGTCTGCGCTTATGCTTTGTGTTGCTCCTATAAAGTCAGCTGGCAGGCTTTGTGTCTGTAGCCATCAGCGCAAACACCTTGTTTGCTCTCTTTAGTGGTGTGCTTACCTGGAACCTTAAGACAAAGGCAATCATAAAGCTATGGGCACAGCTTTATGTCTATACACTGATTTGGCAGAACGCATATTAAACAAGATTCTAACCCACTTTGATTGCAAGGTTTAAACTAATGCAGTGTATTTCAAAATATTTCCCCACTCAGTGGTTTCTGCACTCAACTGTGATTTTTCCAAATTTATTTTCAGCTGTGGCTGACTAAGCAATGCAGTGGAAGCAGAGTTTTACTAATAGATTCTGTCAACAGAGAACAGTTCCTTCTGTTTAATATGCTATACCATAGATTAGTATTTTATTTAGCATTCAAATTTTCAAAATAAGTGAAGTTTATACTCGTATCCCACAGACATTGTAGTTATTAGTCCGTGCCCCAGTACATAATCACAATGTTATGTAAAGAATTTCAAGAGAAGATCTTGTCTGCAAGGATTCTGCAGCTGGCCTATATGATATGGACAATATGGGGTACAAATTTAGTATGCAGATAATAATTACCAGATACATTTTAAAGGATCAACAAAGCCATATGCGGCAAACAGTCTGTATTGTCTGTATAGAAACAGGAAGATGAGATAAGGTAAATATTAGATCAGGCTGTCTGATGCGACAGAAGGTGAATAAAAAAACATGTTATTTTACATACATACATGAATACATACATATATATATAGATAGATATATAGATATATAAAACAGAGTAAGTGTCCTAGTTAAGGCAACAAACTTTGATTTCAACTGTAACAGTAAATCCACCTAGAATCCCACAAGACTCAGATCTGCTAGCTTAAAATGATGCTTCCTATCAATTATGTTTTTTCAGTCAACCTGCTTCCTTATTATCAACAGTCTTCTCCAGCTCAGAGAGTTGGAAGCAAGAGGTACTATGGCTGACACCTAATTGGATACCTTTTGCGAGTGGGCACAGAGAAAGAAAATTAAATCAAGACTAATGAGCACTGAATAACAAAAAAAGGAAGATAAATGGTTTGATGGCAGGAGGACAAGCAAGGTTGAGGAACTCAAATAACTTCCTTATTTTCCCTATTCAACCAAGCACCCACACTCAGAGGGGGGCAGACTTGAATATCATCTGTTTTTTTCCCTTTTATTCTGCTTTGGAGATATAATGATATCTCATGAGATTTCAGTTTAATTTTTCATATATGTGTCAATCATCATTGTGGAATTTAAGAAGGATTTTATTTTTGTTGAATACTTGTAATTAATAAAGAAATGTATACCCCCGAGGCTCTGGAACAACAAAATCTGGTTGGCAGTGATCTCCTTTAAGGTCTTTTATTAGAGAGCCTTTCCTGATTTTACAGGAACTTCAATTCTCTATTGAAAGTAGTATCTCTTATTTCTTAATGTTTTTCTTTCTTTTTTTCTTTAAAAAATAATAATTGTTGTTCAGACGTTTTTTGTATCTGTAAATAAGGGGGCCTTCAATCATAGATGGCATGGTCACTTTCTTCATGCATTCACCATTGTTATCACTAACACAATGTAACAATGTATTCTAGATATAGATGAATGACAAATGAGTAATGAGGAAATGGTAGCCACTCATATTTTGACATATGACTAACACACAGCATAATATAATATGCCTGATACATTTCCACACAATAACATTAAATTACACAAATTACATCTTTAATGGGGCTCCCTGGTAACTAATTCAGTGGAGCGTAAAATAAAATGACATCTTTAGTTTTCTTGGAAAAAAGGTGTTTTAAACGTGTCATGATGCTACTAAAGATACGATTTTTGAATCATGTTCGTACAGCAACTTTTCCAGGCCTCTTCGCCATATAAACATTCTTGGTGAGTGAGGACAAATTGGATGTTTGTCACTGTTCTGTTTCACAGTGTCTTGTTTGTTCCGACAACAAATGAATCATACACTAAACAATGGGCGTTACATGTTGGTGAATGGTAATTGTCAATTATGCCAATCAAAATCCAGTTGTCCAAGCACATATCTTGTATTATTGAATTTACATCTAATGTTCTCACCCAAGCTTGCAGACCTATCAGATTACATTATCCTCTGTCACTACACTTCTTACCCTGTGTAAAGCGGAAAAATGACAATCACATAATTAAGTCAGTTTCATTAATTAGATAAAAGGAAAAAGCTAAGTTAACAGTCTTAGTTGTGGCACAGATGATCCTGTCCAATCACTGAGGGTTTTTACAGAGGTCAGCTCAAGCAGCTATAGGTAAACAGTTTTTAGAGATGCACGGCCACGCTCGTGTGCATTCTGTCCCATTGAAAACACTTTTTTTTTCTTCTTTCAGTTGGTACAGGCTTGCCAAAAGGAATGACTTTGGTGTCAGTGGCAATGTCAAAAGCTCGGATGAAATGGTACCCACAAACATCTTTATTTATAAACAAGACATTCAGCACTCAGAAACTGACAAGACACTGGGGGGCAGCAGGCTGTGGCCTAATCAGCCAAGCAGAAAAGTAATTCTTCTCCATTGGCTGGAGATTAAGTTTCCACCCAGGAGCCATGTTTAAAGATTTATCCAGCTGCATGGAAAGTGCCTCTAGGTTTATATGTATAGACTGCACATCATAAACCTAGCTCTATGATCACACCTGAAGCATTCCAATGGGCTCTATGGGCTGACTCCACTCCACTATAGTAGTATAATACTTTTTACAAATGTACTTGTCAGCTATTTGGAATGAGCTACCAACATTCAAAACTGTCTTCACTGACATGCATGTCGAACTGACTGATTTAACTGAATTGGAGGGTTCAACAAATGTCTGACATTGACAAGACAGACCGCTGTTTTCTTACCATTTCAATGCTGGTTTAATTCATTTTTTTTCTTCTTCCCTTTATTAGATAGGACAGCTGAAGAAAGACAGAAAATGGGAAGAGAGAGAGAGAGGGGATGACATGCAGCAAAAGGCCACAGGTCGGATTTGAACCCATGACTGCTGCAGCAAGGACTCAGGCTTCGTAGCTACAGAAGCAAATCCATCTATTCACATTCATGCACCGATGCACAGCATCGGGAGCAATTTGGGGTTCAATATCTTACTCAAGGACACTTTGACATGCAGCTGGAGGAGCTAGGGATCGGACCGCCAACCTGATCTGTCGACCCGCTCTACCCCCTGAGCCACAGCCGCACAGTCAATTCTGGTTTCATTTGACCATTACTATAATTCTTCCATAATCCATACATTCTTAATCAAGTACTTACTAAATCTAACCCTAACCACATTGATTATGTGCCTCAAACAGTGTAATATTTAGGAAGATCTATTGGCAGAAATAGAATTTAATATGTATAAATATGTTTTCATTAGTGTATAATCACCTGAAAATAAGCCTTTTATATTGACAGTGTCTTAAGTTGCCTTTCACAGAGGCTGCAATGTTGATGTTCTACAGTAGTCCACAACATTCAAACCAAACACTGGTTCTAGCGTTGTGTTCTTCACATGTTTCATGGACACCGTAGTTCACTTCACGCTTTGAAATGGAGGGTGGAGTGAGGTAGTTGCAATCTGTAACTACACTGCTAGATGTAACAAAATCTTACACAATCTAACCTACTATTTAAAATAGCAGTGTTAGATCAGAAAACTGTTGAGGGCAGTTACAAATGGATTTTGTTTGGAGGACTATGAGGTTACAAAACTATAGTCTATATGTGTCTGTATATGTGAAAGGAAATAAAGATTAGATGGTTATTTGACATCAATAAAATAAAATAAAGATTTTAGATGATTATAGATGGTTATCAATGATCTAGAATCACCATCTTTAATCTTTTTTAATTCACACCAGCTACAACCTTTTACATGTTCTATAGGTGGTATTGGGTATAGGAGGCAGATGACACTGAGAAACAATCAATAGGAACCCACTTGCTGCAATTAAGACCAGAATGAGTTTTGTCTGTACCTTTCTGGAGACAAAATAACAGTAACCTCTTCTGGGATCATTCTTTCTTTTTAAAGAGTAATGTATTACATCCGAACCGACTGGTTGGACGATTGTAAACCACTAACAATCACAACATTGTGTTTCTCTCCGTACCTCGTCACAGGTATGACTAACCACAGAAAACACCTCTGTTGTTTTAAATTCTGATGTGACCATTTCATCTCTACCCACAGCCTTCAATGGCTATGACACCCCCTGAAGGTCTGAATCATTAAATTAGCACTCTCTTACACTTACTTCAAAGATCCCCTCCATTATCTCAGCTAGACTTCCACTGTCCACTATCAATTCAAGATTGGCTCATCAGGGTACAAACTGCCTAATTTATATTCCCATGAGACTCAGCATAAACAGATTAACAACGTAAGTGAGCTCATTATGGCACTTTTAAATGTAATGTCTTTGTCGAGCAAATTGTGAATGTGTTAATTCTGAATGAGTGGTATGTTTTTAATTGAGACAAGGCTATGTACAAATGGCCAGGCAGTATTTTTAGATGCTTCATTACTTAATTTTTCACTTCTTGTGGAAAGAATAAGGATCTGCATCATTACAAAACACTAATGCTGGCCCACTTTTTAGGTTGACAAAAAAAACAAAACCCTTATTGTTCACTTATTTTTTACAATTCAGTAAATCCTTTCCCATTTGTCAACCCTGACCTTTTCTTGC
Source organism: Dicentrarchus labrax (assembly GCF_905237075.1). Classification (NCBI taxonomy): domain Eukaryota; kingdom Metazoa; phylum Chordata; class Actinopteri; family Moronidae; genus Dicentrarchus; species Dicentrarchus labrax. The sequence continues at coordinate 26,414,275 of NW_026136711.1, read as the reverse complement.
AGTGCATTTTCAGATTCTTTTAGAGACAAGACATCTAACATCAAGTTGTGTGATAGACCTTCAGTTTCTTGTCTGCAGGACTACAGCACACTATGATTGTCTTATTGAGCTCTGGCTGTATTCCTTTAGCTTGATCTTGGCCTCTTCTGAACAAAAAGCATGCAAGTATCATAAGCAACTCTTCTCGTCGATACAAGTGGAAAATTAATTTCAATCAAGGTGGCTCCAGAACTGGTGCTCAACTGTGATGTAAGTGATAAAACTGCATGAGCTGCAAACATACTTGCTAACGAGGAGGATAGTGGAAGTAACACAATAATGATAGGGCAAAAAACTCAACGGCACATATTCTAGCTGGCCAAGAGGAGAGTAGGGGAGTGAATCAAATCAACACTCACCAGCAAGAGAAAAACAAAGCTGAAACACGCTGTGGTTGGAACACATGCCTCAGCTAATCATCCTTAGCCACCTGCACACATGGGCCTGTGAAAAATCTAGGACATAGACTATAAGCGGGTTGGGATATAGTGGATCTGTGGTAGTCAGCTGTCCATGTATGTGGAACAAACTCATTGCACTGCTGATAAGGGGGCCAAACTTGTTGAGCAGTGACAGCGACACAGCAACATTAATATTCCTTCTGAAGAGAAAGACTAGCGCAGAATAACTTAGATAGCTATTCTAATAATTCTCGGAAATTGAATTCAGGGTGTTATACAACCTAACCTTACCAGTATGTGACATACTGTAGTAGCTGGGTTAAAGACTATAAGCAGAGAGAGAGAGAGAGAGCGCAGAATGACATTGCCACTGTCTGACCAGAAAGGCTGGACAAAGGAAGATAAGAGAGTCACACACTTCCCATCTCTAGGTTAATGTTGTCATTCAAAGGCTGAATAAGCTAAAAACGATTGTGGAAGCAGCAGTGTCAGAAGTTGAGGTCTGACACCTGAGCTCGTCCTGACCTTCATGGGGCCATAAGCAATTCTGCAGAGGGGACCTTCTACCTGACCCGTGAGCCATGTAAGCCATTTGCCACACAGTCACACCTGACCCCCCAGTGCTCTCACTACAATCCTCCCTCCTTTAAACAGTTTGCTCCATCTGTTGGCCTAAGACTTAGTAGACCTATAAGAACAGAATGAGGTATAAACAAACAATATTTCTTGAATAGAATATTTTCTTTATAATCTTAAGATAAGCGGATATTAACATAAATGAAACATTTTAGAAAATATAAAATGAAGAAAATAATAAAATAAAAAATATAATGCTGAACTTTGGCTCTGCTGCCTGGTAATTAGTCCAGTCCTCACAATATTATACAAACAGTTTTGTTTATACAATGAAAACATAAGCCTACATGCCTGCATCCGGAACATTCAAACTGGCATCCCAGATTTCCCTTTACACATTTTCAAATATAAAATACTTTTTATACTAGGGCTTTACTGAATACTTCTTACTGAGAGATGTACAATCACATTGCCCATTATGCCAAGCTATCAACAATTTTATTATATATTTAATCAATAGTTAATGTCAATCCATTGCTTTCCATCTTACATTTCAGAGTTGTAAAATCTCAACTGAGGGACAAGATAATTACTGTCTTGCAGAGGCTGCTGCTGCCAGAAAGCATGAGTTTTGTTTCTGTTTTGTGCATGAGGATCTGAAAGCGTGTTCACTTTTGTCAGGCACAAAATCAAAGAACTAGACCAAGAGCTGCACTGCCCAGCTGTACAGACAGACAGAGTGGTGAGAGATGCTGCAAAGTGCACATCAATGTTACTGTTATTTACTGACATCAAACTTAGAGAGAACACAAGTTTACCTGATTCCTGCTCCCATAATTCACTCTCATGGTGTTTTTTCTCTTTTCATGATGGATAATTCTGTTCCTACACTCATTGAAGTTGCAAACACTGACACCTGCTTTGACACGAAGAGAAGACAAGGCCTTTGCATCTTGCGTAGTGAGCATATAGGGCCGACCGACACTGTCTGACATTGTCATTGCAAACTGCAGGGAAAACAGCAATTTTTCCATTTTAAAACCAAATGAGAAAAACCAAAGGGGAAAAAAGGAGAGGAAAAAAATGTGTTCTTCTGTTTAAAAACAGAAAATATTTGATATACAAGTCTGGTTTTAGAGCTAACCACAGTACAGAAACTGCCCTGGTCAGAGTTGGTAATGATCTTAAAATTAACTCAGACAACCATTTAGTTTCTATCCTAATACTTTTTGACCTCAGTGTAGCCCTCAATACAGTGGACCATAATTCTTCTTCAGCACCTAGAACACTGTTTAGTCCTTAGAGGCACAGTTCTTAACTGGTTTATTCTTATCGTGAAGATCTTTCCCTGTTTGGTAACTTTAGTCCTTTTGACATATCCCACAACAGCGCCATTACGCCGCCTTTGCTTTTCTATACTGAATCAAACAACAGTGCAAGTGTGGGATTTTACAGAGCATGCCAGTGTTCCAGAAGCAAAAGCAGCACTTTTGGTCTTCTTTAGTACCCCCTTAAGCAGAACTGATCGTCATAGTGACACTATTCCAACAGATGGGAAATAACACACAGGAGCTTTACTTTAGTCTTGAAGCTGCAGCCTTTATTCACTGACAAACTGTAACTTACACAGTAGATTTACTGCAGGATTGACAACTCTCTCTCTCTCTCTCTCTGTCTCTCTCCAGCTCAGCCACACACTCACATGTCCTGTCCTGCCGTTTCACTCTTTCTACACAGATGTCCATTACTACCTCTGCTCACACCTCAGAGAAAAAACTGTGTAAAAGGGCCTTTTGAAAGTCAGGGATTCCATATGGAGTCCCTCGAGGGTCAATTCTTGGTCCACTGCTGTTGAATTTGTATATGCTCCCCCCGGGGTCATCATTCAGCAACACAACACTTCATATCACTCCTGTGCTGATGACACACAGTCATATCAGTTTCTGCCAACTTCCTCTGTCCATTCAATGACCTCATCAACTGCATTGCTGATATTAAATATTGGATGTTTTACAGCTAAATGGGTACAAAACAGAGATTCTTTCAGTAAGTTGTAAGGTTTTGAGGCACCAGATTCACTCTTTGTTAACTCCACTGTAAGTTAAACCTGCCTTTTATCATATTAAAAAGTGAGATTCTTCTTGTCACTGCCAGACTCTGAAAAGCCAGTTCATGCTTTATACAAGTAGTAGACAAGTGTACTTTTTGCTGGACTGACAAAGCAGGTGTTAAATAAACTCCAGCTTACTCAGAGTACTGGAGCCAGAGTGTTAATTAAAAACAAAATGTTTGAACACATCACTCCTACAACTTCTCTTCACTGGCTTCCAGTAAAAACAAGGATTCATTTAAAAAATACTTCTGTTTTTAAATCTATGAATGGCTTAGATTTTCCCTACATTGACATGCTAACTGACAACCATGTCCCTACAAATTCAGTTTGTATATTTCTAAATAGTTTTCAAAATTACATTGTGGTCAAGTTGTAATACCTGCCTGGGTTATGTTCACAGACACAAAACCACAGGCCCATTAAGGAAAGATTGTGATTTTAAGTTTATGCAACACAATATATGCTATTGTATGTTTTTGTCATGCATGAGCTTTGTACATTTTTTTTATTTTAAAGCACACTGAATCTGTCGTATGAAACTATATAAATAAACTTAACACAACTATCTTTCCTTAACTGTGTACCTGTATAGTTCTAAACAGATAAATCCTGCGGTGATTACTTCACATCGGTTTGCAGTTGGTTATCCTTGGCATGTCAATATAACGTAATTGGATAAAGTGGATTGAAATTAATGTGCTTCAACAAAACAATCTGCAGGAATGCAGGTGCCTTCCTCCAGGATTAATAGTGTTATTACAGTTGATATGCCACACAATCAACAACAACTAAAAAACTCTCCTTTTCAGCTTGTAATATCACAGCTGATATTTATAAAGCATCACACTTGTGTATTTTGTGTATTTAATGTAGCCTCTTGTTTATTTTATTTGAAATGGATTAATAAAGTTTTGGTTATTTTGTAAGTGAGAAATGGCACAAATTGGGCAGTGGTCACAGTAGCTTTTGGTCACCACAACTCATTCATCTTTTAGACTTTAGACAAGTCTGGCTTTTACACCAACGTTATCTTTGTCTTCTTGCTTTAAAAATGCTGAGAACAGTATTTAGCATGTATTTTATTGCATGTTAGAAGAGTGAAAGCATGTTTGTATGTATGCAACCTCACTCCATTATTGATTTAAAAAAAAAACAGCAGCTCATGCTGCCACCACTAGCTAGGTTGATGGATATGAGATGCTGAGAGCCAGTAGTTATGGTAAATGTTTGTGCTCCAGTTTTCCCACCTGCACTTTCACAGACATCTTAGTTTTTTTGGATTTTGCAAATGCCAGCACAGAGGGATGTGACAAGCGAGTAATCATTAACAGTGCCTTTCCCACATTAAAAAAAAGACAGGAGTTTACTACTGTGATAATGCTTTTTTGGTGTATGATCATATAATCAATAATAATTAATTTGCTGTTAATATGGTAACTTATCATTCTTAATGATAGCTATTTAGCAGAGCAAAATAGGGGTGGAACCATTTTAACCACCAAAAGCAGTCAGTGTTTGATCAAGGTCAGTGTTGCATATTGCATTTCTTCCTTTGTTCCTGGCAGACAACACTCCTTATACACATGGCCACAAGAGGTTGGAAAAATGTAGGTTGTTTTAAATGTTTGAATCATCAGTGCTTGTCATTTTTTGTGAAGACAGTCTTTTCAAAAGACACTACGGGAACTTACACACACATGCATCATCCCCAAGTTGAACTGATATTTTGGCTCCACTGTTTGTAGCCTCAAATACAGTCTCTGGATGTCAGTGACAGATGACATTGAATAGCCACATAATCAGCAGGATAATTCTATAAAAGGACCAGTGTGTAGGACTGAGTGGCATCTAGCACTGCTGATTGCAACTAACAGAACACCTGGTGTGTATTTAACAACCTGAGAATGAGGTGTGGCTGTGAAGGAAGTAAGTACAGCGGTTGCAAAACTCACGAAAGACGTGTAAGGCCAGTGTTTGCTTTGTCCGTTCTGGGCTACAGTAGATAAAAGGTGGTTCAACATGGCGGAAGACATTGATTGAAAGCATACCTATGAACATTATAATCCATTTCTGCCAATACGTCGTGACACTGGACCTTTAAATGGCTGCCGATTTATGTTCTTGAAACTGTGTTATGCACACATGTCACAATCAATCATTGAAATATTTTACCCAGACTTAAGGAGATAGACTTTATTAATCCCCAATGTGGAACTTCTTTTTTCACTTTATGTTTTACACACACACATGGGCCCAAAATACTACCACACGCATGCAGGGCTGTATGATGGTGGAGATGGTAAAATCATGGGTTGCGACGTAGCGGTGCTCAGGGAGCAGTTAGGGGTTAGGTGCCTTGGGCAATGCACAGGATGTGGAGCTGGCGAACCAGCGACCCTCTGGTTCCCAAACCAAGTCCCTACAGACTGAGCTACTGCTGCCCACTTAAAAATGTTTTGTGGATTTACAATACTGTAAGATGGTCCTGAAATATATGGCTGCATAGTGTTTCATGGTACTATACCGGTCAACATTCCGAAACTAATGAGCCGTAGCTACTCTCCAGTCTTTGAACATCTTGCGCAAACATCCAACTGCAGCCATTGCATCTACTACAGCTGGAGAGGAGGGGTATATTATAATTTGCCATTTAAATACAGTGGGGAGAGAGAGGAAGTCCTAATTGCTTTGTGAGATTACCCCTCTGAAGCAGATCGGGAGAAGACAGATCACTGGGCTGATAGGGACCAAAGGTGTAATGACAGGTGCTGTTGACTGAGCTAGGCAAGTCCCCCATCCCATTCACATTATCAGCCCATCAAGATAGGAAAGCAATTTCCCAGCCTTTCATTTCATAAGCTATGCATATCAATGCTCCATTAATCAAATGATAAAGTTCCCAAAAACCTTCCCTGAAACACATCTTTCTCCTGCCCTTTCAGGTATTGTATACTATCAAGATTATCTAAAGATACTCACCTCTATCGGGCTAAACTGATGATGCATATGTAACATAAGTTACCTTAATTGATAAAGCCAAAGAGCTTCCATTGTTTTCAGGAGAATTGACTATCCAAAATGAATACATGAAAGTGCAATGAGTATAATTTTTGACATCTTTCAGTGAATACTGATTTAGTTTAATCTGCGTATGTTTTGTAGAAAAATGGCTCATTGATTATTCAGTAATTTTCAGTTCACTGTGATCAATTAAGAGTGAACAGTGAAAAAGCACAAGATGAAGATTGACAGATTATAAAATCACCACATTATGAAAAATCGTCAAATTTTCTCATCTTCACTGACTGTAAAAAATGGTTGAGGCAGGGGAAAAGTGCTTTGGTTGAAAGAAAAGATGGAATGGTGTCCCTCATCTATTTCACGGCTGGATAGTATGACAGGTAACTAGTGAATGGTATGATTGATTGCCACTTTGTTAAACAAAGCAATTAAGTAGGAGAGTAGAGGAGTTGTTGCTGTGGAACGTAGAATGGCTTAAATAACAGCAACCACTGGAAAGACCTGAAACAGGCACTAATTAAAATGGATGATAGAAGAATGTGTCGCAAAAAGATTTTGACATCATATAATACGTATATGCAAATCACAAAAAAGGTCATACATACAGTACTTGAAAGCCATTTTATGTGCTTTTTGGGGTGTGTCAAGCATTTGCATGTCTCTGCACACTGTTTAAAACATCTACATCAGGATTTAGCAAAAGTATAACATCTGGAATACAAGAGACTAAAATGAAGCCAAATAATTGGGCCACGGCACAAAGGGAAAAGGAATTAAGAGGCGACTAGTACCTCTCTGAAGTGGACAAACTACCCCTTTTCCACTCTTATCAACAACGACACGAACACATGCCAGGCCAATTAAAGAGCACAGGCAATCACCTTACCTTTCAATCAGGACACACTAACCAAGCTAACAAGCGTCCCATTTGTTAGTGAATTGGCTCACACAATAATAGAATCACCAAGGCCAGTGAATCAACACTGTTAATGTCTTTCCATCTGCCTGATCAAAGTACAAGGTGGACACTCATCCTGCTTTCTGTTTTTCTTTGGTTGGTTTATTTTTGTTTTCCTAGAAGAGGGTGATACAAAGCCTTTTCAGTCTCTTATTGGTGTACTGCAGAGACGAAAACACCACAACATACTGTAAATGTTTTTTTTTTATTCAACAGCTTAACACACTCCTTGCAGCTATATACAGATGAAGCAAGTTTTCATATTTTTTGGCAAGTATGCTGCTTTGTGACTTCTTAGGGGGAATTCAAATAGATTTTCTTCCATTCCATGGTGCAAAGAAAGATCCTGCAATTAGGCGTAATATGATGTTTATTTAGTGATACATGTCTTTTCATTTTAACACAGAATTTAAAATCTTTTTTGACAGATATATTGCAGAGGCTGCACAAGTGAAGGTTAGGTGCTGAATGGGGAAAACAAACTATACACATTTTTTTAAGAATAGCCAATACTGTATAGAATTTAGTCTACTGTAAAACAGTTACATCACTGTATCATCCACAAAGGGAATTTCAATCTTTCTATTGTCTTTGATAGCCAAACTGTAAAGTGAAGGGCTACATTAGTGGGGTCTTTATCTTTAAGAAGTTTGAAGCAGATCAAGTCATCACTTCACACTCCAATACACACAAACACACACACACACACACACACACACACACACACACACACACACAGAGGAAGAGAGAGAGAGAGAGAGAGAGAGAGAGAGAATACTACTCTATTAGACATGTGATAGGCTAACTGTGAGAACCTGCACATTTGTCCCCTGACATTACTTAGAAGCAGAGCACAACACTAGATAGACCTTGTTAGCTCTTGCCTGAAGGTATTGATTTGATTTTACCTCTGGGGGTGCTCCCCTCCTCTGCACACAACTCTTGTAAAGAGCAACCAGCGAGCCTAGTGCTGAAGAAGCTCTTGTAGTAAGTGATGTAGAAATTGCATAATGGGGAGAGTTTAATGAAGGCGCCCAGTCGCATTCTGAGGCTAACTTAACTTAATTAAACAGACAAGGTTAGGGTGTCCACAGAGACAAAAGAAATACAGGCCGATAAAAATGACAACCTGTAAGAGGATCATGGGAAGATAATCAGATTTGATTTTGACAAGTTCTGGAAGGATGAGAATGAATGCTTGTTTAGTCACATTTGAAGATAAAAATGTACCCACATTGCCTACAATGCTGGTGAGTGAGTACACAACACAAAGGGCAGAAATATTTGGACATTTGAGTTGACAGATTCTTTAACATTTTTGGAAATCCCCATTTATTTCCCATTCACATACACACTTACCAGTTTTATATTTATAGTATCTCCGAGACAGGGAATGTGCAGTATTTATACTGGTAATTGGTCTTTCATATTGACTTTTGTGAAGTTGTGGGAGGCAGAGATTACAGGCTTAGCAAGGTCTCAAACCTTTCCAGGAGCACAGGGGATTATGAAGCAAAGATTCTGTCTTGTCTGAAATAAAAAATCACCTCCCTTCTTCCTATTTTTACATCTGCAGGATAAAATTGGCTGACTTTTCAGTACAGCTTTGCTGGGTTTAATGAATGACATGCACCACAGAGTGGATGAAATGTGGAAATGCCTCTTGCAATCCTCAACCAAGTGTTAAAATAATTTTGCCTCAGGAGTATGACTGTATTAGCTCAAGCTAAACAGCTGATAAACTCAAATAGTTTAAATGAAAAGCTAATTGTGTCTTCTGTTTCACGTAACATTATGCATGTCCAGCCTCAAGTAACTTCACATTTGACAAACCAATAATTGGTTGATAGACATTGTAAAGAAAGAGCCGTCAGTTTAATAACATATACTCCTGCTTTACAAGGAACATGTCTGCCAAGAATGTGGATAGAAGAGAAAAATAAACCAAGGATCAATGGGAAAAAAAAGTTTGACCCTGATGAAAACCCTGGGTGCTTTGAAGTATTCAGTTCAATGTAATGTCATTTTTACAGTACCTCTCGGTCAGCATTCATTAAATGGCATAGATCTTATCTAGAATATGATCATGTGATAATGTAACCGAGTTGCATTTTTTACACAAAGGTACTGAATGGATACGATGACAGTTTCAAAGTTTCAAACGTTTTATGACGTTTGTAATAAAAAATATATACAGTAGGAAAGGGTTTCTTTAAATTGAGAGACTAGTGAACATTCCTCTGTATTTTAAAATATTGTGAACCTTACTGGCAAAAAATAACATTTTGATTCACCAGGCAAGCATTTCAAACCTTTTCAAATCAAATTATATTCATCATACAGCCAATAAACATACCTACAAACAGTGTCATTCTTTGAACAATCATCTGTATTTTATTTTGTAATCATTTTTTAAAATTTATTTTTTTAAAGTATTATTTTTTGGGCCTTTTATGCCTTTTTTGATAGAGAGAGATAGACAAGAAGGGGGGCAGAGAGAGGGGATGACATGCAGCAAAGGGCCGCAGGACAGATTCAAACCCGGGCTGCTGCGTATATGGGTCGCCAGCTCTACTGACTGAGCTAACCAGGCACCCATACCCACTTTTTAAGGACTTTTTTAGCTAAATCATTGTATTTGTACTGAGTGATTATGTCTACTGCAGATGAAGATGCCCTAAAGCTCATAAGTACAGTACCATACAAATACCAGAAAGCAGGTTATGTATTGCTGGAGTACATGACTTGGTAACAACATGAGTAGAAGTAATGCATTCTTCAGGCAGCTGAGCTTGACCTCTCAAAATCAGAGAGTTGTGGAGAAGTGCTGCCTTCACTTAGGCTGCAGAGGAAAACAAAACAGCAATCAAGTTAGATATTCATGTAGTTTGCAGATTAATATGTTTTCAGGCCATTTTTGAGAGACAATTGTGCCATGGGATTAATTAATGGAGACTTTTAATCTATTAAATTGTATCACTCCCATGCTAGATGGCATGGGAGTGATAAAATAGCAGCAACAGCTCAAACATTAAGGCCTCAAATCTAAAATTCAGTGTTGCACAGTTCAACGGACAGCCTGATTGGCACGCAAATCACTCTGGTTTATTCTGCAGAACAATACTGCTCTGAGAAATTCAGTCATTTTTAAATTGAAAGCTCATTAAATATGTTTGCTGATGGATTTGCAGTGCCACGTGAGGGGCGCAAACGTCATGAAGAGACTCATATTAAGAGTAAGCTGTGTTTTTTTTTTTTTTTATTGTAATGCCTCTGACATGGTAACCTTCTACAGCTCACCACCCACAGCCTGAAGCCCAAAGCTAGTGATTCAGAGTTGGCTGTTTCATCAGTCACCATGTCCAAAAGCAACATTGTAAGGGGGCCCACACTGTCAGAGGAAATATTGTGTGAAAGGAGAAGAGAGGGAGAGGGCAGGAATACCACTGTGCCCTTAATGCATTTCTTTGATAAGACAAGAAAAAAAGAGATAAAGGAAAAAAGAAAAACTCCACAAAAGCATCCATGTCGCTGTAGGAACTGCTTAAAATACAAAACAAGAGGAGGAAAATAAGTTCAAAAGGGGTGACGAGGAAGAAAATGCATAACCCAGGGTCAGAGGCAGAAGACAGAGGTTTGTCCTCAAAGTCATTAATTGCCTATGTGAATTGCTGCAGCCTTCAAACACACACCTCCCCTTCTTCCTCCACTTGTCCCTCTTGTTCTCACCCCTCCATCTCTGAACGCAGTTAGCCAAAGGTTTAGCTGGAATCTAAAACTATTACAGCTGCGCAACCTCAGTGAGTAGCCAGACTAAAGAGAAGTGACAACACTGTCTCGGGGGAAGGTTGACAACAGAGGACAAAGGGAGTTAGAGAGAGGGAGTAACAGAGGGAGAGGGAGGGAGTGAGAGAGGAGAGCAAGAAAGCAGATGGAATATAGCAAAATGAAGAAGGGATTAAAGCAACATGAGATAGAGAAGATTGTAGAAGATGAGAAAGATGAGAAGAATGCCAAATGGATGATCATGCCTGCCCTGTGGTCATACAAGGTATTAAGGATACTTAACCACTTTCCTGACAGTGTTTCAGGCCAACAAATCCCATATTTACTTAGTACTTAAGGTTAATAAGCTAAACCCAAATACCCCAATGATAGTGAACCCTGCCTCGCACATCACCCTTAAAAATAATCATACTCAAAGCAACAAATTAAATTACAAAATATGTAATTTGTCCTCAAAAAATTTTCAAAATCTCTGTTGAAAAATAAATCTGTTTTATGATGCAATGATGATGATAATTATGCAATGGTTAATATTTGGTTAGGTTTAGGGAAAGATTATGTTTTGCATTGAAATAAGTACTTTGTTAAAGTCAGGGAGGGATGAAATTACTCTTTGCTTGTTACAGAGGTTTTGTCGTCATGGTTACAGTAATAGCCATGCCATTGAGGTGAGGCAATGATTGTGGTCATAGTTTAACAAAAACGACGAGTGTCAACTGTATATGAATCTCTCTCTCCCCAATCTCCTTCCTACGCACTCTATATTACATCGTCAGTTGACTTCCTTGTTTGCTCCAATCATAATGACTACAGCCACTTTGAACATGACATTTTGGGGAACTTGCTGAAAAGACTGATGCTGTAGTTTTCATTGGGAAGGCAGTCTCACAAAAAAAAGACAGGCAGACTGTTCAACAGAAATTGCTAAACTGAAGTAGATCTACTTCTCCACTGGTAACTTCACCAGAAACATATCCTGTCAAAGAATGATACTGAATGAGTTTGTCATATTCTCCATCTAGCATATAATAAAATGTTTTCTTCAAGCTGAGGGTCCTGGATGGGTTGCAAGTAATAACTGGTTTTGATACATTTATCAGCTGTGTGTCCAAATTCTCAATGGTATATGTACGGACTTAGCGCCTAAAAGAAAATCCTACAATGCCTCTGAGAGATGTGAACATTACAGCTACCTGACACTACCCTGATGCCAAATGATAATGATTCATAAGTGTCAGACATCCTAGTGCACGGCTCACTACAGAGTAAGCTATTGAGTGTTTATTAGTGAATGAGTGAATGCAGGGGTGGTTTTGGAGCAACCCTCAAATAAGCCTGTAAGAAGCAAGCTGTACTAACAAAAGTGAGAGACATAACCATTGATGAATTGTTCTGTATTTTTACACTACATACAAAGCTGCGTTTGTCCATTTTTCTGTCACTTGCTTTGCTTTAATACAATAAGCTGAAAATGGTTAACTATTAGCTTGGCAGGACCATGGGCAGCATGAGAGTGATTAGGAATTATTAAAAACAGTTTGAGGTTATGTGTAAACACATCACATAAGGATTTATTATTTTTCTATACTACTCTAATAATGCATGTTAAACTATTAGAAAAAGGCACCTGTGTGCATTTCAACAACACACTCTCCTACACACACAAACAAGCACACACAGGCCACACATACTCTCACACAATTTACTAGCCCTGCACACTAGCAAAGGGCTGATTACCATTGTCAGAGTACTGCAGAGTCAACACTTTGTCACTTCCACAGTTAGTGCAGCCCTGTTGGGCATTATGGATAGTGTTCATACTGAACTCTTCCTACCTGCCATAATGATATAAGCCAAGAACGGATGTCATCCTGAAAAAAACCAAAGACTATCTATGTTCAGCAACAGCACATAATTGTTTTTCTTACCACAATGCTGCAGGCATGTGCATTTAGACAGATACAGACATGTGGGTTTTGCAGATAGCCACACACAGGAAAAAAGTAATGAAAGCACACATATATTTAGCAGCACTACTTGTAATAAGTGTTCGTGTTATAGTTTGTAACAGGCACAGAAACCATTATGACATAAGGATGTAGTTTTGGTGTTTACATGCATGTCTGATTAAATTTATATGACCTTGCCCTGTACACAGTAATTGCAACAAAGATTAATGTAACCCATAGAAAGACATACATAGTCCCAGGATGGATGCCTTGAATCCTATCAATCACTCTTGAAAGCTGCGTGAAGGAGGAAGAGGTGTGAGATTGGCAGACAGTTAACCATGAAATTCACTTTCACTCACATTTAGGCAGTTGCAATTTTCCAGGGGGATTGAGTTGAATCCTTTACATTCACATGTCACTCACAGTACGTATGTGTACAGAAGGCACAGGAAGAGTTTTCTTTTGTAAAGCCAATTTACAAGTATTAATAAAGTAATGACTTCAACTTGATGATAGTTTTTTACCAAAATAAATTTGATTGCGTTGTTTCAAATTTACAGTTTAACCATTTAATGCTTTGTGATAAGGAAAAAAATGCTAATTTTGTCCAGGGCACATTATACCTCCACACTATTTGACTTGGCAAATAGAAACATACTGTACAACTTACACCACTAATGAGTAAAATGTCTCATTGGCTCATGGCAAAGCTCAAGGCAGTAGATACACGCTATGCTGTGGTGATAACAAGCATTACAAAAGTCCATATCAGTATTCCTTTTTTTTCTTTTATTCCCTATTAGGATATGTTTCCCATTGCATGTTAATGACTTTTGACAACCACTGCTGGAATCTCAAGGCCTCTCTCCTCTGCCAAGATGTTGGGCCATTTGCTGGTGTAGTACAGGGATATGTTCAGTAAATTATATGGATTTTCTTAGATGTCGACTGTGAAGGCTCAAGGGGTTCTGGTTCATCAGCCTAGCCGTGGTCAGAGAAAGGGAGAGTGGATCAGGTCAGTGGCAGCCAGTAAGTAAACAGGAAATGTGTCAGACTGGGAGAATGAACACAAACTACCATGATAGGAGTGCATGCAGTCAGTTACTGGGAGAGAGATGGGGAGTTGAAGAAAGACAGAGACTGCGAGAGAGATGATGGTAATACTACTGCTCTCTCACCCAATTCTGGATTCCCTGCAGCATGAATTAACATTTTATATTCAGAGCAGAATGTGAGTCGCTCTGGCTCTGCTGAGAGCTCAGTGAACTCTCATAAACTTGGCAAGCTCTGTGGGCTTCTACACTGGCATTTATAATTAGCCATCCACATACAGCCTGCGGGGAGACAGACTATGTATTTTATTATTATTAATACTATTATTATTAGGACAATAGAATCTATCATGGTCACTGCATACAGACCATTGTAATATTTGTTTTCCATAGGAAAAAATGGCTGTGATGTGCATATATGAAAAAGGAATGCCAATCAGGAATTGTGCAGCAACCACATTTCTGTCAAATCACACATGGTAATTGTTCATCAATCTTCCTGAAGCTTTCATAGCACCATTCAAATTAACATGAAGTCCATCTATACTTACAGCCAAACAGCAACTCAGTAATGAGTCACATCATATCAAACTATATTACCTGAAATTACAGTGGAAGCACTTAATATATTTATAGAACCAATTAGCCCTATAGTTGATTTTGTATTATGATTTTCTTTGCATTATGCCATGATGGAATACACCTTCTGTTACAAGCACAGCTCTTTAGATGTGTCTGGAGAAAACCACATTAATTTCTCAAAGTGATTCATTTTATTCCTAGCATCATTCCTACATCAGTTTCTTATGGAATTGGACTTTCATACTTTCTTCAGTCGTATAGCCTCATTATTAATATAATATGTTTTGCATCCATGTGGATGTGTGTGCAAATGCATGCACAGTACACGTGCATGCATTACTACATGCTCTCCTCAGCTGAAGTGGCTAAGGTCGAGTTTGCAGTGGCGTTGTTCTGTTGAGCACTCTGTATAGGGCAGGAGGGTACAGAGGTGATGAAAGGGTGTTCACCCTAGCAGGGAAGGACTTAATGACACGCTCAATATCGCAAACAATGTCGTTAGGAACAAACAAGTCCTGCCTCCTCCATCATTGATGAGGAAGATAATTGTTGCCCAATTTGCATAAGAAATGTTGTCGAACCGATTGGGGTCTTGAGCAAATAAGCATGTGCATAATACCACTGATGCGTAATTAAAGGTGAAGAGTTACTGATAATTAACCAATGACCTTCGTAAATGTCAATCAAAATGTTATCTTCTGATCAGAGGACAAAGGGAGTGGAAGTGAGAGGAACGGAGTAGTGAGAGAAACAGCTCATGCATCCCTGTATTTTCTTACTATTTTTTTTACACTATGCTCACATATTTAATGACTCATATTATCATTACTGAGCAAGTAAATAGATCAGGGTATCTTCAGGGTCCACTGACTTTCAATAATGGACTGGAAATTCATAATGAGTGGAAAAGTAACCTTTGGAATGCATATTTTTGTGTCACCACAAAGTAATGCAATTGCAATCCATTATTGGCCGTTAGGTCTCGGGGTTTGAAGGTGAACACAGGTTTGATCAAATTACCCGTAAAAAAGACAGCCCCCCTAGGTTTTAACTCTGTTCAATTTCATGAACTCACCTTAATTGATTCAGGACTGCCTCTCTCCAGCTGGCGTCAATCCATCACCAGTGCTGCTTGTGCGGAATGTAATACAGCCACCAGTTAGGCAGGCTGCATACCTGCTTCTGCTTGCTCTCCTCCACCCCCCTCCCCATGTCATTCCCTGTTTGAAAGACAGATTATATTGGCCTCCTCTCAACACACAAAACCCACACTGCTCAGCCGTATCATAACAAGCTGTAAATGAACTCAAATGCTGCCGTCAACTGAAGAGCAAACTGGCAATGGACATGAGCATGTTCCCTTTCTCTCTTTTTTTGCTCCCTGTTTCTCAACCATGGGCGAGTAGTTGGATTTAGTGTTTTAATAAAACTACCATAATTCTTCCTCCTCTATATCCACCAGCCATATATTTATGGTACCATGAATTATTCCACCAAACATTGTGCCAGTAAGGCCAGAGTTATGGGGACATCATCGCACATCACCACAGATGTATCAGCTTGATGAAAAATTACCACACAACGTTGCTGTATGACTCTGCCACTGTCGAAAGGACTTGCCGAGCGGAGAGAGCAGGACGCTCTGTTTTCTTATTCCTGTACATACTACCGTAGACTCATCAGTCATTGCTACTGTATTTCCCTCTTCAGCCTCCCAGAGACAGCAACAGGTTCTAAATCATAATAAATGCCTATGGCAGGTGTTTTCACAGTGACTCATTTAAAAAGTCAACTGTTTTACTATTTCTGTCTGCCCTTTAAATCAAAGCAAGTCAAGCAGCATAGCATTGTTTCTGATTAGTCACTGTCAAAATTCTAGACATTAGGACTCCAAAGAGAAAGATATTCTTTTATGGAGGAATTTCAAAGCTGTTACAGTGAAATCCCAGAGGTGGGGAGCTCTCTATAGATTCTCTCTGATGTCAGTGTTTTTGACACCCAGAATAGCATAAAAATGAGAGCTATCTATTTACATTGTATCTCATGCCAAAGCCTTCCATGGTGCCTGCTGAAAACTGTTCAACTCATTTGTGTTTTTCTTATAGTAAATCAGTTGTTCCCTTTCCAAAGAGTTTTATCAATAATGTATAGAAGAAAGATAATTTAATTTGTTGAAACTACCCGTGAGGGACACCCAAAGCCATTTTAGGGCCATAAGCAGAACAAGATTTTCCCTCAACCTTTTTAAAAAGTTAAGAACTGAATTGCTGCTGAATTGCTGCCGTACAGTGCTTGCTCTTAAAAACAAGTGGTTCCTCTTTCATACAGACAGGTATATAACAATAAATGGCAGCATGGCATTAATGATTTGTCTAAAGTAGAAGCAGCCAATGCCAAGGTGTATTTGAAAAACCCATTTTTTTCCATAAATGTATTAGAGCTGAAATTGAAAATGTGCATAAAAAAGCAGGCGATGAAACCTTTTGTTTCTGTCTCTTGTTCTCCCTAGTCTTTTTCTTAATCACTTTTCTAGTCTGGTAGTTAGTTCCAAAATATTGTTTTAACAGCAATAGCAAATAATAATAACATTCTTTATATAAATGCCTGTGTGAAACACTGAAGATACCACTCATAAATACTTACTAACTCATCAGTACTACAGATGGTGCTTAGTGAGGTCACCTGACCTAAATTCTGAACATTTTCCTCATCTTGGCAGTTAGTACTGAATGAGTGCCATTGTTCTGCGATTTGTTCAGGTACTGGAAAGCACTCAATGCTGGTCTCACGGCAGCCTGCGGATACTTTGCCTGCAGGTTGTTTTTTTAATTAACTTGTTTGTTTGTTTTGTTTAAATCAAACTTGTGGATGCCACAAGTTTGAGTGTGGAGTTGGATTCACTTCAACATCTTTACACTGTATTTGTATGTTGTTTGTATCTCTGTCTGGAAAGCACTTTTTGACTCTTGCACTTAAAAAAAATAAAGTTTATTACTTCTACATCATTGATTTAGTTTTTCTAAAGAGAGAACTTTGATACGGAAGCATTCATACATTTTATTTCCTCCGTTTTCCCGTGACAACGAGTACATTTTCTCAAGATCTCGAGATAACGAAACTTTGTTTTCCCGTGATAATGATTAATTATCACGGGAAAATTAATTTGAGATCTCGAGATAATGACTGTGATATGATAACTGCGGTCAAGCCAGCCGTTACTCCGATCTCCGTGTTCAAATCAGCAAAACATATTTGTATCTCCAAGTGGCATATTTTCATATATTTGAGGTACTATAAAAGCAGGTACAAATATGGAATTTTATTGTTGAATTTCTCCAAATTGGTGCAGTAAAAATGCTTGATATTAAGTATACTTGTATTCTTATATGTGTAGAAGTCAAATATACCATCCATAGCCAGGATGTTGAGCAATATGTTTTTACTGTACCTCAAATATATGAAAATATGCCACTTGGAGATACAAATATGGAACTTTTGTTTTGGCATTGCTTCACATTGGTGCAGTAGAAATGCTTGATATTAAATATGTTTTTTATTCATCATGGGCGCATGAAACACTTTAATGTAACATATTTTATTTTAAATGTAGGTTCGAATAATAGCTTACTGTTCTGGCTTGGCGTGCTTGACCGCAGTTATCATCTCGAAATCTTGAATTAATTATATCGTTATTTCGGGAAAACAAAGTTTCGTTATCTCGAGATCTCGAGAAAATTAACTTGTTATCACGGGAAAACGGAGGAAATAAAATGTATGAATGCATGGCCCTTTAGGGCTTCCGTACTTTGACACTAATGGAATGAATATAATCAAGTAGAATGTGCAGAAGATGACACACCATACGAACTGTACATCATGTCCTAAATCTCCCCTAAGCTGTTTGACATACAGATGATCTGCAGCTACACGGCCAACAGAATGACCAGACAGCTGAAGGATCACTGTTCACCCTGTGAACCATTTTAGCCTCATCTTTCCTGGCTGTGGCATTTCTCCCAGCTTTTGCTTCGAACTCACTCCATCATAATGCTAGACATGTCAATCAGAGCTCTGAGACAGAACACTCATCTCCCAAGGAGATTATATGTCATCAGGGGATGGAAGAACTTGCAAATCCCCCTTTCCTTTCACTGCTCCTGTTGAGGGCTCGAGGAGTAGCCTATCTCCTCCTTGGTGATTAAAGTGGGAGATTGAGTGTGTTTGCGCAGCACACAGAGAGGCTCATTACAATGCAGTAGCATGTTGTTGGAAATAGCCCTGGCCAGGAGCTGTAATCCAGAATGTGCTTAATGAGGGGCCACCCAGCCTCTTCATGGGCCCAAGAAGTCAGTGAGACCTGGAGGGGAGAAAGACAAGGAGAGAGAGAGAGAGAAACTGCTTTCTCCACCAACATATCAATCTTCACAGTGATTGAAAAATTATAATGATAGAGCTCACCGCTGATATTTCGGCCTCTCTGTCCTGCGCTGCCTTTGCTTTAATGAGATTCGCATCAGATGGTTGTTCAAGGGAGAAAATGAGAAAGTATGGAGAGTGTTACCCAAGTGTGCCAGCAACTTATAAACAAAGACGATGCAGGAGAAGACCTGACGAGATGTTACGGTGATTAAGTGAATATTGAAGAGACGGTTGGAATCATTACGTTCGTGTCAAGCACTATAGATAGGGCGGATTATTTCTCTGTGCAAGAAACACTTCAAAATATGTCTGTAAAAGTACACTTTTCTTTCAAAAGAAATTGAAGAGACACTATTTTGTAACACTAGAATCCACTGAAATGCATAGCACTTCATCAACCCATCAACATAGTAGCAGTAAGAGTAATGTAAAAGCACCAAACAAACAACAGCTGATAAGGATTGACATCTATAAAAGAACATTTTACTTCTGAATTTGGCCACCAGGTTCAGGATAACTTGAGCCAGGAAGTGTGTTAGTCCAGCTGTATTTATTCCAAATAAGACAATCTCTTTCCACTCTACTTTCAAACCACAACAACTGATGACCTATGTGATTATTTTTCAATTTTATTTTTTCACCTTTGCAGTAGTTGCTACTGCTTTATTGTTCTTGGGAAGCTAACCTTGTTGTGATAGGCACAACCCAACTCATTGGCCAGGCCTATTGGACATCTGCCCAGAGCCAATACTCAGCAAACCACAAATCATTCTCTTAATTATTGATAAGCCAATTTCAAGTAAATAGGGAATTGAGGCATGCACATAGGTGCACGGAGAGACAGAACCTAACACAATAATCTATCTAATTAAATTATTATTGTTTTAATTTCCAGTAAAAGGCGGCCTTTTATAACTTAACATTGCTGTAAAAAATATAAACAGTATAAAGATGGAGGTATTGTAATACCTATATCCATGGTGGTGAAGCTACATTAAAAATGTGATTTGATACAGATTGCTGATTTCTTGTTTACTGTCACCTGTACTATATGTAATTAATTGGAGTACTCAAATCTGATATCATAATTTGATTTGTTAATGGTATCATAATTCTGTTATTGCTATCCCCTGCCACCCCCCCCCAAAAAAAAAAACAACAAAAATCAATAGAAGCCAGTGAAGTGGAATGACTTATTTTAGATCACATAACAAAATGAATCACTTGTATGCAACATTATGGTATCATGAATTAATAGTTTTCACAGTATAAATGTAATGGATAAGCAGAATAATATTGTCAGAAAACAAAATAGGCCTAATTTGAAGAGATCCCACGTACAAGCGAGTCCCAAGCTTCCAGTGTTATATGAAACTGTCCGTGAAACAATAGCCTGATACGTAATTGAGAGAAAATTAGTTTTTCTCTCCCTTGTTTTCTCAATGCAGCTCCCCACAGGGGGGTCTGCATACATATCACTCAATCCCCTGTTTTTGTGGGTCTATTCAATTAATTTACTTAATATGTTTTCATCCCCTGGCTTCTATCTAGTCAAAAGGAACTGCCTCCTTGTTGCCGGGAGACCAGTTGTATTATCACAGTCATTCATCCTTGCTGCGCTCTCTTGGGTCAGTATGTGACTGGAGTACTGTGCACATAGCCTGTTGTGTAGTGACATACAGCTTGTCCTTTTCAAGTCCCAAATTAGCCAAACAATTACTCACAAAACAAAGTCAGACTAATGCTTAGCTTAATTCTGAAAATATTGATAATACATATATATATATATATATGTATATACACCAATCAACCTTAACATTATTAGCAGTGACAGTTAAAGTGAAAAACACTGATTATCTCATTATCAATGCACCTGTCATTGGGTGGGATATATTAGGCAGCAAGTGAACATTTTGTCCTCAAGTTGATGTGCTGGAAGCAGGAAAAATGAGCAGCGTGAGGATTTGAGCGACTTTGACAAGAGCCAAATTGTGATGGCTAGACGACTGGGTCAGATCATCTACAAAACAGCAGCTCTTGAGGTTGTTCTCGGTCTGGAGTGGTCAGTACCTATCAAAAGTGCTCCAAGGAAGGAAAAGAGGTGAACTGGCGACTGGGTCGCTCTGATCCAACAGACGAGCTACTGTAGCTCAAATTGCTGAAAAGGTTAATTCTGGTTCTGATAGAAAGGTGTCAGAACACACAGTGTTTATACAGTTTATTGCATATGGGGCTGCATAACATTCTGACCACCAGGGTGCCCAGGTGGTCAGAATGTTATGGCTGATATACATACACACACTCTACAACAGGGCTGAATTTTGTGGTGAAGCCTACAGGATTTTTTTTTTCCTAGCATAAAACACGGAGGGGACCACTGTCTATACCTCCTGTTCTCTCTGTTCCGCTCAAAACTTTCACATTTTCTTTCAGTGGCAGATGGTGTAATAAGTAAAAAGCCCTTGAAAAAGTCACTTCCAACATGTGTATCCTCCCCTGTTAAACAAGGGAGAAAACTATCACACCTGGAACCATACTTGCGAGGAAGTGATAGTAAGGGCTGAAACAGGCTCAATGTGCCTTTGTATCTCCTCTGCAGATGCACATGCACCGTTCGTAGCTGTGTGCATGTACTACATCTGTGACATTATGCTTTGATGTAAAGATGTTCATTTTGCCTTTGCACAGGGATGATGAAACCCTGGAAACTACACTAAATTATCAATCTTGAGTTTATTTCTGAGTGTATTTACTGAATTCCATTGACATGCAATAAAATAGTGTGACATGGAAATCTCTTCTATGTTAAAAAATTACACAAAAAAACAACAACTCACCAACCAAAACATTCTCTGATAATAAACATTGTGAAACCTTGGCATCCTGTTGGGTTATAGTGCTGTTTGCTTTGGCTGCTGTGGTTTGTAGGAGCATAGACTGAGTGTAGCTCATGCTGACAATCAGACACCAACAATCAGCTGTGCAGTTGACACATCCACAAACAGCAATATTTCAAAATTCGAGAGACACTCACTATCCCTTCACACATGGTGTAATTATGCCACTGTGAACGTGCAAGATGCCGTGCTGCATCTCATGCCAACAGCTGTGAGAGGCATGTAAGGGCCTTAAGCCACACGGCTCTAGGGACATATGGTCTTATTTTTGACACACTCTCTAGCATAAGGTGCTCTTTCTGTATTCTGCATACATGAGTTGTTTGAAAGTAATGATTGTTAAAAATGCTCTTCCTGTATTTCCAACTCCTTTAATGTGTCCTGACTAACTGTTTGCTTTAAATAAAAATTTGTATTGTTGACCAGCATCACATAAAAATAATATCAGTGCCTTTATTTTGAAGTTGAGCACATCTATGGAAAGACAGGTCAGCACACTTGGTAGCATCTTTCTGAAGCTGTTGTGTTGTTCCACAAAGCTGTTTAACTGACCCCGAGTCAAATCGTAAGAGAAATAATTTATTTTCCTCTTTCAATCTATACTGGAACCTGTTTAATGTAATGCAATCACTGCTAAAATGTAAAGCTTCATGTTGCTTTGTCAGTTTTATATACTGCATTATATTTCAAAGTTTGTTTCTAATCTTTTTTCCATTCCATTAGAATATTTGCGACAAAGCTCACAATAATTGCAAACAAATGTATAATTGGCTATTGTAAAATGTTATCTTACTTAAGCTCTTCTTTTACCCTACATTCAAGTTACAAAACACGTCTAGATTTTAGCCAAGATTTCTATATATATGTATTTGAAAAACAAAAAAACTAAATTGTTAACAGCATCTTACTGATTCCAAGCTCATGCTTTATTAATTACTTTACCAATGCTTGTGGGAAGCAGCATAATGTGAAATCTTGTTTGTTGACATTATAAAAATTGGAAGGTTAGAATATTTGTTGCCAAACACAGTAAATCTCAAAAATGCTGTAACATAGAATAACATCCCATCAACCAGAAACTTCCTCCCTTATGACCTCTTTGGAGACCCATTTCACAGTATAACAGAGTGCTTTTCAGAAATTGACTGAAATTAGCTCTGCGCCACAGAACCATAAAAACACAGAGAGGGAGGGAGTGAGGCAGGGAGGAGAGGGAGAGATGGAGTGGCTGGTGGCTGGATGCCAGGTGAAGCTCTCCTGAGAGGACCATGGGCACGGTGGCAGAGAGATCCAGCCAAAGAGCTTTGTTGTGATAAATCAGATTCACAACCCTATTTTTACTCATCTATAAATCTCATTGAAAAAAAAAACGAAGGAGCCTGAGAGCCATGGAGGCTTGCATACGCAGGAAATGAGCAAGTTACTTCCCGGTGCTGCGTTGGTTGAACACACTGTAATGACCATTATTTATTTCTGCTGTCGTCCTGGTCCCAGATTCTAATCTGCAGCAGATCTGTCTACCAAAATGAGAGGATCATTAGGGAAGAGAGAGAGAGAGAGAGAGAAAGAAAAACATAGAGTGAGAGACGAGAGGCAATTACCATGCTTTGTTAATTTCACTTATTTGCACTTATCATGGCAATTATAGGCCCAATACAGGCCAAATACAACAATGGTGATACTGAATGCTTTAGGTAAATTTCTGTGGTGCTGTATTTGTTAAAGATGGATTTGGCAGTATATATAACAACGGTTGTAATGCAATTATTCAAAGGATTTAATATTGGCTACACCTTGGATGGAAAACTGCAATGAATTTGTGCTCTGCAGCAGATGATCCATCAGCACATCATAAAGAAATCCTTTTACATTATAAAGCAACAGCTTCTCTTAGAGTTTATGAGAACAGTAGTAAACCAGTGATGTATTGTCAGTGTAAGTGCTCAGTCACCTACACAGACCATAATTAGAAATAATATTTACAGAGCTCAAAGCACTTTTAGACTGAAACTCATAGGCCATACATAGCAGATTTTATAATATTCAAACAGAGAGAAAGTAGACTGAGCTCATACATCTTGCCAGCAAGATGTACGTGCCTCAGCACGCTGGATACATGTACTAATAGGGACATTTTAAGTTAATGAAATGATATGGAGGATTCTGGCTAATGAACCACACAGTTTATGGTAATGATTGCTACTTGTCCATAATTTAACCAACCCTTCCGCTTTGACAAGCATATTATTGATTGTCTGTGCTGAATCTAAGAGGTCCACTCTGTCTGAGTCAGGGTCTGTTTCCAGACACCATGTCTTAATTCAGAACTATTCAGAGGGCATCTTTGCATTGCATAGAACTTTGATTAGAGTTAATTATTTAATTTTTACCTTTTTGCAAGCATCTACTTTTGTTTCGCTCTGGACATGGAAAAGCCTAATGATCTGTTTATCTGTTTTATTAGTGCGTGCTCACACTTGCAGCTGGCTTTAATAAAAATTAATGATGTACAAACACTGATAATTAATTGTGTGGCATATCTGCTTTCCCACACTACCAGCTTACTCAGCAAAAGATAAATACTGTATGTGCTGGTTGTGTGTATAATAAAAATGCCTTGTTGAATTTACGCTTGAAGAGTTAAAGTTCCACGAGCAAGGGTGATTTCGATCCAATAGAAGGTGGTAGAAGGTAGTGGCACAGCTTATATATTAAAATAGATTTATTAAAATACTTTATTAATGACAGACATTTTCCCACAGCTTAAATAAAGTAATCAGATTGATTAAACTTTTATAATAGGATAGTTAAAGACTGCAGTCAATGGAACTGGCGCTGTATCTCGTAAGCTTCTTCCACCCCCCCATGGTATAAATATCATTATATTGAGCCATGGCAATAGCTACAGAATGTCATGATGATGACATTACAATCAGTGCTCATCTTGATCGCCACTGGAAACCTCACATCACTAAATAAAAAAGCTTTAAAGCAATAGTTCAACATTGAGAAATATGCTTATTTCCTAGATGAGTAGATCAATTCTCTCATGTCTTTTTGAAAACAGTTATCCTGGCTCCATCCAAAAGGTAACAAAATCCATATACCAGCACCTCTCAAGCTCACTAATTAAGATATAATATCTGTTTAATCATAAAATATAAAATATATCTGTATTGGACAATTTCTGGACTGAGAGCAGTTGCTGGGCAACCAGCAGAGACTCCAGGAAGTTACTGCTCCTGGCCAAGAAATGTCCAGCACATAAACCACCATAAAACAGTGAATTCAAATTATTTTTAAAAAATGAACTACGGTGTGCCTGTATAGTGACAACACCAGGAAAACTAAAATATGCCAAATCGAAGCTGAATATGTAAATTAGATGTTCAATGTTAAACATGGCAGAAAGATGCAGACTTATGAGAAGCAAGAGACAGCCTGCTGCTACTGAATCTGCATGTGTGAATGAGGTATTACCCCAGCTCAGTTGATGATTCCTTGTCAGAGATATTATGCTCCAGACAGCAGTCAGACCTTAAAGCACAGTAGAACATGACATCCCTCAAAGATTAAATGACAGAATTCCTTCTATATTGTCATACTGTCTTTTGCACAACAGAAAATGAGTGGTTAGTTAGATGGACCCTCTATTCCACTGGCCAAAGCTCAAGTGCTGAGTGCAGTGAGCTCTACAGGATCCATCACCAATGCTGTCTAGGCTAGGACGAGGGCGAAGCATCATCTTGTTCGAGGGCTGTGGGCGAAACACTGCTGTGATTTTCAGACAGCCAACATCCGATTGGGCATTTACCCTTTCACTGAAATAGTATTTTCATGGTGCTGCCAGTACAATAATTTCTGTGCACAAGACAGTCATATGAATGGCAGACAGCGTCTCTCAGGGTTCTTAAGCCACATCCAGGAAAAGCTGACACAGGAAAGTTTGAATAAACCCTTTGTTTACACATATCGAGTGTCTATGACAGTCTTACCACTCTTCAGATATGACAGAAATAAACACTGCTTCAGACTTCATCTGATGAACTTTGATATGAATTCTGACAAAATGAGGATTATACATCACAGCAGTAGAGGGCTACATTCTGTTTGCATCTTAGGGACATTTGGGGATCAGTTATTAGTGCCAAAATGGATACTTAATGTTTTTTCCCCTCCAAAAATTGTAGCCTCTATTCTCAATGCTCATGTCAGAATTTCCTGTTGAGTGGCAATGGGTAAGCTTATATGGAGTGCATTATGCATATGAATAGTATTCCATTAAGAACACGCTGCTCTTGTGAAGTCTGTAATTGTTGTGGCAGTGAACAATTCCAAGCAGATGTCTCCAACCAAAGTTGAAATGAAAATTGCGCCCTTGGGTCTACCTGTTGGATGAGCCACAGCCAGCTGGAAAAGTAGGCTGTTGAAACTGTCCTCGTTTTCACCAGAGTCTACATCGTTTTGTTGACATCAGCATCACACTGAGGCATTATGCAGATGTTGTGAAGGACTGGTGGTATAAAGCAGAGGCAATAACATCATTCAAGACTGAGCCATCCTGAGTTGGCAATTTTGTTTACTATGACATTATGAGCCAGTTTTTCATGATAAATGCAAAATAAAAAAGCCCACTCTCAATCTGGAGCTGCAATTTAGGAAAATATTTGAGAATTAGAACATGATCAGTTCTTTGAAAGCAAAGGGGAAGGGATCTGATTGAGACACAAAATATATGTTAAAATATATGTTATAATAAAGATACTTAACATTTGTTTAAACCACAAATGTGTGATTTGTTCAGAAATTTGTGGTCTTTCAATTGTCTACAATCGTACAGTCCCAGTGAGTCCTCCCACAGTAAGTGGTGCTCAAATTTGGTATCTTAGAGTTTCCTCTTGAGATCTGTTCACACACACTTGTT
The DNA here is from genome assembly GCF_905237075.1 of Dicentrarchus labrax. NCBI lineage: Eukaryota > Metazoa > Chordata > Actinopteri > Moronidae > Dicentrarchus > Dicentrarchus labrax. Next base: position 26,387,555 of record NW_026136711.1, on the reverse strand, counting down.
GAGAAAAATCTTTACCAATAAAAGTAGATGAACATCTAAGAGAAGTAGTGAGGTAGACCCTGTTGCTATGGGTGAGGTTTTATGAATGCATTTACCCAGACAGGTTGTCAGACTGTCAGTGAATATGAGATAGAATATCATCATCCATCAACAGACTCCTACAACGATAAGTCTCCTGATTGATAAACACATTTTTATTTTCATAATGGAATTGGATGAATTGATTGATATTATACTGACACATCAACAGCACCCACTACACAGATCAAACAATGTGTGCTTTGAATATTTCTATTTTGAGGAAACGCTCAGATTTTGAAAATTAAAACTTCATCCGAGCTGCATAACTGCATTTCCCTAGTAGGGAACTAGGTCACAAGAGTTGTTGAAAAGCAACATACACTGATCAGCCATAACAGTATGACCACTGATAGGTGAAGTGAATATCACTGGTTATCTCATTAACATGGCACTTGTCAGGGGGTGGGATATATTAGGCAGCAAGTGAACACACTCAGGATTGAGCGACTGAAAAGGGCCAAATTGTGATGGCTAGACGACTGGGTCAGAGCATCTCCAAAACTGCAGCTTTTGTGGGGTGTTCCCGGTCTGCAGTGGTCACTACCGATAGGTGAACTCAAAGGCTTATTGAGGCTCACGCTCCAATCCAACAGACGAGCTACTGTAGCTCAAATTGCTGAAAAAGTTAATTCTGGTCAGGAGACATGCCTCGTGGGGAGTGAAGGCTTGCCCATGTGGTCCGATCCAACTGGTGGTCAGGTGGTCATAATGTTATGGCTGATATGTTTGTATAACCAGAAATGTAGACATGTATTAAAGATATAAGAAAGTTATTAATTAGTCACATTCTTCTAATAAAGTGTGTGCTTTTTTGGATTATATATCGAATATATAATCCATAATAATTAAACATTGAACATGTCTGAGGTAGGCCCGAAGCTTATATTCCTCTTGAGCAACATTAATGCTTGTTAACAGCAGTACCACTGAGCAGGTGGCAGGTGTTTTTAATCTTTTTAAAGTCTCCTGATAGAGACAAATTACTAATTAAATATAGACACAGCTAATACTTTCTCACAATAGACTTAGAAAATGTTAAATATTTGTTTTACAGATGAAAACAAAATATTCGGAAATTTGATTTCATGTGGAATATGTTTGCATGGTTGATTTTTTTTTTTTTAGCTCTCTGTATGAATGAATTACAGTTTTCTTTTTTATACAGCTGACCTTGACGATTTGTCAGGCTGTTTATACTGTAAGTCAAACAAGGTCTTCATAACATTGAAACACAATTTACAATTTGATTCATAGAACCCCTCACCTCCATCAGGAAGTCTACTACTTTTGAAAATATGACTTGTTATCCCTGAGCAGAAAAAAACTTGTCAAGTGAGAGCCAAGAAACAGGAGTTGGCAGTGTTTGTTCTTGGCTGAAACTGAGGCCACAGATACTATAAACATACTGGATGTACAACTTGGCATTTTGTAGGTCAAAATGGCATTTTTAATCAGCATTAGTTTACTTGGACAATCTTCATGGAGTCTTGTACAACTGCCATGCATGTACATTTGTGAATCTTTCTCCAGCAAAATTTGTGCTGTCATTGCTTCATTCAATAGTGACATTGGAGGCTGCTGTGTTGTGTTTGACAGACGCCTTAGATGCAGACAAGTCAAAGATCAGATATAAGTGTGCACTTACCTTGTTTATTTGATTCAGCCATGCAATGAAATATAAATCCTACGACACTCCTGCAGATGATGTTTGACCTCTTTGATGTATTCTCAATGATGTCCTCATTATTTTTCATACAAAAAAAGCGAATAGATCAAAAACTAGAGATGAGAGGGCATCATAAAGACACATGAGACTGAGTAATAACCTTGCCAGTGGCATTCATTGTATGTGTGTTTGTTTAGAGTATGTGGGGAAACTTGGCTGGTGTGGGTAACGGCTGGCCAGCTGAGACACGCTTGTACACAACCCCACCGTCTGTCTGGCCCCACACAGACACATGTAAACACACACACATTACACACATTAAAGCAAACACACAGTCATTGGATGGTTCCATGCGGAGAGGAGCTGCAACCTTCTCACCATGGGGTCTGGCCTGTTGCCTTCACATAATTTAGCAAAATGCTTGATTGTGTGATTGTGAACTGGTAATAGTAATTCAATTTGTCAAGAGTGTAGGAGGAAAGGAGCAGCAATTTAGATGAAATTCCACTGGTAAACATGCCAAACTGTGTGCGCATGTGTGGTCTGCATTAAATGAACATCAAAGAAAACACACAGTCACACAGCAGCCCCTCATTTTATACAGAGCAATATTTAAAATGTAACATAATAATATTATTTCCACATCACAATTTCATAGACTTGAAGTAAGTAGAACCCAGTATATTGCTGTAAATATTACATGAGTCAGGTCATTGAGAAAGTAATTGGCTTTTAGAGTTGGCGGATGCTGTCCCACTGTCTCTGGTGAGATTTATAATGTTGACTTACTGTACAAGACAGAGAGGGTAATCACTGAGACAGTTTATCCTAAAGCTCCATCTGTCTCTCACCCTCCGACATGGTGGGCAAGGAGTGCAATTGTTTTAGGGCAAAACAGGTGTCAACCTAAATCAACTCGGAGTGCTTCATGGATAAAAAGGCCGAATAGGGTAAAACAAATGGAAGGTTTAATCTATTGAAATTAGATCCAGGGAGAATCTAATGCTTCATTCTGAATGCATTTTGTTGTATTTCCTTTTTATCTTTTTCTAATTCATCTTCCTCTCTCGCCTAGTCTCCCTCACTCGCTCTCTCCAGGTTTTAGCTGAAATTAAATTGATTTGCATAATGAAAGGAGATCAAATTTACTGTACAGAAGTAAAATAGAAATAAAAAGGACTTTCCTCTGAGGGCGGATGGGGTATGAGCCACAAGAGGAAGGGAGAGGTGAAAGAAAGAAACAATAAAATGCAATTATACAGCTTCAATAAACCCATAATTCCAGCACGTACAAAAATACCCAGATAGGCGGTTCACATTATTTCATTCGACAAAGCTATAAAGACTCATTCAAAGCCGCAGCGAGCCTTACAACACCACAAATTGGCTAATCGCTGGTGTTTTAAAAAAAAAAAGGGAAATTAGAATGTCGCTAACCCTAGTGACAGCCTCCACTTTCTAGGTGCTATTACTAATTACATTTCTATTATCATGGTAATGCTTGGCAACCTTCAACAAAGAATCTCATCCAATTATTCTGTAATTTCTTATATCTGTGTTCTGGGTACCATTCCAGGGTGTGGGATTGGTTTTGATTCTGATACATCCGGGCATGGGATCTCCCAAATGTTGACAATAATATGACAGAAATGGGAGAAATGGGACGTGAATAAATGTCTGTTAGAAAATTCAGTTCGGTTAAATTAGTTTTGATATAAGTGTTACAGGTACCGGTTGTATGTTGTCTCTTTTCAACTTAAAATAAAACATAGCTTATGTTACCACTTACATATGGTTCCTAAATGCATTTTCCATTTCCAACTAAAATCATTTTACTCTTCCATAATGCATGAGCTGACTGATGATTTTTAACTTGTTTTTAACCACTTTTAAAATATATAAAAATATGCTTTTAACATTAGCTTCTAACTGTTTTACAGTACATGAACTCAGTTTTTAACATTTTACATAATATCATACATTTCAAAACTATTACACTTGACAAAAATGTTCAAGGAGCTAAAAATAAACCTCTGACCGACGTGACTTAGGTAGCAACAGGTGATGTCATCAGGCGCGAAACCGCGGCTACTGCTATATGAACATATATGTCCTCATATTCATAAAACAGCCTTATTAGCAGACATTAAAACATTCAGTGACATGTCAACGTATTACACTTCAGTTACTTAGCTTAACATACTATTCCACCAACCTGGAAACAGGAGAAATAAGAACTAAACTAAACTAAACTGAAGCAGAAAGAGGAAAACTGCAAAGCGGACCAAACTGTCGTAAAGCCCCCCGGAACACAATAAGCGCCACACTGCTCCCTGCTGGTGACCCCACAATTACTCCTGACATCTATATAAAATATTTTAGTGCAAGGATGGTGGAAACAGGTTAATTACCCCTGAACAAATATTCAAAACATTAATTATAAAATTACAGAAACTACCACTGTGATAACACTTTAGTGGGCATCACATAAGCTATGATTTTAGGAATTGATCGCATTCATTTTTGGATAAGAACATATTTACCTTTATGGAAAGACCAGTATGAGCCACAAACAGGCATTACACTATAGATGCAGATGTGGGTTTGTGAAATAAATGGACATTGGATGGACTTGTTCGTGGATCATACTCTACATAAACATATGTGACTTCAATCCACTCCAACTCAACGAGAAAAAACATGAAAGCGTTTCAGAAGATTGAAATCTAGAGACTGCTGCACTGTCTGTCTACCACGGCCTCTCATCTACGCAACCACGCAGTTAATAATGTATGAAGGCTAAGTCTTCATGTCTCCTTCCTCTTTTCATTGCTGAAATGTCAGGTGAGTATAAAGAAGGTCTGAACAAAAAAGGCCTTACTGCATAGCCCACGCAGACATGCACATTTAACTGAAGAACCCCATAAAACTTACTTTCAAAAATCCATATTCTATAAGTAAATATTCCACTTGAGCAAGAATCAAAGTTAAAGGGACATTGTGTAGTGTTTTAAGCATTTTATTAGCTAAAATCAATGTCAAACAAAGAATTTCTTATCTGTATATACATTGGACGGGCGAGTCCATGGAGGCTTCCATATCGTTCCGCCATTTTGAAAAACTATAATCGCCGAGAGGGACATAAAGTACTAGCCTACCTGTCTAGCTAATCCAAAACGCGTTTTCGTTCAGAGCCAGCGTCACGTGACTGAAACCAGCTATAACGGAGAAGGAGATCAGTGAGAGGCGCTTGTCACTGCCCCGGCACATTTGAAAGTCTGCACTGCACTTTAGTTAATAATGGAGGATCATACTTATGCCGAACCACAGGAGAAGGAATCCTTGTCGCCAAAAAAGCGAAAAAGGGAATTAAAAAGGCAACGTGACCGGTGAATTCAAAAAACGAGGGTAAACATCGGGGTAGCTTTTCCCAGGTGGAAAGAGCTAATGAAGGAGAAAGACTTTCATAGGGACGCTGAAGTTGCCTGCTTTCTCATCGACAGGTAGGCTTCTTGGTACATAACGGCTACCGTAGTTGCAATACGCATTTGAAAACGCGAGGCACTAGAGAGCACTATTCGTTTGAATGCAAAATACAATTTCACCGCTAGATGGGAGAAATTCCTACACAATGTCCCTTTAAACAAATAATGAGGTTAGGAGTTCAACAAGTTATTCTGCTTCATCATGATTGTGTGAGTGTGGTTTAATCAGATTTGACTGACACTAAGCAAACAACTGTCTTCACATTCTCATTCAAATGTTGCTAAATGCTGACTTGTACACTGTGCATGGCATCACTTTATTCCAGAGTCCCACCCACCTCAAACTGTCGATACTTGTTAAATAACGCTTCATTTGAACACCACCTATTTTCTTTGCAATAAGTGTAATTTCTCCGCTCAGCAGAAGCTTCATTCAGTTAGATGTTGCATGTGATCTCTGTTGTTTTTTTCCACGGACAGACTCAGATTGCTATTGTAAGTATCTGACAACATTATGGAACCTACGCCTACAGGGACTTTGACCTGGTTTTGCCTCTTCCCCAACCATACGTTTCTGTACTTCAAGGTACTATTCCACTCAACCATTTACTGTGGACTGTAGACAGGTCACCAGTCTATCACAGGGCTAACACTTTAAGAGTAGAGAGATAGCCACTTTCACACCTACAACCAGCAGAATTTCCAATTTACCTAACCTGCATGTCTTTGGACTGTGTGCAGAAACCCATACTGCAGGGAAAATAAATACCCCAGCTGGCCGGGTGTGAGGCAACAGTGCTAACCACTGAGCTCCTGTGTTGCCTTTTAGTTTATTATGGTTTATTTTCATTAAACAGAATCTCATCCTTTTCTAATTAAAAAGGACATGTTCATTGTTCAGCCACTGGAAAGGCCACACCTATGAGGGCTTTTCTTATTAATGCAGGAGCATGTGATTTCTAATCAAAGAGTGAGGCTAAGGCAGACCAAAGCACTCCTAAGTCCATTGCTGAAGTAGCCTCTTCAGAGATTCAAGCTCTTTTTATTGAGATGACCTTATAACATCTTCTACTCATGCATAGCAATGACTTTGTAACAGCATTGATGAAATTTCTTTAAAGAAAAAGGCACAGCAATTTTTTTGACAACACAAGGCTCATTCATGTGAGACACAGAAGTGAGTCACATACGCTGTACATTACTTTTCCGTTATCTTCACAGCATCTGTTGTGCCAAATGCTGTTTTATGGCCAATTTTAGCACAACTGCGAAAACAAAGTGCTGGCGAGCCTATCATACTGGCAGTACAAGCCTGTTTATCACTGTTCAGTTACCATGTAGCTACTGGTGTTCATCTAGCGTTGTTATTGAATATTGAATGCCAATTGAAGTGATTGGTCATTGTTGTTTGGTAGCTCATATCTGTAGGGCCACTGTAAATGTTTGAATAGTCAATCAGGAGCAAGAGAGTGTAAAAACCCTTTTAGTACATATTTTTAAGTACATAAAAATAAATCCTACCCCAGAAATGTATTCCAAAACAAGAAAAAAAACAGGATGATTTAAAGAGTGATTTGACAAAAAGCACAGGCAAAAGACACAGTTTTAGACACACAATAAGACAGCCTTTCTTTTTTCTTTCTTTCTACCCTTGCCCTTCATGAGTTTCCTACTTTGTCAACCCTGAGCTGAATTACTATCTCCATTTAGCGGACAATTTATCCAACCAGGGCAAGAAATTGTGGAGGATATTGGGAAAACACCTCTGCATGGGGTGATATATACTCTGTGTCCTACTGCTGCATAGAGGCTAATACCGTATGGCTTGAGGCATGAGAGTCTACCTCCCTGTGGGAAAATAGGTTTATGGTTGAAACACCTTCCAGTAGAGAGATCAACTACATGGAGACCCATTAATCCAACCATAAATCTTAAATGCGATCACTGATGAAGTGCTGCATGTTCAATAAGACAACTTTTGACATGTAGGTATGATATGTTGGATAAGTGTGTGCAAGGTGCTGGTTAAATGGCTGTATTAAATATTATTAGTATGCACCTTGTGTTGCTGGCACTGGATCAGAATCTGCAGACTTGTTCCTGCTGCATGGGGCTTGAAGGGCAAACAAAAGTAGCCTTTTGTTGTGGGGGCTTATGATGACATCAAACATGATTGTCTCCAGCTTTCTGAATGTGGCATTTTATTTCATTTTATGTTTTAAAAGTTGATACCTCAAGGGGGCTTCTGTTAAGTGACAAGAGATTTTTTGGAAAACATTTACTGTAGATGTGATGACGGTTGATGTCAGCTCAGGTGGAGTGATGTTCTCAGGGAGGCATCATCTAACAACTCTGGCGAAGCCTTAGAGAGTGCAAGGCCACAAAAATAGGGTCTCAAGGGCACCTATAAAAAGACATGAGAGTGGATAAAGCCAGATTTCAGCCGTGTAAACTGGGTAGTTAGATTGTCGTTTTTTTTTTCTCCTCAGAAAGATTTTGCTGGTTTGCCAGAAATAAGAAAGAAAGAGTGTGAAGAGAGAAGATACGTTTCTTGCACACTAACATTTCAATACTAATAGGGAGATTCATTATTCTCTGACCAGGAAATCCATTTTCAGTTTTATTCTCAAAGTCAGTAATATTCAACATGTGATGTTATCGTTAGAGTGTGAGCACAGCATGATATTTGAGAAAAAAGGAAGGAACTAAGAATATCCTTCAATTCTCTGTGACCCAATATTATATAATTAAATTCTAATCAGATTTATACACCATATCAATAAAGTGGGACAAACACAACAATAATAACTCTATTTTTTTAACCAATCAAAATAATTGCACAGGTTGTTTGTGCAGATGAAAAGTATCTTAACTAAATCTGGTTTGAAAATTCCTTCGTTGAGACTTGATAGATAGATAGATAGATAGATAGATAGATAGATAGATAGATAGATAGATAGATAGATAGATAGATAGATAGATAGATAGATAGATGCTTTTTTAGTCATAGTCCACAATAAATCTATAATATAAAATGGAAGACAAATATCAGCAATAGTTGCTTATGGATTGTTGCCTACGGTATAAGAAGAGTAGTGTTCATAAATATTTTACATTTTTATAATAGTTTGTTTCCTCGTCATACTGCTGAGAAGAGCACTGTGAGCAACACTATGATGGTTCATTTAAAAAATTGTCTTTTTCCCACGTGCATCTAAGGCTGTGAAATAATGCACTTCACAGCACCCACACAAGCCACATGTCAAGAGACTATACAGCACTAATGTTCTCCACACTGTACAGTATAGTGAGGCCTCAGTGAGATGTCCTCATTTATTTAAAGTGACAGAGATGCTGCAGAGGCAGACTAAAATGTAACAACACAGAGACAGTGTCAAATCAATTGTCTGCTACACTGCCAATGTGCAATGAGTTATAGAGGAGTCACCACTGACCTCTACATCAGGTCTACACACTTTAAATTGACTGTAACAAAACAAAGAGTAGGTAGAGCTTTTAGTATAATCGTCATATTTGGTCACCAAAAGATCTTTAAAGGAGGAATGTTTGTTGTTTATGTGACAATCTAAAAACTTCAATGTATGATCCCTGTGTTCAGAGTGATGCCTTCTTATTGTAATAACAATCAAACAATGAAATACCATCATTCATTCTTTTTTTAAACTCTAAGATTGTGGGGCCAACAGACCTGTTAGGCTTGAAGCACCAACAATAAATTAATCATCAGCATGTTCTGTGATTGTTTGTATGAAGAAAAAAACAGAGACAGAGAGGGGTGTCCTCATAACCGCAGAAGGATAGAACCACCTAGACATTAGCAAGGGTCAGACAAAACAAACAACTAAAGAAGTTGACAACATAAAATGTTTAATTAAAATTTTAACTGCACAATTACTCTACAACATTACACTCTAGACTAGAGATGGTGTTACTTCAAGGAGTCAAAAGTTAAAGAAAAAGAAGCCCTGGCTTCACCCCTTCTTCAAATGCCACTTGGTAAGGTCCAAATTGCCATCACCTGGTAAACTGGTCATTTATGTGCACCTGATAATGAGAGCACCACACCCAACCAAGAAAACAAATAAATACTTAAATGAAGATCAAATATATATGAATAATACATTTGACATAAACAACAGCCAGACAAGGTGAGGGAGTGAATATAGCTCCTGCACACTCTCCTTCATTCAAGTTTTGATTTAACAGTAACAAAAAATAAACTTGCTGCAGGGTTGTAGAAGCTTTCTATTATCATAAACCTGTGTAATCGCCTTTTATTTCAATGACACTAAGAAATTTAACTTGCTACAGGTCCCTAAATATTATATTTTATAACTATTCAATGGGGCCAAATGTCAATCATTCCACCTCACCAATTTGTAGAGCAATTGTCATCCACAGCAGGCTTGCTGTCAGTGCTGTAGATCCAGGGAGGCAAAACATAAAAAATTAAATTAAATTAAATTAAATTAAATTAAAATAAATATATATATATATGTATGTTTTGTTGTTTTTTTCTATTTCATTATTATTTAATCTTATCAAATATGGGTATGTTTGATGTTTCTCAATTTGGGGGTTAGCCAACAAGGTTGAGAACCACTGCTGTAGATAATATGTGACAGTGGCCTGAAGTTAAACTTGAACCAGACAGTTACCAAATCTGAAGGTAGGACATTCAATATGGTGCTCTTATCCAGTACACGACATGTGACAGTTGTAGAAGTGTCATTATTCATAATCCAACTTTAAAGATTTTTGACCACAAGAATGAAATGAAATGAAATGAAAAAGCAGCCTCTATAAACCATATCATCTTAAGTTCTTGTGGCTAGCATATTAGCAAACAGTTGTTTCACATGTACAATACTTACATGTCCAGAAGAAAGAAGCAGATGCGTACATATTCCACTGGAGTACCCCCTGAGGGAAATCTGGGTCTTTGACTTGCTATGTGCAGCTTACTTGTCCTGGTTGGTGCTTACTTTGGCTCTCTGTCATTTTGGGAACTTGTGGACTGAAAGGCACTGGAAAGTACAGCTTTATGTGGGGGAGTTGTGATAGCCAGAGGGACTCATTCACACAGACCAACAAACCAAAAGAAGAAAACAGCAAGCAGATGAAACCTGCTTAAAGCTGTTGATTCTTAGTGGGAGCAGCAGTACTTGCAACACTTGGTAATATAGAAAAACATGCATGATGGAGTTTTAAGACATTTTTATCCTCGTTAAGACTCCTTATTTAGATATTCTATACAGAAGCATAAAACCAAAGGTATCCTGTGTTACCAGCCTGCAAAAAGCTAAATTGTCACTCATAAATTCTACTGATCAGCTTTAAAGCTTAGTTAGGTTTGGCCCCTGGCTATACTTCACACATTTTATCCCTCTTTGAGCAAGTGCACAGCCTCTGATCCTTGAGCACGGCCCTTCTGGCTGATTCACCATTTAGAATTAAAAGAAGGGGTAACCAGGCTTTTTCCATCAGGGCCTCTGTGATTTGGAACAACATGCCTGAGGAGCTTGGGCAATAACAGAATCAATATCATCTTAACGGCTTTAAACATATTTTTGTAGATGTGTTTTTATTTGATGGGGGCACTGTTGCCTCAAAGCGAAAAAGATCCTGGCTCTTTTCTCTGTGGAGTTTGCATGGTGTCCATGTTCCTGCAGAGGTTTCCTTCAGGTGCCATCCAAAGCCACACAGGTTAGGTGAAGAGGAAACTTAACTGCCTGGGGTATCTGTATGTGTTCACCCTGTGATGGACTAGTGACATGTTCAAAGTGTAGCCTGCCTTTTGCCCACTGCATGCTGGGAAAGGCTCCTGGCCCACTGCTGTCCTAAACAAGTTAAGTGGTTTTGAAAACGGTTTGCATGCTGTTTGATGCCTCTAGGTTTTTTTTTTTTTTTCTATGCTTATTGTGTCTTACTTAGTTTTTTGTTTTATTTAAGGCCTTTCATTTGATTTTCAAGCACTTAACTTCACTTCCTGAGTTTTTAAAGTACTATACAAATGGTGCTATTGTTTTTTATTTAATATTGTATAAAATAAATTGAATGATCTTCACAGGTCCAAGTAATGTACTGTCACAAAAACAACAACAAGACAGTCATCGTCATTATCTAAGCTTTGAATGAAGTGCTTGTCTAGACATGGAAAAGGTGTCATTTTGTAAATAAAACACACGCAGGTCTATACCTGAGTGCAATTTTTGTTAAGAGTCAATGGCCATCTAACTATAATAGCCATCACACTTTATTAATTCAACTTGTCAGAGTGCTGCATTTGCATTTGTTGTGTTGAATTCAGGTTTGCTTATGCAGTGTATTTTGGCTAAATGGATTTGTTGTTAGCCTGGTAAAGGTGAACGCTTTGTTTTGAGTGTGTCTGAAAAGCAAATGTTTTTTTAAACTAATGCTATTCAGTTATTAGGCTATATATGATTGATATTTTCTGCAGTGCCCATTTATATTTCCCCCCAATGTTTAATCAATTGTCATTACCCGGCCAAGTGAGAAGAGAAGAGGATATATTATGTGCACACAGCTGTCCCCCGAGAGAACAACTGTCAATCACCAAACATCTATCTGCATAACTAATGACGGGCCCTCATTTTGCCCTTGGAGTTGGGGGGAAATAGTCTGATTTATGGAAACACATTCTTATGTTCACATGTGCAGGCCATCGTTAGGAAATGACATTTACTGTGACAATGATGGAAAATAAATGAAAGGCATGTTTTCAGGGAAAATAGGATTGAAGTGACCAGGGGAGCTTTCTTCCCCCGAATATGTTCTTACTCTTTAACCTCAGCTTTCACAGCATTAGTCACAAGACCGATGGCCATCCAGATGGCATTGTTTTGTACAGAGTTTCTTTAAAGGCACACATGTATTTACCTCCCCACTGTGTGACTGTGACTGTGGAGCTCATGCTGACCTATATGTGTGTATATCCAGACTATGATATTAGGTTGTCAGTTAGCAAATGCTGTTCGGCTAAAGGCTATGATTAATAATAAATGGCCAAATTACTCCTTGGCAGAGATACACAAATAAATACATACATTGCAGTGGTATAGGTCAATGCAGTAATGGGGAATGCTGCATTTTTAGAAAGGCAGTTACGTAAAATGTGATTTACATTGTGAAATCAATATAAGTTTGAACTTTTACCTAACTAAATTACAAATGTATCTGACTATTTATCAAATGTATCAGACTATTTATTGTTGTCCTTGGTGAATTACACACTTTTGTTGGTGACTCAGATTATCACCACTGTTGTAAAATGAGCAAAACCTGAATTTGCTAATTGTGGCATCATTCCCACACTTGTACAGACAAAAAGGAGTGTGACAGCTGCAGTACTTTTGTATTTTTTCCAAGTTGCTGCCACTTCAGCTCCATAACAGAAGACTAAAAGTCTGGAGAAAGCTTCTTGTTGTTTCAGTGATGGATAATTTATGTTTGAAACACAGTCCAAAGTCAGCTCTCAGCAGTCAGTGGATACAGTAGACCTACTAATGACCGGGGAAAAAAGCTGACATTTTCTTTGAAACACAGTTATGAAAGCAATTGAATGTGAATCTCAGCCACTGTCTGACTGGCTATTTTAGCAGCAGATCATAAAGATGAAAGCATCTTCTTATGCCTCAGCATCCTCTGGTGACTACGACAATTACAGTAGTTTGGCAGAAGGCAGCCAGGAGGGAGCCACACTGAGAGGAGAGTCTTTGTTTGGCTGTGGGCTGTCATATGGTCTGTTTGTTTCCATCTAGGACTATTCTCTGAATCTACCCCTGGTGTAAACACACGCTAGCTCCACAATTATTCATAATTCAGGAGACATCTTCAGCAAACAAGTGGCAAACAATAATTAGTAACAGGGATGCTCTATTTACTTTATCACTGTGATCTCACTTACTAAGCAATTTAGTTCATTGCAGACAGCGAGATGTAGGTTTTTACCAAAAAAATTAAATATTTATTTGTTTTCATTTTTTTTTTTTTTTTCATACATTTGCAACATTGAATAGGTTGTGGATATCAGGTGGATGTGACCAGTCCATTCATCCTGTTACGCTGAACCCATTCCCTCTTAATTAGACACAACTGTCCTGCTGTCAATAGATCCCCCTCCCTCCCCAAAGGTTAATAAAATATCAAAAGAAAAATCAAATGTCTCAGGATATAAAATGAATTGAACATATTGTACACATTCACACACAAATCTGGAATGAAAACTGTCTCCCTGTGGGACAAAGCTGGCCACCAGCCAATTCCATGAAACAGTCATTTTGTGTAGTCTTAAATCACTGTTGCGGTTTGTGCCTTATTGCCTTACAATTGGCTGTGGAGACGATAAGAAAAGAAATTGTTAACACAGAATTGTCCTCAGTTTGTGACCTCCAAAACCCCTTTTATAAATCACAAAAATACAGCAAAAGTATGTCAGTCTCAACCGTTCAGACTGACCTGGCAGCTCTTTTCTTCTGCAGTTCTTTCACTCCATCTGTTCCCTCTTTCTATTTGACTCTGCTTTTCATCTATCCGTCTATTTTACAAAAGTGGTCATAGAAAATAAATACAAATATTTTCCAGAATGTAATTTTTATACGACCCAGATGTCACCTCTGCACTCGCAGTCCTTTCTCTCTTCCACATTGTCTCTCATTCTTTTTATAATGTCCTCCTCCACTTCCTTTTTCTGTTGCACTTCAGCAGAGTTCACTGTTGCAGTTACCATAGTGATCATGGTGTAAATAAATAAATAAATACATAAAAACAAATAAATACATAAATATTTCCTCCTTAAATAAATACATGTTTGTCAGACAGTTTCCCTTGGCATGGTTAAATCCTACCTACGTAATGTTGATATTTTAAACTCTGAAAACAGTATCGTAGTTTAAAATAAAGGTTGTCATTTATGATTTGGGAGTGAGAAAATCTTCCCTTCAGACTAAATGGCAATTTTTGTGACTGGATATCTTTTTCTTCACTCTTTCTCATATCATCAGCGCTTTCATGCTGATGTTTGAAAACTCTCACAAATGCCATACAGTGTAAAAAAAAACTTGATTTCAAAGTTCTACACTGTGAATTGTCTTTCAGAGATAAAGAGGTGGTCCTTAAAGAGTACACAGTGCTGGCTCTGATGATCTCAGTAGAGTGCCAGAGGGTGAGAAGAGGAGGCAAAGAAGAAGAAGGAAGAAGAGGGAGTTTAAATGTCTCTGCAGAGGAGAAGCTGTGCTAGGACCCTTCCTCCTCGAGGTTTCCTGGAGCGTAGTAGCCTGCCAGTTGCCTGAAACGTGGTCCCCAGTCGCTGAGGTAGGAGAAATCCTGTTCCGAGGTGGTGGACAGCGTGTGGATGGAGCTGAGTGAAAGCGCTGGTGAACTGGTGCCCTCAAAGGCGTACGTCTGGAAGGAGTCATACGGAGGCACCGACAGATCAGCATCTGCCTGTTCCACCTTCTTTCGGATGTAGCCTTTGAATAGGGAGAAGTCTGCCGCCGCTGCTGCAGGTCCCTCTGCACCCCCTCCCACCCGGTTAGCCTGTATCCACTGCGGCAGTGAGCGGATGTCTGGGCCAGAGTCACAGCTCTTGGCTTCTGGGAAGTCATAGAGGTTCCTCAGGGCACTCATGTCATATGCCTGAGTGTCCTGCTCCCCGCCACCCTCGTCATTGTATTTGATGACGTTATCCCTCATGTCCTCCTCATCCTCGGCCATCCTCTGGCCCTTCCTGTGGCGTTTCAGGGTCAGGATCAGCAAGACAAGGACTGATGGAGGAGGAGACAGAACAAGACAAAGAAAGAATGAAACACCAAGATGATCAAATATGTTACAGGTTAATTGTACAAATCTACAAAGAAAACCTTGATGTGTGGCACAGTGTTGGCACACGTTGCATTCTCATGTGCACAACACAACATAAAGGTTAAATATGAATTTGCCAGATCAACTTGAACAGCAGGATAAGATAAAAGCCAGGGGGAAGACAGGTTCCCATTTAAGGGATTTTATAAACTGTCATTACTGCAAGTGTTTTTGAAATCTGTGGCTTTAAATCTCTTGCTCCACAGTAGACATGGATTAAGGGTTGTCAGGCTGAGTTTAAAGAGCTTGCATGCAAAAACGGAATTATTCTTCATCTTGCTGAGAATAATGACATACCAAATCCAGATTCAGGGCATTCAGTACTAAAGAAAATAACTGCACTAAAGAATATAATTGCACTAAATGTGTACATACTGCATAGTGCTTCACATTAAACATGCATTTTGTGTGATGGATTTGCAAGTACTTTCCATGGGAAAGTTTCTAACTACTCCCATTGTAACTTTCACCTCTCGGGACAAAGGCACAGCGGGGAAGGATAATATATTATCAAGTTTTACATTTCAAATGCATGAGCATTGATTTTTCACAATCCCGATTGCTTTGGCCAGAAATATGATTCAAAAGGCCTAATGGAGACCAATCTGTATATCAATACTCATCCAAGTTGAGTGAAACAAAGACTTTGTGGTTCCATCACTACTTAAAACCTGAGGCAACCACCTACAAAGTGAAAGAAATGTCTCAGAAAATTAAGTCTGGATTAAAAAATGGAAAGCCATTGAGATGGATCACGTTATGAACTAATGAAATGAGAGGAAAACAAAGGCTGTATGCACAGATGAATCAATGAGGCTTTAATTTCAGCTTAGTTGTTTTAATTACTGCCTACGTTGGTGATTAGACAACTCTCACTTAGCTCAGACACCCACCGCATGACTCCATCATCCCTTCTGCGGGCTGCACCCTTCTCCCTGAAACCTCCACCAGATTTGTCTCAGACTTGCAAATGTAATTTTCAGTGATGATAAAAACCTATTACAGGCAGTTATGAATGAGTTATACACACTGGGGAGTAAAAGAAAGATAATGAGCAACTCCATTTACAAAAGTCTTATAGATAAAAATAAATCAAGCCTCTTTTTGATCAACCAATTAATTAATTAACTAAATTAAAACGTCAACATGGATTGATGTACAGTACATGGTACATACAACCATGAAACAACAATTTGTTTAGGAGCATAATATTATAATAACCTTGAAAACTTTTTCTTTCGTATTGTGTGAATTCAAAGTATATAGTGGTGGATCAGCTCATTTGTTTCCTTCTCTATAATGGCTGGCTGATTAAAATAAATGTGATTCTTTTGAAAAGATCTCCCATTTCACAATATCTTCACAATTAGTAACAACTCAGTCCACATGCGACAATGCTGAGAAATAATTAATATGGGTGATAAAAATCAGGCATAAATGATGACTTAAAATGTAGTTAATACACAGATAAGGAGTTGAAAATGTCTCTCCTTGGTTATTGAGTTTTGATAGGCAGCAGGATACGTTTTCCTGTGGTCAGGACTGTGTTACAGTGTAACTGTGGACTGGAATTATTTTTCTTCCTTTTAGCAAGGACAACGAGCAACCACTCTAAAGGGATGCCAGTGAAGAGACATTTAGATAGATCATTAACCAGTAGGCACCATGCATCTAATGGAACAGATAGCTTGTTGCCTAAAACAAATGCCTACAAGCCCACAGAGATAAAAAGACTATCAATTATTATGGGGCCTGCGCTGTCTGAAACAGCACAGATTGGTTGATGCTCTAAACCCACCAGGACAGCCATCCATAGATTGTGAAAATGATATTCACATATTGTTTCATATTCAAACCAGATCAAAGTCAAGACATTATGTGCTGTGTACAGGAAATCCACACATGTTAAAGCATATATACTAGTATGCATGAAAAAAACCCATGGACAAATGCACTCTTATAAAGTGACCTTGGAAGTCTGGATGTGACTATAAAACACCATGTTTCACCTTTACTTTCATCTCCTTCTGCTAGTCTTTTCTTTCTCCTGAGTAAAGGGCAAAAAGCACCGGTTTCAACCATATAATCTGTACAAATGAGTTGTTGCTGCTCCGGGTAATTGTCTTCATTTGGTGTAAATGGCCTAAAAAATAACTTGCGAAGTGAAAACGCCCCGTGTGTTCCCTGCCTAAAGAGCCTTGCTGATCTTGAATGGGGATTTTATGCAGTATCTCTGACTGATAATGTACATTAGTGCTCCTCTTACATTGTTTGCTGGGCTCCATTGGGAAAGCGTTGTCTGTAACCATTGTGTTTATTCTTCTTCTCCATGAATGGGGTGAATTAATTGCCACAGGGTTGAGGAAACAGTCTTGGTTTGTGGTAAATTGCGGCTCACACTGCCATGCATACTAAACAAGAGCTAAGACAATTACTCTAAATTCACACTAATGAGGAGAG
The DNA here is from genome assembly GCF_905237075.1 of Dicentrarchus labrax. Lineage (NCBI taxonomy): Eukaryota > Metazoa > Chordata > Actinopteri > Moronidae > Dicentrarchus > Dicentrarchus labrax. The sequence goes on along the minus strand of NW_026136711.1, from coordinate 26,369,960 downwards.
TAATAGGAGGTAGAAAAGTTGATGTTATTAACTCCCTCATACATGCAGATCAGCTGCTTCTTTCATAAACAGTATTGAAGGCGTGTGTGATAGTTAGTTAGACGCAAAGAGGATCAGATAACCTCACTTCTGACAATGCCTTCCTCACTGATAACATGTGAGTATCCTATTTGGTACACAGATGCTTGAACTGTTAGTTATTGAAAACCTATTTAAGTTGGAGATTAGCATACCACAGGCAATGTTATTACACTAGCATATGTACCTGTGTATAGATGCCTCCTATACATTCAAAGCTGGTCCCCATGTGTACAGATGTTGCGATAAGCCTTCCTGACAAGACGGTTAATTTACCCTTGGGCTGCGCTGGTTGCCCCCACCCAGGAGTTCATCACAAGCAGATGGGAGGTAATTGGAATAGATGCATGCAGATGCTGCGACGCAGTGGAATGGATTCATCACATCAGGCCTATAAATGAACTGATGGAGAGACTGTTTGTTTGTAAGGTAATTAGGCAGAAATTTGTTTTCATTTTTCTCATCATCCAACAATTGATGTAATAGAGATGGTCCAGCCTCTGGAGAGAGGGGGTGCTGTCTGGCTGGTTAGGCAGACACTGTGTGAGCGGAGCAAGTGTGTGTGTGAGAAGGCAAGGCACGCACACTAATGGCACAAGGAGAGAGCGGATTGCATTGCAGTTAAAAGGTGAGGAGTGATTTGTCTAAGCGTATGGATGTGTGCATCGCAGGTGCAAGCAGACACACATTACATTTGTGTGTGTGTGCATGGTAAGCAAAGCAGGAACAGGAAAGTGTTGGCAAATGTGCAACCGATAAGATTGCTGCCACATGCCTGGCTCCTGTCTGTTATTCACACCACACAGTAGTTGTGAAAACACTGCTCATCCCCCCCGATCCCAGACCTTGTAGCCCTGAGATTTTACTATCCACATGATGACTGGCAGAAGCCAGGCGCTCCGACTTAGCCTGTCTTTCAGTGCTTTGATGAGGCCTGTTCAGCCCATTTTCTACCAATCATTATCAGTCACTCAAAGTGGCATGGGCTGATTAGAGTCATTGACACTATTAGAATCAAAACAACATATTTTCATTAGCAGAATCAAAACTACACTAAATAACACCAAAATAGTTAAAGAACCACAATCTTTAGCATAAGCATGTTACTCTGCATAATGTGGTTGCAATGAAAACCGCATAACAGCATTTTCCTGCAGTGTCTAGCCTTCCACAATTTTAAAGGCCAAGCAACTCAGGCCTTTGAGGGGGTGTCATCTAGCCCAAAACACCAAAACCACTGGCAAAAAATTTTTTTATAGCTAGGAGAGGTTGCCTCAGATTTGTACACAACATTTTGTTGAGGCTTTTAAAACCATGATGAATAAATGATGCCCTGCTTTTGAAGTTCACTCCAGTAGAGGGTTTGGTTAATGGAGGCAGAGTTTTAACAACTCTCATTTGAAAACCTCCTAAAAGAAATAGATAGCAATGTTAGTTACAGTTAGAGCTGCCTGGTGTCATCATCATTCATCATTCACTGCTTGCATGATATAAAACGTGTATAGGCGCGAGCGGGGGAGACAAAACACTGTGACAGCGTTGTCGTTTTTTTTCTGCCACTAAGGAGTGGGATCCTAAGATGTACAGCGGGGGCAGAGCAAGAAGTTAACTCATAAAAATTTCAGACATGACAATACTAAACCTCTCCGGTCTCTGAGAGGGTGAGCGTGTTCATGCATGTGTATGTTAGTGTGTGCATGTGTGTTCGTGTATAAAAATCTGAGAATGTCTGGAAAGCCTTGTCTATTTAAATCCTGCTGTTCCCGAGGTATACAAGTGCTGAGGCAGCTCTTTTGCCTGTTTGCGCTCTCCTAACCCCTCCTCCACTTCACTCCCATTCATTCCATCTCTGTCTGTGGATCCAGAGATCAAAGTGGCTTGATATCATTCATAAACCCAGGCATCATCTGTGCTCTTGTTTAAACAAAAGCTTTCTCCTCGTAAAAGCAGCAACACAATGTCCAAAGGAAAGCCACTCATGAAAGAAAGATGAAAGATTGATCTTGTTTTTATGTCATTCGTCTGCCACTGCATGTGCAATTTCATTCGTGAAATATAGATAACCTCTAAAAGTGGTCAATCCATTAAAAGACACATGCTTGGTTGCATGATTTCATGAGCAGGGGACATGGAATTGTATCTTTAGGTGCAGCCCTCAGTCTTGCCTTCTTACCAGTACATCCCACTATTGAACATAATGCTGCTGGTAGTCCTGCTGGAGAAGTTGAACTTAGCAATGACCCCAGAAAAGCAATACTAATGAATTGTGCTCATCAATCCGTATAGCCATCCATCATATCTCCATCCATTTATCTCCTCATCCATCCATACATACATACATGAGTACATCCATCTGCTTACCTATGAGGATGAGCATGCAGACCAGTAGGGCTATAAGTGCCCCAGGGCTGAGAGCAGCACTCATTACATAGGCTGTGGCATTGCAGGACTGGATGGCTCCCTCTGTGTTGCAAAAGAAAAATTAGCTGTTACTGTACAGATTCAACACCAGTTAAGAGTCAGTTCAGAGGACACAAATTAAGCCCTGTTTTATCAACAGAGAAAAACAAACCTGTTTTATCATGCATATATTTATATTTTCACCCAGCTGAAACACCATTTGTCTGCAGATTTGTGGCCTTGCGATATTTGGGTTTCAACAAATATAAGCTGATAAGAACTGTTTGCTGACCAAAACAATGGCATGTAGATGACCTTTTACTACTGCTGCTGCTGCTGCTGATGCAAAAGGTGACAGTGATGATAATGTTATTAATGGTGCAACTTCTACAGTAGCTCTCACCTGTGTCACAGCCACAGACATGAATGGTCAGGGTGCCTGTGGAGCTGAGGGAGGGAGGCCCGCTGTCAACCACCAGGATAGGCAGGAAGTACACATTCTGCTCATGGCGGTTAAAGCCTGACCGCTGGGTCCAGATTCCAGCTGTGTTGTCTAGGTGGGCGTTGTGAGTGTGTCAGGGGGTGGGGGTCAGAGAGACAAGCGAAGAATTACACATGAGCGACTTAATATTTGAAAACCTCTTTGTCTGCTCACTGATGTCTGGTTTTTACCAGGCTGCAGAAAAATTGATGAAACTCCATCCAGTGGGTGCTTTTATTACACTTCTTGTTTTTCCTCCTTTGAACTCAAGACTGTACTGATGGAAAAATAGAAAAAGGGTGTGTTCATCATGCAGGCCTATTTGACATTACTAAAATGTCAAGGCAAATCGTAGTTTTCAAGACTTGACACTTGAAAATGTAAGCTGCCTGCCATTTGATTCAAAAAGAACAATAAAAACTTGTGTGAAATGATAAAAGAAATACAGACCGAAAAGTGCCATACTTGTCACATACATAGTCGGAAAAAATAATTTGCCATGCAATCATGAATAGTTCAAGGACTCCGGAAGAAGGGTGCCAGGATTGTCAAGTTTAACTTGAGGTTGAATGATTTCTCTGGGAAATTAACTGCTTTTCTCCTATTATCATTCATCATGTGTTTTTTTTTTTAAATCCAAACAAAAACAGGAGAGAAATGAGTAAGAGAGCCACTGTTTAAAATTAAACTTCACCACTGTGTTTATATGAGCCCTCTCCCGGAGACATAGATTAATGTAACACAGAATACAGGAGGAGGCTTTGACAAATAGAGTCGGAGAAGCTTTGTGGGTAGACTTACACAGAGGATACCAAGCAATCCATCTCCCAGAACATATATCACCCTTATCCATGTCACCCTAGAGCTCCCCTGGCACATGTAGAACAATCTTCATATTACTGTTTATGTACGGGAATGTTGCGCCCCTGAGTTTGTCCTTTTGACATTTACGCAGCATTCTCTTCTACAGCTGTCCGCTTTAAAAACGATTCTCTTCATCTGAATACATGTAGACTGGAGCATCTTGTGGAGTTTTTAATCAAAATGAATGTTTAATCAAAATTTGTTAAAAACTTACACAGGACAATCTCCCACAGCCTGGGACCCCTCAAGGTCCCTGTAACCCAGAACCATTGCTTTAAAATATACACCACAATAGGTGTCTTGTCTTTGCTTTCCAGAACGACACATGTGCACGCTCACTCAAATAAAATATAACAACCTTTTTGAAGTCTCCTTGTACCATTAAACCCTAAAGATCAAATCATGCTGATAATGCCTTCAGCATAGCATCTTCTTCCATAACCCCAATATAAGAACTTTGCCCTCTCACCTTTAACGGCAGAAGGACACAGAGGAGCATATATGATGACCCTCTTGGGAGGCTGACATTGTTTGACATGGTCATAGCTTAAACAAGACTAAAAGTCTACAGTCATATCAGCAGTTATGGGCATACAGCGGTGCTTTGTGCTAGATGCAGCATGCTGACAGTGATAATGCTAAAATGCTGATGTTTAGCAAGTATAATGTTTTTCATCCATCACACTGATACACAAAGTACAAGTGACTGCTGATAAGTTTAGCTATTTTTTAATAATATTTTATCATAAACCAATGTATTGGACAAAGCTACATTTTGACCACTAGAAGATCACAAAAAAAATGTGCATTCATCCTCTGGGGACCATAGATATCTGTACAAATTATCATGCAAATCCATCCAGTAACTTTTGGGAGATTTAAGGACACTGCCATCTCTAGAGCCAAACAGCTGGCATGGCTAATAAGAACTACTTGTTTAAGGTTAGGGAAAGGTCGTGGCTATGGTTAAGAGAAAGCAATGTTGACTGCTGGAAGAAACACAAGTCATTTAAGGCATTTACAAAACAAATTTTATTTGTGTTTTTTTTTTTTTAACCTGAACTTGATCTCCTGTCACTTTATATATATATAAACAAGTTATTTTATACTATTCATTTAAAGGCACAAAGGCATGTGGATACCAAAGCCAAAGAAAAAAAGAATATTCTATATTACAGCCTATATAAAGTGAGTGGAGAACAACATGAAGACTTGCAGTATAGGATTACTATAGCGACATTGTGTGGCTATTGTACCGCAAAGAATATGCCCTCCTGGATGTTGAATCACTTTAGCTTTGCAGTGAATGCTTTATAAATGTGTCCTGCTATAGCAGATATGCATGCTTTTTGAAATGTTTACTGCAGAAAGATAAAATAAGGGATACAAAACTTTCACTAGTGACAAATAAGCAAATAAAATGTGACTTTCTTTTTTTCTTCAGCTTCATATTTCTTCAAGATTTCTTTTTAAGCACGATGTGAGATATTTTCCAGGTAAAATGATTGCAGTTTGTCATGTATATTTATTTGGTAAAGATGAGATTTGGCTTTATAGACTGCCAACAACAACTTAAAAGATTTTAGCAACATGGGGGAAAAAAATGTCTTTTCATCATTGTGTGTCAAGGCATAGAGACAGAATGCAATGTGAGGCCATGATGGGGAAAAGAAGAAGTGACAGATTGAAAGTGACAGGTTGACAAATGTGTCCATGAAAAGAGACACCAGAGTGAAAAAAAAAAAGGGGTGGGAGGATAAAAAGTCTGTGTGGGGTTTTGTTTGTCTTTCACCAAAATATATACTGGGTCTGCTATAGTGTTTGTTTGTGAACACATGAAATGTATTGGGGTGGGAGGTGTAACATTGACATCTAAGCATTATTAATAATTCCCTCAATAGCCACCAATGTACACACCATTTCAATATTTCACCTACATGCACATCTAAACACACAATCACATTGAGGCAGTTGTGAAATAAAGTATATACTGTACATGTTTGAGTCCGTATTTGTGTATGTAGACGAGAGAAAGAAAGCAAGATGGACACTTCAGTCATATTTCTTCTATGCACACGTGCAGCCTATGTATATTTTGTGTGTTTACGTTACACAAGGTTATATGTGTATCCTTTGATACATGTGAGCAGGACTGCAGCAGACCCTTGCTGCCTTCACACGGTGACATTTCCCTAGCTTGGGCTGCTCTCCTGACATTTTCCTGGTGTCAGATCAATCTTGATTTAACCAGATGTCACATTCACTTAGGTACACATCTCTAAACGAGGGATCTGCAAGCGTGTGTGCAAAAACACAGACAAGCATGAAAAAAATGTATCTTCCTGACAAAGCAAAGTCATCACTGGGGGGCACAGTGATTTTAATGTCTCCTTACACTGCGCAGATGAATGTGTTTCTGTGAAATTAAATTTTCATGATGACACTTGAGAGAATTATGTAAACTGTTGACATTCCATTTAAGGGGGATTAAGGAAAGATTTTGTGTTAAACAGTGTTCAAGACAGTAATATTAATATATATATATACATATATTTCTTTATACTTTTTGCTTTCATTTGATAGGACAGCTCAAGATGGACAGGAAGGAGGCAAACCAAGAGAAAGGGGATGACATGCAGCAAAGGGCCTTGGTACATCGGGTGCCAGCTCTGCCAGGTGAGAGACCAGAGCGCTGCAGAACAGTAATATATTTCAGAGAAAATGACATTCACATAAAATGCTATTACTGTGGAAAATAATGCTCAACTTAGTGTTGCAGTTTGTACAATCAAGCACACTTCTTCAGACAAACTGTAAAAAATTTATTTCGTACAGATTGTCAAATATTTAGTGGCATGTCCTACTTCCTGATAATGTCACTGCTTAGAGGACCAGAACAGGTGGTGTTTATTCAAAAATAATAAGAACAATCTGCTTGATAATCAGGTGAATGCTAAGTCATAGAAATAAATAGACTATTTTGCATTCAATTCAAAACTGTCCTGCCATTGTTAAAATCTTCTGGTAGTGTAGTCCTAGTCTCTTTTTTTTTTTCCCAAAACGTCAACCATCTGGCAAATAAATGAGGAAAATAAGACTTTGAAATTATTGATAAGTATTTTGACAAAGTTTGGGAGATGCAGTCTTTAAACTAACTCAATATTGCCTTAAGGTCTACATTTGCAGAATGCCCTCAAGCAAACTCTTGCATTGCCAATCATATTCACATCTTAAACGATTCCATCTTTATGAGATCATCATGATCTTGTAAGTCAAGTATAGTTTTGCTACACCTGTGCACATTTAAAATGCGCACACCCACTCACATAAAATATAACAACCAGTCTTAAATACTCCTGCTTGTACCATTATATGAAAAAATGCAATAATGCTGATGATGCCATCAGCGCAGCCACTTGAGTATGCATCTTCACCCATAACCCAAATAGAAGACCTTTGCCCTCTCACCTTTGACATCCCACAGGGTGAAGTGTCGATTGCTGGAGGCTTCCGGGGCCAGGGTGAAGTAGAAGCGATGTCCAGATTGTGGCTCGTCTCTATCCACCACACTGATGGTGTGAATTAACTAAGGAAAGAGAAGCAACCAAAACAGAAAAGGAAATAAAAGGACAAGAAAGAAAAGAAACAGAGGTTAGATTTTATTCTCAGATCCACTCAGTGGGAACAAGAAAATGAATATGAAAAGCACTTTACACTTTACATTTCAAATGCCTCTTTCATGAGTGAGGGAGTGAGGTGGAGCGAGTACACTTGGATGCGACAGACTCAGAAGGCTTCCTATGAAAGTGCAGTTCAAAGGGGCTACAGTCACAAAGAGATAAAAACTTCTTTCTTCAGAAAGTTGACACAGCAATATAAAAAAGAATGTCTTAATGTTAGAAATGCAAAACTATCATAAAATGCTTCACTAAAAAGCTTTTTTTGGACAGAAAATACACAGATATTCTGTGAGGCTGCCATATTTGCTCTATGACGGAGCAAAGTCAAAATTCAAATGTGCAGAGGAACAGAAAGAAAGACATAAAGACTTGGTGATGGTGTAGTCCTCCTATCTAATGCAATAATAGTGATCCACATTGAAAGATAAAACTCAACTGTGATCCAATTTTGAGAACTCTGTGTGGACACAATAAGATGAGATAGGATTCACTGTGAGCTGAACAGACATCAAACAGCCCCTGGAGATCTTTTCACCTTAACACAGGCCTCTTGGTGACAATTCATCCTCTTCTCATCCTATTAATCTGCAGCCAGCGTCAAACCACAAGCTGATAAATGATATTTTCACATCACATCTGTCTGCTCTGTTTACTCCTCTGCCGGTGCACTACTGCCGGAGTCCACGTATTATTATTTTGATTCGTTTCACCTATGTTTACTGCATTACACTAAAAAAACAACAAAACAACATAGAAATTGTAGACAACATACAGTGCATTCGAAATGCAGGATGTGTTTTAAAAGTAGCGTAAATGACAAAATTCTCTACATGAATGTTAAGCAGGCAGTAGGCCAACAGCAGAGCAGCATGATGAGCCATTTTTTTAATTTTACTAGCACCTCTAAAACACACTAATAAGATATAATTGGTTAAACATTATATATTATTTGTTTAATCTGTAAAACAAAAGTGTAAAAGAAAACAATAACTAAAAATACAGTTAAGTACCAAACAACTTCAGAGTGAGGCTAGCGTTTTCCACTGGTTTGCAGTCTTGTGCTAAGCTGCCTGTAGACATACTATATACAGATATGAGAGCGGTATCGATCCTATAACCGTCCAACAGAAAGCAAGTAAGTATTTACCAAAATGATGAACTATTCCTTAAAAGTTAATTTTGAACAGTGAAGAAAATCGTTACAATCTAATGAGTAACAGTAATGCACAACATTAAATACATTCAAAAATGAAAGTTTTAACAAGTATGAATATGCATCCACTGCTGTTGTTGTGTGTCTATCACAGAATGCAGCAGACACGAAACACAGATGGCAAATGTCATTCTGTCAATACTACACTAACTGTTTTTATCCTGGTTTACAGAAGAAACTACTTCCACTGACTTTCTGGAAGCTTAGTTTTGATTATTTCCTGTCTTAGCCCTTGATAGCTTAGGTATTTGTTTAGCAACAGTTCATCCCACTCCTGTCTGCCTTCTCAAGCATGTATAGCATTACTCCCACTGCATATACAGCTGCTGTTCTCACTTGCCTATTCTCATTCTACACAAAAGTGGCTTTCTTGGCTTAGGATCTTCACTCTGAACATAAACAATTCTGCATTTGTTTATAATCATTAGGAGGAATCATAGGAGGGAATTTTATCTTCACAAAAAATGTACTTAAAACAGGGCTGGGCTTATATAAACGGTGAATAGTTGGCAAAGGAGAGGCAATCTCTTTAACAACCACCACTTTGTAAGAAGACACCCAAATCATTTTGAATTTGAAGTCTGGGGAATGTTAATAATTTGTTTTTGCTAAAACGATGCCCCAATAAATGCTCTTTTTCTACGTTTTACCTAAGGACGATAAGTTTTATCTTGAAGTAAGTCTTGCCCCCACCTCTGTTTCACACACACACACACACACACACACAAACAGGCACACAGGTGAACTGTTCAGAGGCAGTGTTAGAAATCAGCAGAGACACACATGACAAACAACCCCCAGAACTACTATTAAGTGAGGCATTTCTCAGAATGATTAAAGCAGCATGTTCGATGGCTGCAATTCGTTTGTCTGGTTTCACAAAAGCTTACGGTATCAGATAAGATCGAGGGAAATATATCAAACCATTACTCAGCTGTTACATTCTTCTCTTTAAGGGGCAGGATACTTATAAAATGTTAAACATGGCTTTGTTTACTGGACTGAACCCTTCCTCTTTTTATCTTTTCTCCTCCACCTCTTTGCCTCTTCAGCCGACTTTCTCTATTCATCACTGTGATTTCCTTTTCCTCTGATTCCTTGTCCTTTACATTTATCTTCTCCAAAGTATCTCCCTCTCATTCTTGTCCTTTCCAGAAAAATGTGTCCCTAATTTATCATCCACCTGCAAATTGATTATTTAAACGATGCTGTAGATATACTCCACACCTTTCTCGCAGACATCTGCTTTATTGTGTGATTTTTAAGCTCATGTTGCCTGTTTGTGCAAGACAGCCTCATTCATTTAGCACTGCACACAACTCTGAATTATGAGCCTGAGTGGTGGCTATGCATTACTGTGACTAAGCTACTGCCGAGCACACTTCCGGGCCACAATTGTGCCTTCACAATAAACAGCTCCTCAGCATTGACGTTGCATCACAGACACAGAACAGGCTTAGTCATACCCACAGCTCAGGGAGGCTGTTTGGGATAATATGGCTTACTTTGTAATTACAAAATGCTACGGCATGATTTCAGGGTAAATCACACGCTTCTTCCATAGCACACTGCAAAATCTGCATTAGAGAAACACACAGAAATGCATAGAAATGAACCAGGAATGATTGCCTGAATTCCTACAAAGGTGACTGAAAGAGAAAGAAAAAATATCATTGCCATCTCAAATGTATGGTCCTGATTGCTATAGTTTCTGTGATGGTCTTTATTGTTTTTGAGAGTGAGGCTCTAATTCTTGCACATTTTAATAGGTAGGCTAACAATGCAACCACATGAATTAAATTATATTATATTGTAGTAGAAAAATAAGTTCTGTGACATGTTTAATGCTGTCCAGATTACATTTCATATCAGACCTAATGTTCATTCTGTATTGCATGTGCCAAACACAGAGCACTTTCCAACTGGAGAATGTCCATGCTTGGCAATATATTCAAACCACTTTGCTTAGGGTTGAAAGAAATATACACCAGCTATGTGTAATGTCTACATGTATTGTTTTCACATTGTGTTGTTGACACAGTGAAGGGTTGAGATTCGCCACTTTCCTGTGATTCGAGGTGCAGCAGTGCTTCAGAAAAGGCAAATTTTTGTACCTGGACTGACATCCTGACAATAGCCTGCCTCTGTCTGTATGGTGCAAAGGGTCTCGCAACTTTTTCCATCAAAGAAATCCATTAGTTCTTTGTAGGACTCAACTGTTTTGAATTGCATTCGTCTTCTTTACACAAGAGTTTATTCTCACACAAACACAGAAGCACTGGGCTAACGCAAAGACAATCACTCATCCGATCAATCCATAGTAAGAATTAAAATCGAGCTGTGCTGTGCTATATGCCAAAACAGACCTTATCTTATCTTCTCATCTCTCTTTGAATCTCTTTCAGGTTTATTTCAGTCTAAAGGTAAAAGAATAATGAGCAAAGAGAAGTCACTTAAAGCAAAATCTTTATTATAAGCCGAGGTATGAATCCAGTCATTTCTTTGAAGAAATATGAACAGCAGTGAAGATGTAGTAAGTGAGCCATGATCTGCATCCTGTGACTGTGCCCTCAGCAGGGGGACTCTCAGGCGGCATCTCGGGGTGAGTACAAACTGCTGAGGGAGATAGAGAGTGAAGCGAGAAAGGAAAATGAGAAGGAGGAGAGCAAGTGTGTGTGGGAGTTTATTGAGCAGCAAGCGAAGCTCCCTCAAGCACAATCACCTAATTAGATTTCTATCTAGCAGCCCCCTTTCCTGACCCCCTTAAATCTCTTGCATCTCTGGAAAGCTAGAAGGGGAGACTTTCCCAAAAGTACATCCCATCTACACTGGAGGTGTCTGAAAGGTCAAGGTTGTGAGGGGGAGGCAGCTTTCTCATTCATTGCAGAAATCAACCACAATGCCATAATGAATAAATATATAAATAAACAAACACACAACTCCTTAAAATAGGTTTAGAGAGGCTCATCTAGCCTGGAATGCACTGTAAGAGTTGTATTTTCAAACACATCCATTAGTTTTAGTGGTAAAAAGCATCCTCATGGTGTCCAGCAAAGCATTAACATGTATCAGTGCATTGCTCTTAATTCAATTTCAGGGTGCCAGAATGCAGAATTTGAAAAAAAAGAAAAAGAAAATAAGAATAAGAATAAGAATAAAAGCTACAGTTTTTTCAAGAAGGCATACATTCTTCTTTTCTTTTCTTTTTCTGCATTTTTCTGCTTTATTTTGACAGAACAATATATGTAAATCTAAAAAAGGAAATGTTGCTGGAAATGGTAAAGATTACGGTTCTCTTGTCAGCTAGTTTGTCTAATTCAATGTTAACATTTCAGGGACAAAAGGAAGAGGCATTTGGCGAGTAGAACAGATGACTCATTCAGTCTCTTACTCATGAAATACTGTCTGGCAAAACTGTGAGTACGTCTGGGTTCTTTCCTCGTCTGTGGTCTGTTGCTTCTTCTTTTACTCACATCTAATGTGGGCCTGTGTGTTGTTTTAGTATAATTTCTGTATACTAGGTGAGTAAGTGTTGCACTCACGTGTATGTGATGTGATGTGTGTTTCAGACAGGCTTAACATTTAACATTTTCAAATGGACTCTCTCAGGGGATGGAGGTTGGCGATGCCGTGGCCAAACGGAGGTGATCTGTCGCAGTGACCCACTCAGCCAGCTGTGAGACAGCACAGCAGAGCTGACAGGCCTCCGTTACCCCAGGCCATACTTAGTATTTGGCTTTCCAACCAGCCTTTTTTCTGCACACATGGCACTATATGATATCTGTCCCTCTGCATTCAGTCAGATAAATACCACTAGGTGGGCGAGGAATGGGTTGAGTTGAAGATTGGATAATTGGACAAATCGGATTCAGAATGGTAGAAATCAAGAGAGGATTTAAATCTTATGAACTATAATTACAATAACATCATTAAAGTAAGATTTGTATTATTTTTGTCTGATCCAATACATGGCTGAGTGGTCAAAGTGTAGTTAAACTGTATCTAAAAACCTTCAAAGCCCATTTAGAAATTGGGTGTTTTGAGCACAGTGATCTATATGGCACTAAATTGCTCCATGGTTGGCTTTGATTATATAAATTTACTTGCCACAAGATAATTATGTATTTGTATTTTATTAAATTAAATAACACTTCCATAGTAACTTGTAACAACTGAAACAGCAGGATATGTAAACATATTTCCTCTGAGACTGATTCAAGCCTTGACTTAAAGTGTATTAAACATTAGTTTTAAGGAATCATTTATTTGTTAAAGCTGTGTTAACGATATGAAAGCTATAGACACAGGGCTTTTGTTCTCATCATGGAGAGCAAATGTTATGTCATGTGACATGCTTTAGTGGTCAAGTTTTAAAACTTGCACACAAAAATGCTTATAGTTCTATATTTGATTTTCATTTGGAAAGTGACATGGTCAATCCTCACTTTTGAAATGGGTTGTTTGAGAATTACGATCTTATCCTTAGGGCCAAGGATAGAATTATGTATTATAGTATGAGTGTTTGAGAGACTTTGAGGCCCAAGGGAAAAAACCTTTAGGATGCTCTCTCTGCCTTGCTTTACACACTCTATGAGACAAGAACAGTTGTATGTACATTCCAAAGACATGTAAAAATCTGAATTGACCTAAGAAACCAAATCAAAACTGCATACAAAGATGTGGTTAGACATGTATTTGCTGTGCAGATGAAACTATAACTGATAATCAATGAGATCATTTCTTTTTGGCTTGGTTGTGTATGTGTTCTACATGTTAGCATGATAGTAATGTGAATCTGCATTCTGTGTTCCCTTTTCCTTGCATTTCTCTCTCTCCATCAGTCTTTCTGTTAAGTCATTTATACGGCTTTCTCTTTCCATCTCTAAACATTGCCCTGCATAAGACCCCTAGAAGGCCCTGTTAAATAAAGGTGAGAAGCTATTTAACACTTTGTGTCATGGCCCTGGCTTGAACTGTGTCTCCAAGCAGAAGCTGCTTAGCCTGTGTCACCATTTTTTTATTTTTAAAAATGTACTTCTTAGCCACCCTCTCTCCTTCCTTCCACATGCATTCTCCCTCTAAACACAAACAAAATAGGTTGCATTGCCAACTCTCAAATGGGATCAAACCAAACCGCAGTTAAAAGGCTTAGGTTAATCTGATTTTCTCTGTGGTTCCACCGAAAGCTAGACCCGAGCCAGAGAGCTGACACTCCATGAACGAGACTGGGTGATAACACAGCACACAACAGGAGACAATGGAACGATCCTCATTAGCTTAGTAAACCGGGGGTTGATCTGACTTATTAAAAGTGTGACAGTGAAGGCTGTGTGTGTATACAGCATGTGTGTGGGTGTGTGCATGCACGTCTTTTTTTTACTGTAGCGTGCGTCTGTTCAAGGACAGGCATGTATGATTGTGTTTAGTGTATATTTGTCTAAGCGTGTGATTAGACAAGATGGATGAGATGGATGCATTGATGTTTATTTGGAAAGAGGTTCCTTGTCCCCAGATAGGAGGTGAGTCCACACATCACTGCGACACTCTTTTCTTTCCCTTTTTTTTGGTCCCCAAAACACACACATACACAAAGAACAAAATAACACAAACACATGACTTTCTGACCTGTGTTCTCACAGAGAGAACAAATGTCACATCACTAAATAATAACAAAACTCTCTCTCTCTCTCTCGCAGAAATGAAGAAAAGAAAACACCTCTAACAAAAATACAGTATGGCATATGCCTTGTTGTTCCACTGACAACTTGATTGAACGACTTAGGTATAAAACAAAATTACTGTTTACTTATAATTAGCCATCAAGTTCTGCTATCAATCAAGTGATACTCATAAAGCCTCACGAGTGGTTTCAGCTGATTTGTAATGGCCACATGGAAATAAGAAAGACCACTCTTCTGTGAAAAGTTTTGAATCTCAAGCCAAGCATTTTGACAGTTGATTAAATTGAAAAATAACAATTTGATCTAATTAACCCTGCCAGTGTATCAGGCCTATAAAGAAGGTGAAACAGATGAAACAGCAATAACCCTTTCTAACTTCAGATTTCCTTTTCATAGAGGCCAGATGAGGTGAGCAAAGTGCACCTTCTCTGGGTCCGGAGGCATATGCATAAAGGAAAGTAGGGCAGCTCACTATTGTTTGACGTCTATTCCAGGTGATAAAAAAATTGACTTAATTAATGCTTATTTCCAAGAGTTGTTGCCCTCTCCAAGTTTCAAAATTGATTAACAACATTCTGGGGAACTGAAACAAAATTGAAGCTCATTTTACACACAAACATCTGTTGGCTGATGCTTATATCTCTGGGCTCCTCCATTGGCAGCTTATTTTACTGAATAAATAAAGGCATTCTGGGAAGCAGTAGACATTGAAGTGCTTTAGCATATCAGGCAACAGCTTGCTTCAATAGAACCTCCCAATTTTGACCTCTGAATAGATATTGTAAGGTAAAAGAACACTGTAGAAAATCTTGACCTTGTTCTAATGATGACTTTACACTTACAGGCTTTAAGCAGCACGGTCTGTCCATTCCAAGCAGAAACAGGTGAAAAACGCACTGTTTTCAGTTGTAATCTCTGTCTTCATCCCAAGCTTTGTGAGTACTACTAAATCAACATATATTATTAATTTTATTCAAAGCAGACACCTAGTGAACATGGTTTTGTACAGAGCTAGAAACATTGACAATAATTGGCTGCATCAATATTGGCTTTGTCCTCTTCTTTACCCTGATTTGAGTTTGAAATGCACATTTAATTGTATTTTACACCTATATATAATATATATATATATAAGTCTGATGATTGCACAGTCTATTTTATGTGGACTACTCAAATATATTGTCCGTTATAATTAAATACGTTGTGCTAAGGCTGTGAAACTCTGCTGTATGAATTCATAAAGAGCAAATGTGTAACGGCAAATAATAAATTGGGCTATGTGAGCCCACTATTGTTAACATGCTGCCTCAAGACAAACCTCAAACCATGCAACCTGTCTAGTGTCACTGCCTTCTATTGTATGCATCATGAAGTCCATAGTATGGCTATGCATGCATTCATGGCATTTTGATCAAGCGCAATGGCAAAAATACAAACTTGGGTCTCTGCTCGCAGGTGTGTGGGTTTGTTGCAGAGAGCTACTCTATGCTACGGAGGAGAAAAAAAAATATGTATCAATTAATCAAAGGCAGAGATTCATAAAGTCTGTGTGACATCTTGTTTGCTCCAAATCCCTGGACCTACAGTGCATAGATTCGACTGCTACCTCATGTACTTAAAGTGCTAGCTTGAATATTGGATGTGGCCAAATTGCTCTAATCGGACAGTTGCCAAACAACACAATTACCTCTCAAGAGACCAAAGGGTTTTAGACAAGGGCAGTGTGCCAGCTCAGATTCTTTTTTGAGTATTGTGAATCAAAATTTAACTTTATGACAGGGTGAAATTTAGCAGCATTAAGCTGACTTCAAGCTGGTTCAGCCTAGTTTGTCCTATCATTATCTAAACTTTTACTTGTCTACCCTCAATGTAGAAGCATGTGTATGATATATGATTAATTAACAATAACAGAACGGCTCTGTCCTTGTCATTAATCAGAAAGAAAAAAAGAACTGCTACAAACACCAGCTCTCAGCACTAGCGTAGAAACAGCGAAACCCTGGACCCACTATACACTTTCAAAAGTAAAGATGAAGCGACTGACAACAACTAGTGAAAACCTGTTTTTATATTATTCTGAAAATAACATGGAGGAGAAAATTGTTTCCCCCATGCCCCCAGTGGTTACCCCTGAGGCTGAAAATGAGCGTTAGAAAGCCTTTGACCCAAGGCTAACACATTTTCATTCAATCTCGGAAGCCAACTCCGAGCGAGCTCCCAACAACAACATACAAAAAGACACTCTATATAGAAGTGGCAAGCACAGAGATACAAAAATTGAGAAAAAATGAATGAAAATGAACAGATATTGTCAGATGCTTCTGTCATTTGTTGACCCCTTGTAGATAGACATAAATACAGAAGATAAAGATAAAGATAGATAAAGTGATAGACAGACAGACAGACAGACAGACAGACAGACAGAGAATAGATAGATAGATAGATAGATAGATAGATAGATAGATAGATAGATAGATAGATAGATAGATAGATAGATAGATAGATAGATAGAATGTCATATTCTCCTATACATATTTTCATATCTCTCTTTTTGGTCCGTAATTACAGTGTAAAATATTTGACTGCATTTCTCTCTAATGAGAGCAATAAAAAAACCTTTTCTTTCACAATGCTGAGAGCCAGCAATGATCTTTTTTGCTGGAAGACTAATCATCTCTGTGTGATTAGGAGCTGAAGGTTAATGTGGGCTCACGCAGATGGGAGAGGGAGCGAGGTGGGAGTGAGGGAGATCAGAC
Organism: Dicentrarchus labrax; assembly: GCF_905237075.1. Taxonomy (NCBI): domain Eukaryota; kingdom Metazoa; phylum Chordata; class Actinopteri; family Moronidae; genus Dicentrarchus; species Dicentrarchus labrax. The sequence continues at coordinate 26,352,807 of NW_026136711.1, read as the reverse complement.
CAGACAATGTTCTAGAAAGGCGCAGGCGGGCGGCGTTGCAGAGGCACAGGGGGGCTATAAGTGGTTAAGAGTCTGTGGAACAAGGGGAGGAGAGGCCTGAGCCTCATTACACATGTAAATGCAGCTTCCAGCATGGAGGCCCCACTTTAAAGCCTTGGTTTTTTAATTATTCCTTTGCTCTGCACATGATAATTGGGTCTAACTCAGCCCAGGGCCTGTTGACTATGTAACAAGGATAAAACACCCTAATGACTTTGTCCATTTTTAATGGTGATCAGTGAAAAAACCTGGCCACCTATTGGATTGAAAATAACCATGGTATTGCCTTTTGTCTTGAATTTTCAGACTCCTGCTGCTTGATTTGTTCTGTGTAATTATGCCCATAAAAATCACCTGTTTGCCGTTCAGGAATTTATGTTAATCTATGCTAACTGCTGTATCACTTTCTCTGTGACATGGTTTAACAAAGCACTAGTAGAACTATATTTCTCTGTCTGTAACGTTTGTAACAATGGAAAGCATTGATGATGTCTTTCATGACAGACTTGTTGAATAGCATGCACAAAACATTTTCTTTTCATACTAATTTTTCCATTCGAATGTAAGTTCCCCAAATCCATTCCTATTTAGAGTAAAGAGCCACACTGCTGACAGGCAGAAATCCAATATTAAAATATGTGAAATAATAATCCTATTGAGTTTTAACCTGCATTGAGCATGAAAAAAGAGGAAATAAAGATATTCAGTAGAAAAATGTTTGTTCCTGCCTCTCTTTCAGACACGCTTTAGGAAATTGTTGCTTTGACCAAAGGTTGAGTTTTAGATTGCCTTTTGTATGGAGTGTTAGATATATAATAGTGTGCAATTGAAGAAGATCCAAACCAGATTTATATAATTCTCTGTCTTCTCTCTACATGTATTATTGTAGACTATTGTAGATTATCTATTCTTTTACAACATATCACATATGATAGAATGGCTGTACCATGATCCCCATGATGCATGTAAAACCTACAGGAAACGTAATTTTGATGTTGATGAGGGAAGTAGAAAAAGCTACTAATTTAAAGACAAGCCAGGGAACATGCTGCTATCTGTGACTCACCGATTTATTCTAAATCAACTGAGCACAAAAAACAAAGGATACTCGTTCTCAGTATCAGACACCATCAGTGACGTTGATCCACACAATTCTTCTTTCTAACAATATTGTCAGTCAGAATAGAGAACTTTGTCTTTGCTTCTATTCTGTCTGCCTGAGTAACTCACTTAGGATAAACCACATTTAACAACAGGGTTTCTGGTATAGACACCAGTGGAAATTAAGAATATTAATATTTGTTTACAACTTTGATATTCATTGTTCACTGTGTGCTTGTACTTGAATGATACTTCATGTAATGTGTGAATTTAATTGAATGGGGCTCTGTACTATTTATGTATTTTGTGTTAATTGTTTAATGTGTGAATTGCTTGTTCAAATAGATCTACTTCACCCTACAATATTACTGTGATTAATGTGTACAATGCAAGACAACATCATTGATGTTCCAATATACTATCCACAGCAGAGTACACTTCAGCTCACTTCACATTAATAATTAGCTTTTAGTTTGTACACTAATAAATGTGTTGTGTTCCATATTGTGTGGGCTGTGCACTGTTTTTGGTGCTGCCTTTCAAACTGAATTACTAACAGGTAATGCGTTTCTTTGTGGCATTGATAAAAAAAATAAAAAATTTTATGAGCTTTAGTACAACACTGTTTTCTACTCCTGCCTTGATTATCATCAGCACTTATGAAATGGCGGATCAATCTGTGAAGCTACAGCATAACATGCATATTTAACTTGTTCCCCAGCAAACAGAAATTATGAAATTCTTTTTTCTCATTTTGACTTGAAATATACAGATTAAAAACTTACCTGGCCTGGTTTGGCATCTTCACATACTGAGGCTTCGTATGGTGTTGCCAGTTCAGGAGGATTGTCATTAACATCCAGAATCCGAATACTCACTGCAGAGTGGGAAGCCATGGTGTGGTTATCTACAAGAGAGATGGAAAGAACACATTTGAACGATATCTGTGTAGACCCATAATAGTGTAAAAAGCTATGGAACGGATGTCTAGTTTTGAGACTGCAACACATAACACCAGGGCTTGGCAACTGAATGACTGAGGTTCTGATCCTGGTTGGAGAGCTCCTCAAGTAACAGGCTGTTTACGTTTCAGTCACAGTTTTCAGTCGTCTTAACTTTATTAATTAGCCCCAAAATGTATTTTTTCCCCAGGATTGGCAGAGTCATGACCAGCCCTACTCTGACTTACCTCTGATATCCCTACCCTAACCAACCCAAACCAACAAAAGCAATGAATACTAGCCAATCAGTCAGAGTAGGGCGGGTCATATGCACTGGGCTGCCACTGGAAACTGCCAACGGCTGTTTTAGAGCGAAGAAAAAGAGTTGATTTCTGGTACTGTAACGTTAGCTAGAGCTAGGGAAAAGTCAGCAATTTAAATGAAAAAATAAAAAAAGTGTTATGGCATTCATTCTCTGTAAGCATGTGCTCATGTTTAGAAAATAAGATTTTTTTAACACGCAAAGTACGCAAAGTTCAGGTATCGGAATCAGTATAGGGAAGAAAAAAATGGTATCTGACTATCTCTAGTCATAGATTTTCATTTACTTTATTAAAAAAAACTACACAGACTGCACAATAAAGCTTTTCACTTTAACTTTATGCATATAACTGTAACACAAAACATATTTTTACATTTAAGATCCCTCCATTTCTGTGCGTAACTACAGGGATTGTGTATTGGGCTGTGAATGCTGCCAAAATGCAACTGACCACCGAAAAAGTCCTTTGGCTGAACAGATCCAGTGTAGACATTAACAGAGGACTGCAGATTCGGCTGACATGCTGCAATAAGAGGCTGGGGTGAGATTCTTTATGCTCTTCATGTCTGTCTTCAGTATGAGTAAGACAAGGCTCAAAGACTCAGATGGATGCAATTTTCCACAAGAAAGCAGTCAGTTGGTTTTGCATTGTGGCTAAGTGCTAAAGGGTTTTAATCTAATGCCTCCACAAATTGCACCCATTACCTGAATAACACTTGCACTGGCACTGGTGAGTGACGTGAAAATGGTACCAAAGATTCCATTTTTGTCTCTAGGTCCTCACTATCTCATAATGACACTACAGTTTTTAGCTGTTTAATAGTCTGAGTGCAAGAGGCACACCTCAGCACAATGATAATAACAAATGAATGCTTTTGACAAAATGAAGTTTTATAACTAGGTTCGGGAACAAAGACCACGCCCCAAACTCATCTCATTTCCGATCAGAACATATTTAAGCACACCTTATCCGTTCACTCCCTCCTTGACTAATTTTCTACATACCTCCCCCCAATTCCCTTCTTTCTTCTTGTTTTCTCTCTCTTATCCAAATACAGGAACCACTGGGGCTCACAAAGACATAAGAGATGGTTCCCCCACTCAGCGTCTCAACACCCACTCTGTTCCTCCTGATCATCTCGCCGAACTCCTCCCTCCATCCACCTATCCTACCAGCTTTTCTCCCTTTCTATCACCCCTCACCCGTCCTTCCTATACCCCCTCATCCCTCAACCCTCGACCCTTTCCCCCATCCGTTGACCCCTACCCCATCATCCCTTCATCCTTCCATCCCCTCCATCCCTCGACCCTTTCCCTCCCAGTATTCCACATATGTTCATAACATGTAATAACATTTTTCTTATTCCATACAGCCATTGGCGTGGTCTTTGTTAGTGAAACTACAAATGTACTGTAGTGTTGTAATTTTATTTCAAATGCTATTTTCAACTAAATAAAATATATAATACTACAATGCACTCTCAAGACATTTTTCTTAATGGGCCAGAATGTAAACGTGGGAGTGGAGAAGATTATGTAATTAGCACAATCAAAATCTACTTCAAATTAGCTCGACTTCTCCTTGAATCTTAATTCCCATTCTTAATCATATGATAATGTCTGATGGAGTTTCCATTTTACTCATAAAACACTATGTACTGTACAGAAGGGAGCTGGAGGCCCTTAGCGTGTGTGTGTGTGTGTGTGTGTGTGTGTGTGTGTGTGTGTGTGTGTGGGTGTGTGTGTGTGTGTGTTAGTTGAGGAGAGAGAACATTTTCTCTGTGCTAAATGAGTGATCTGGTTGCTTCAAGTGTTGGTCTGGATATCCTGGTTAATTAGACTACATAGCTTATGAATAAATCAGTATACGCAGCTGTCACCACCCAGTTCATGCACCCTACACAAAATGCAACAACATTCAGTTACTGACAATAACCCAATGCTGGAAAAACACACACAAATCCTTGCAGTAAAAAGAACTCCACTGGTTGAATTTAAATTGATTCAATTATGTAAATGTGGCAGAGAATTAAGTGAAATTGAGTGATTTCTCTTAAGTATAAGTACCTTCACATTGTGAAATTACTGATGCATGCATATGTAAAACTTAAATTAACACTGTTAAGTGATCTAGGTTATCATTTGCAATTGTAATGAATAGTTAGTTATTAGTAGTAGTTATCAGTAACAGTAACCTAAAAAGCAAGAGATGTGTATGTATATAAATAATCTGGAAAATAAAGACCCGTACACTTTTCTGTCAAGTGGAAGTACTCAGAGCTACCAGAAGAAATGAGGTGCAAACTGAACTGAAGCCACGTGGCTGATTGTTTTGTTTTGTTTTCGCAGTTTTTATAGTTTTGTTCGCTCTTCATTTGTAAAATATGCTGCGGTGTTGTACTTCTGTGGTGTCAATGTTTGTGATTGATCATATGCTCCGCCATACCCCTCATTTTAATGTAAACACGTTCATAGCTGGATACCCTGCATTGACTTACCAAGTTGACACCCACTATTGCAAGATCACAGATATTAAGGTTAGTGAAGGCAGATAACTAAAAGATATGCTGGGTATGTTGAACTTGCATATTCATATATTGCATATTGGTCTTCTAAGGACTCTGGAGACTGGACTGAGGACCCTCAACCTCTCTCTACAAAGTCAGTCTTAGTTTGGGTCTCAATCGTCTCTTTTCCATTAATTTGTGTCTTCACAGACATTTTTTAAATTATTGTTCCATAAAGAAAACATTAAGGCTTAAAGAGTGACATATTTGGACGCATGTTTGCATAAAATGATAAATCTCTCCCAAACTCAGCTGTGGTAATTGCTACTTGTATCAAGGGTAAACTTCAGGCTTCAAAAAGTACAACAGAAACCTATGTGTGAAGCCACTGTGTCTATGATTTTCTTCTGACTATGAGCAGGACAGATGACAGAATGGTGACAGCTAACATACAGGTGATCCACAGGCTGGATAGAAGAACAACAAAAGACAGTTTTATCAAAGACAGTCAGGCAAACCAATAATCAACAGACTTTCAGACAAATTTGCAAGCTCTCTATCTCACCACACAGTTCTGCCCAACAGTGGCACAGCTGCTAATGAGAATGCTGGTCTCAACTAATAGCATAATCCTCACATCAATGCAGGGTTTTAATTGACTGCTTTTTGCCAGAGCAGCAAGAACATAAATGCACAGAGAGCTCCACCAGTGGTAGATATCGCCTCTCTTCTTCTTCTTCTAATTTTGTCTTCACATTATGCTGCTGTCCCCGCTGTGCCAGAATGAAAACCAGCAATCATCAGATGTTACACATTTTACATTTCAATTCCCAGAATTGAAAACAGATGAAACAATGTGAGAATGCCCCGCCTCCACCCACCCCAAACTCCCTCTATGGGGAAAAAGAGTTATTCAGTGAGACAGGTTCATTCATCTGGACCAAGTGGCGCTGTTCTAAATCTGTCTGCAGATAGGGAAGAAGAATAAAAAGGATTTCAACAGATTATTGGCATGCTCTGCATCTGTGTGGCACTCACCAGCTGCTGCGAATCTTTCAGAACGACTGTATAGTAGATCTCTCAGGCACTGCATTATACTGACTTCAGGGAAGACAGATAGAGGATGTGAGTGTGTGTGTGTGTGTGTGCATGTCTTTGCATATGTGTGTGTGGGTGTGTGTCAGGAGTGTCAAGCTCCTTGTGACCAAATGGTTCATCTTCTTTGCTGGAGGAAACAGTTTGGTTTAAAATGTCATTTTTGTCAGGAGGGGAAACAAGGATACAAATGTACTCAACAGTGTGTGCTCCTGGTCTCTTTACTGAGCCAGAGGCACAGCCATGTAGGCACAGAGGCAGAAGTATTACCGCCATTTCTCTTCAGTTATATAGTTCCAATATTACACACACTCACCAGTGTTCATCCAAAATCTCTTTATAACAGTTTAAGCTACTGTGTGTTAAAGAACTTACAGCTGTAAACACCTCCCATGTAACTAAACAAAACATTTCAAAGCCATCCGAACACAATGAATAATTGAAAATATTTACTAAAATTGCAACATTTTATGGCAGATGCCCAAAGGAAAATAAACATTCCACAAATACCCCTTATCAAAGACAAATGTTTTCACAAAAGCTAACAGATCCGGGTGCTGATTCCCATATGCAGCGATAGCCACTCATTTCCATTACAGTATTCACCATGAGGAAAATAATTTTCACAACTATCAAGTTTAAACAGGTTTAGCAACTGGGAATACACACATCTGATACACCAAGGAGAATCACAACATGCTTCTAAATGCATAGGTTTTCTCTCTGCGCTGTGCCGGCTGCTTTTTATTCATTTCCATGACAAAAAAATTAATACATAAATAAATAAAATCCTTCTAGGATAAAAATAATACAAACATCAATCTCGCTAAACCTACAGCATATATATATATATATATATATATATATATATATATTAAAAAATCTAATCACCAACTGAGCGCAGACAACTTGTTCTACCCATGTTAACTTATATAATACACAATACAACATCATGGAGACAGCTTGACGGATGAGAAACTGATCGACTCAGTGTAAATAATATATGAAAAATACTAATTGATGCTTCATAAATATCAAAAAGCTGATTATTGTATGAAAAAATAACTACCAGTATTGACATTCTTTGCGAGGAAAATGCTTCTCTAAACTATATCCAGATTTATCTTCTTGGAGAAAGAAGTTTTGTCTCAGTGCTGGATGTTTAGAATCACCATAATCCTAAAACAATGCATGGAACAATGTGTTTCAAGGAGAGATAGGGTACATTTTAGAAAGCTTTTTTGACTACCCTGGCAGGAACACTTAATCGCTAAGTGGGGTGCTTTTATGTTCGCTGATGTCAAGCCATGTCAGACCAGATTGTTTTGTCAATATCATTATTATAGAACAGGGTAATGCTGCCTCTTTCCAGGAATGAAATCTTCAACATCCTGTGTTTGTTTGAAAATGGAGAAATAATCTGGTGGGGATCATAACCTAGTAGTGTTTCTGCCAATACACCTCTGCTGGTGACTGAAAACTGTGAAGGGGCTCCATCACCAGTCGATATGATACTTTTTTGGTCTTGGCAACGAGGTGCAATCCCAGTTTAGAAAACTCTTCGAATGCTTTCCTGTGAAAATATTTCACATCCCTCGAGAATCATATGCTATTCTGATTTCCCACTGACTTCACTTCTTTACTAACTGAAACCTGGCTGCTGATGCAGGCATTCTCTGCATATTATCGTTAGATTCTGAAAAATGTTCAATCATTCTTTGCCACCACTGCTTTTATCAAGTCATTGGTGTTATTGGAAATAATCTGAATGAGGAATCTATCAAACTTTAATGAAACCCACTAAATATTTGTCATGAATTTGACTAGCTTACGGTAGATACCAACAACTGCCAACAAGAACAACAACAACACAAAAACAGAATTCGATTGGATTTTTCAAAGCACATTTTCTATGATGGACAAAATATTTCTTAAGTCTAAGAAATGTTATTGTAATACCGTGTTACTGGTTTAAATGTGTCACCTTTAGCCAATAACAATCCCCTTGACCAAACAATGAAAGTGTTATACTACACACTGGGGAGACACAACATTTCCCCAAGTTTCATAACAGTCAAATACGTAATGGTAATTGCAATAATGTGATTATGAACATGCTGCACACCAGCAGGTCTGTGTTTCATCAACATTTACTGAGTGGGGATTGAAACATCAGGGGAAAGATGATGAGGCAACCGAACAAAAGGTTCACTTCAAAATAATCATAATAAGTGAATATTATGTGCACAACAAACAAACAACAACCCAGATGACAATGACATGTAACCATTTATCTTTACAATATTGTGGGACTAATACAATGCAAGTGAGCACTGTGGCCTTGAGTGCAAGCTCTTGATACACAATAACCCAATACACTATACATGACAACTATTTGACAAATTCATTACATCAACCTACCAAATGAAAACAGAAACACATTGTTAGTATTCAGGATCTCCTCCTCCTCCGCAACGACACAGACAGTAAGGACATGTGAGTGATTATATAACAGGCCAGCAATACACTACAGCCAGGTCACAACCTCTGGTCCTTGATTACACATTATTATGTCTCCCCACCCTTGTCGACAGATGTTCTTTTCACTACAACAGCATCCACTACATTCATCCAAACAGAGCACTTTAAAACCCTCTGTGGCGCATAATAACTTCCCTGTTCTTTTTTAACAAATTCCATCTCATTTTGACTCCTAGTTTTATTTGAACCACTTATTGTACTTCACAAACAGGACTTTTTTTTTTTTGCTTCGCTTTTTAGATCCATTTTTCTTTCGTATTTTCCAACTTTGATCGAAAAGACACACTTATCTCCCTTGCAACAAGTGTGCGATTCATTTGGATTTGAAGAGAATAATGTTCTAACGCCATAAAAATCAAACAGTGTGCATTTGTTTGCCAGACAGCAAGTGAGAAAAGTTATATTGTAGAAAATGTCTCTTCCCTGCAACAGTGGAAGAGATAAAGACTTTTCAGCTACTTCGGTATCTTTGTGGCCTCAGGGTGATGCTCTTTTTTTTCACCTACCTGTCTGGGTAAAAAGGCAGTTTTGCAAGGTGATATCATACTTGCTATCAGTTCTGGAAAATTATATGTCACTCTAACTTGCCCTGATATGTTTCTATGGAGAAGACTGTCAAGAAGTACGAGTACCCCGGCTAGTGACACTGCAGTTAAATGCTCCTCCTGTACTCAGGGGGTTCTGTGTTCTCTGGAAGGGAGACAAGTCCTATACAGATGAGAGGTTGTTTCCTCCTTTACAGTGACAATGTCTGCAGGATGAGATGCTAGTGGTGGCTACTTTTAATTGGCTGAATATGAAGACACTGTGTGTGTGTATTTGTGTTTGATTGGTGGGATATCATTGCAGTGCAGTCTGCTCATGGTTGCACTTGAACTAAAACATCTTTACTTGGTCCACAGACTAATGCAGTAATTGACATTTAGTGTGTTTCTTGCAGTTTTGTAGCCGGGGTTAATCCTAGGGCACAGACTCAGAGCGTGTCAGAAAAGCTGTTGTCACTTGTCCAATACTGATATAGTGGCAATACAACAGTTCAAAGGTCAGTAATAGACTGGGGGAATAATTAAGGGTTGTGCCACAAAACTCTAGTTTTAACAATGTCCTCAGACAAGTTGACCTTGTGCCTCTCCAGGCTTAATGAGCAGAGGGACCCAGCAAAAAAAGAACAAAATCATTATGGAGAAAATGAAGTCCTTTCTTAAAATACTCTAGCTAGCTGTTTCACAAGTCCCATCCCCCCTCTATTCCCATCTCTCGTGTGGCCTTTTTTTTTTCTTTGTCTCTCCTTTTTTTTCTTTCTGTCTCCTGTCTGTGTGTCTACAACTCTCAGGACTCCATGAGCTAACAGACGATAAAGAAACGTTCTGGATGGGAATTCTGATGGCGCTGACCACTGACTCTGTCTGTCCGGATGTTTCCTTGGAAAGCAATGTGAGAGGCTTTATCTATCAAGTGCAGGCATGTGTTTACGTCTGATATTGGGAGGGTTAGGGCCGCTTTAAATGTTCAATTAACATTAAAATGTGCCTATGACATAATGCCAAGCACAAAGAAGCAAAACACAAAAGCGCCCAAATTGCTCTGGGAATTACAGCTCCAAAAAAAAGACTCTAGTCTAATTTTGTCTTAATGTTTGTGTTGGGTGAGACTGCTTACTATTCGGTTTAGGCTGTATTGATTATTGGAGTAATCACAGTCTGAGGCTATATGAGAGAGGAACAAATATGAAGACATTTTAAAATCAGCTTTGTTTATGAGCATTGTTTTCTTCCTTCTTGTGTGCAATGGCAGATACCAGTTAGATGCAGAATGCAATCTCCTCTGCTTTCACTGCAATCCCAAAATCACTTCATCTGTATGAGATTGAAAAAAGGGGGAACACCAGGCCTCCTCCTTTCTCAAGTTTACTTCTAATGGTATAGTAATAACTTCCCACTTCCCCAAAGTTATTACATTCTTTAGTTTCTTTGCAATAGCAAAAGCACCCAATGAGATGAAAAAATGTAAGCTCTTCCTTCATTCTCAGTGATGTGTTTGTCAGCTCTAAGACAACTGATAAAATTATGACTGTGTTTTCACGATGGTATTAGAAAGACGACATTGATGTGCATTGATGGCTACCTCCAAGGACTAGGATTGGTCCCTGATGGTTTGGCAGAACATATGAAAACCGGCTCAGGTTTCTAGCTGACCAGCTGTTTTGGTTGTGAAGCACTCAAATCTAAAAAAAATCTAAGCTGAAAATAACTTATTTATGTTTTCTAATTATTTAAAAGTTTTGTTCACATTAGTTATGCTTGTTAACACTTTTTTCTTTTAACAATTTTCAATTATTACCAGTTAATACACACACATATAATAATTTACATATTTAATCCCATACTTTGTTGTCATTGTTTTTAGCAGCTGTCTCTTCCTCTGTAAGTACATGGAGAGCAATACAATCATACATTCCTTGTGTTTATACCTATGCTTAGCTAATTCAGATTCTTATTATTTTCATTTACCAGTCAAACAAGCACCTTTGCATGCAGCAGTATGTACAATTGCAAAGGGATTCCATTAAATCAAGAATATTGTATATTTTATTTACTGGTGTTGGCATTGTTATGAGTTATTAATTTTCATCCCATGACACTTGTATCTTGCTCTCAGATGATACATTTTGTTTACAAAAAAAACTCTTACATCCATTTAAGTGCTGTTCCACTACCGTGCATTACTTTCCTTGTCTTTCTCAAAGCTAAAAGCCACAACACTCTGCTGCTGAAAAGGTGCCAAAAAGCTTTGGTAGCTAATGACGCACAGCAGTGTGAGGTTGTCTATCACCCCTTATCACCCCTGGTGGGAGTCGGAAAATGTTGGACAGCTAATTCAACTTGTACAGTCTCCATCAATGGCAGGCGCTGGGTGTAGACAAGGCTTGCCAATCACCAGAGCAATTTTAACTTTCTTGTTTTAAAAACCGGGCCATAAAATGTTCAAACAAATGCAAGTGTTCTCCTTTAGAGCAATTTTAGTTGCCCCTCAGCTATGTTTCTGTTATTGCTTCCTTAGTTTTTCAAGTGATATAAAAAGAAGTACATGGCTGCTACTGTAACGGTGAAAGATTATAAAGAGGATTTTTAATTATTTGTTTATGACTTTTCTGTTTTGCATTGGTGTTATCTTGATGGCACGTTTCTTCATGGCTTTGTTTTGACATTTAAGAGCCACAAGTCTCGCACAGACTGAACATCAAAGTCAAAACAAGCCTTTAAAACAGCTCATTTTGGCTCAAATTGTACCTGGTGGAGTTAATTATACATACTTCAGTTTCAGCAACTTTGAGAAATTTTGGCAAGGTGAATAAGTCACTAGAAAATAATATCATACTCTTCCCAGCAATATGGAGATGTACAGCTCCAATGGTTGATAAGCTCAATTTGAAAGAGAAGGCGATTTACCTGCTTCTACAGCCTTCACAGTGATATTGTGCCAGCCTGCGGTCTCCCGGTCCAAAATCTTGCCCAGTGTGATAGCACCTGAATCAGGATCAATATGGAAGATCATCTCCTGGTCTGTGGTCCGATCGATGGAAAACCTGTAACAACAAATACAAAGAAAAGAGATAAAGATGTTAGGAAGAGAAGCAGTAAATGAGAGGAGGCAGAGAGAGTCAATAATCCAGGAATTTCAATTTTGAAGTAATTTAATTAAGAACTTAAGGACTTGGAGAGTTGACTTTGGGATACACTGAATATTAAGAACTTATACAGATGAGGGTTAAAGTAATTATATTTTAAAGGCATTTACTGGAGACTTGTCACAGGTCGTGTGACCCTAATAGTGCTGTGTCTCTTAACTGTAAGGGGCTGTACAGTAACTGTGTCCTTGCCTATTCAGAGTAAGAAAATAAACATTAAATTTTCATTGTGCACTCTAGAAAAACCACAAATGCATCTTTCCTTCTTTGGGGTACTTGGTGCTCTGAAAGGATTGGTGAGTCAACAAAAATCTGCTGAAAGGTTTCTTTGTTCTTAGTGCCTTTCCCCCACCACACACACAGCTGGCTGACTTACTCATGCCCACATAAACCATAATAAAGTACCATGGGCATTAAACACTCTTCAGGCTTCTCTGACAAACATACCAGCCAGCATTCTCCAAGGTCTTATGAGAATAGTGGTCACATGTATGTAGATATAAAACATAATGTCAAGAGACCCATATGCTAAACTCATGTGGTAGAGAGAATAGCACATGGATTTAAATAGGTATCTGATCACACTTTCATTTATTAAATAGTGTGGGTGTAGAATTGCATTTACATTTGTATTTAATTCATGTCAATAAGTCAAAGTGATAATTAACTCTTTATTAGTCCTGGTGTAACTAGATTTGGATAGAATGACCTCAAGATAACTTGTGTTTGAAATGAGATTTTGCCTCAGTTTCATCTAAAACGGCACTATGGCAATGAAATGATACGTTTTTAAGACACTGAATTGAGGTTACACACAGAAGATGTATATGTGCATTAATGTATCCATCAGTGAACATCCCTGTTGCATCTAAAATTAACATGCATCCCATTTAGGATGGTGATTAGATTTGGTTGGATTAAATATACACCTACCACTGACATTTATCTCCAGTATAACCAGTAAAATTTGATTTTACCCAACCTCAAATTGTGCTGCACAATATTTCATTTTATCTTTCTTTTTTTTTATAGAAATTGCATTCAGATGACAGATTTGACAGCGCAACAGTATAAAACAACTTGTAACAATAATAATAAAAAAACAACCAACAACTTAATTGTTTTTGTGCATCCTTGCCTCCCCACACGCCTACCATGATTATTATTCAAAAGAAAACAAAAACTGAACCTCTGGTTTCAGTTTTCGTGGGATTGGAGTCGGGGAAGATCATCATTATGTTTTTAGTCTCTTAACAATCCCTTTCTACATAAACACTGAGGCTCACACCTTCAGAATAAAAAAAAGCTTTCTTTCAAACATAATCCATCTGCATCACAAAACACAAAATTGGCTGATGCACACATGGTTTTCCCTACCCCCATCATATAGGCAAAACAGTATTTGTGTCCTTTTAACTAGACAATTATTTTATCTAACCTGTTTTTTATCAGAGCACATTTTGACAAGTGTGTCTAGTTTTACAGGTGTTTGACAACCTGGTTGAATACTTGTATGTTGGACTTTCTTTGTTTTTAGGTTACATGAGGAGTGGTTCCATTTGCAGATTGTTTTAATTAAGCCAGAATTAATCTCTCACCAATACAACATGGTATTGTTGATGAAATCCACAATGAATGCATATTTTGCACGGAAACATCATCACTTAGGGTGCATGATTATGCTGAGTTCTGAGCAGGTGTGTTGCCTAATGCCAGAGGCCATGAGCTCGGTAACTTTGGCCAGTAGGTGGCTCCTGGCTAATCTCTCTCCCTCCCTTTCACGCACTCACTCACTCATTTACTTACTTGAACACATGCACACACATAACCACACACACTCATATATGCTTGCACACGTAGCACACAGTTTCAGCTCCAGGCTGCCAAGACACTGGTGAACGACAGCGCTGCCATTGTGTTGCACTTTATTACACCTGGAACTCTGAGCCTCATGCATTTTTAATCGAGGTAATTTGCACAGGCACCGCGTGTGTCGGTGTATGCTCCATCAGTGAGACTGTCTTAGCCCTTATCTACATTCCCCTTTCACACTGCAATTGTTCTTCTGAGGACATATAAAGCACAGACCTTGGTACATAAGATTACCAGATGATATTGTTTTTATCACACACAGTTATCAGAGAGAAAAAAAGAGACATACAGTACAGCTTCATCCATTGTACAAGTCTCAACATTTACTATTTGCTTGGACCTTCAGTCCATCTTTAAGAGGAATTGTTTAAAACGAGATTTTCTCATAAGCCCATCAGCTACCTATATATGTTCTTGCAGCTAGTGAGTTATAGTTCTTTAAAGTTACATTTTTCATGGTAGAAATTAAGTTCTAATAAAAATGTATCTACAGTGGTAAAATAATATACAGTAGATACACGATTGTGGGCTTGAGGAATGGCTGCCCATGTTTCAGTGCTCCAGTGTTCCGTTCAAGCCACATAAAAATAAGGTACTCATTACCATGTAAAATGCTGCTTTATAATGCTGTTATTCATATTTAGCAGTAACCTTTCTACAGTGATATTTTATTACCAATGTTTGGTTGATATATTTTATCAGGCTGTTATGAAAAGCAGTTGTGTACCTACAGTATCTATCTTACTGTAGCTCAACATCTTTAACCATTTATATGCCACATTTCAACTCAGCCAAATGATTTTCATTTATAGCGAATCTCATATCATTACCAAACAAATCACACTATACACCAGTACGACCTCAGTACTATTGGCTCAGAATCAGTTCTTTCCTTTAAAGCCCCACTTCCCTTTACCTATTATATTTTAACTAGTAATTGGGATTATAAAAACCATCAGACCTAAGTAAACTTAATTATTCTATGCTACAGTTTACATGTAACTCATCTGAGTAAAAGTTAGCCATAACCTTTTTTTTCTGACACAATATGTAGCTTAGGTCTGATATACATTCTGCCATTTTGAACAGTACAATGCATTTTTCTTTTAGATGAAGTTGGCATTTGATCCCTTGACGTACCTGACAGGTTTATTCTTCCCATCTGGATCTCTGGCAGTGACAATGCCAACCAGCGCTCCAACTTTGGCATCCTCCTGCACTTCCATGATTGCACCCTCTGCTGGTTGAAAAATGGGTGGCTCATCTATGTCTGACACACTGACTTGGACAATGGTCTGGTCTCGGAAGGAAACCAGGTCCTCGAAGCGAGGGTCAACATGCTTATTTACTGCCTCCACCACCACACTGTGTGTGCGCTTGGTCTCAAAGTCCAGGGGCTGAAAGAAAAACAAGATTCTGTTTCAAAAACTGTTTAATTCCACATTAAGCTATGTATGACTAGAAGCTATATTGCAACAATACTAATGAATGAGAAAAGACTGTTGCAGTATTGATTCCACCCATTAGTGGCAGCACTGAGCCAATGCATCAGTGTACATCATCTTGTTCGAGATGATGGTTTCTTCCAAGTTATTGTTGTGTCTGCAGCACCAGCTTACCACTAGGTCGTCATCAGTGGTAGCTAGGAGGATATAGACTGCCACACTGTTGACAGTATATTGAACCAAAACAACTGCTTCTGGCTTAATGTCACATGTTTATACTGCCATAAGGCCCTATTCACAACAGCAATGTGTCACCTTTTACATCTGTATCTTAAGTGAAAAGATGCTACTGCATTCTGCATTCGTGAAAGGCCACTGACAGCACTTATCAAACCCCAATGGGAATGATGATCATCTGTCTTTCTCCAACTCTTCAGCATACTTTGAGTTTCTCTGTCTGAACAGGGCCTAAGAACTGTTACCCTTACTGACTAGAAAGACTTAACTGCTAGGCGCAAACACTTTTAACTTAAGCAAAATAATTGTTTTTGTTGAATGTTAACAGCAAGGCCCAGTCACTTTTCTAACAAACAAAATTCCAATCACTTTTCATGGGATTTTGCCAAAGATGGAAGGAACTGGTCTGCGTGACAACGAAGCTTGAAATATTCTTTTAAGAAAAAATAACAACAAATGCTTCCAGGAAATGTGACTAACATACCTGGTTATGGTGGCCACTATGAAGTAGCCAGCTCTTTATTCTTATTCAAAATAAGGATGCATACAAAATTGTCCTTTTGCACAAGTAGAAAATGACTCATTAAGCTGGTTGGTGTCATGCTGTCAAGGAAAGAGAGACTGAATGACCAAACAATAGGCCCCATGCATCCACTCGTATGAACATATTTGTTCTTCAGTGGCTTGTATGACTGATTTAAGAGAACTTGTAGCATTCACTAATTTAGAATTTTCTCTTAGATACGAACACAATTTACAAGTGGTTGAGACCACTCGTTGGAGTCATGTGCAATTAGTCTGCTGTTATCCAAACCAATTTGACTAAAAGAATGTGTATTGCATGACTATAAAGCAATTTTGTGTTTCCTATTTAAATTACACTTTATAGTTATGTCGATACCTTGTTTGACCATATAGTTTGAATTATAATATAGGTTCAAATGGATCATATTCCTTAAAATTGGTTATTGATGGTCGCGGTCCGGGGACACATGCTCTATTGCAATTCCTGACAATGCAACATCACCTATTCTGGCACATATTCTTTCATCTATCTCCATGATGAACCCCTGTCATTGCGGTTACCGATGGCTTTGCTCTTCTTGATTTCAGCAACAGTACGACCCTCAGGTGACACCATGTAAACAGACGCTGTTAAAAATGACAGACTTTCCTTTAATGATCTCCAAGAGCAGGACTTCAATCTCCAAACTCGAAAAGTTATCCTTCTTCAGCTGCACGTTTCTTACTTTTCCCTATCATGTTCATGAATGAACTTCCTCACACATGGACAGGCCATGTAGCCTTATATGGTTTTATTGGGGCATTAGTTGTGCAAATTTTCAATTATCATGCACCCACGCTCCATTAAGCTCAGGTGGCATTCATCATTTTTCAGAAATCTGAAGTTAGGAGTTTTTGCATTGAAACGTGCGTACTTAAGAGTTTTTAAAGCCAAAATGTATTTGTATGATTTTATTGCCTCTATACTTGTAAAACTAAATATTGGCATAGCAGACAACAACAGCAAAGCAGTATACCTTTAAGTTGACTATACCTTCTTGATGGAGACAACAGCTTCCTGAGTCTCAACATCAGTAGTGACCTTGAAGAGGTCCCCTCCCTCTTTGATCAGGTAGCTCATGTCTGTGTTCTCTCCCATGTCGGCATCTGTGGCAATGACGCGTCCAACTGGTGTCCCCACAGCCACCCCCTCTGACACCGAAAAATGGTACATCTCTGGTATATGGAGTAGGTGGCCGGCGGTGGAAATCGTATGGGCGAACAAAACAAGAAGAGTTAGGCTTAGCAAACAACAGTGGGATGCAGTGACAAGTATAGAAAACACCACAAAAGAAGTAAGATGAGAGACAAAGGTAACATGGAGAAGAGGGATGAGGAAAGATAGATTGAAGGCCGTAGGTGGAAAAAGGAGGGTGGGAAGTAAGGATATTGGTAGAAGAGATGGATAGGGAGCAGAAACAGAAAAGTGGGAGGAGGAAGGGATGAGAGAGTAACAAAGATAAAGAGGGTAAAGAGGAAGAGACAGGTAATGGAGAAAAACAAAGCTGTTTTGTTAGCACCATATTAACGGTTGACACTAGCCGTACTTATTAGAATTCACATTGGATTTAAATGATATCCCTGTTACAATATATTGCAGATAGATAAATATAATACAATATTTAACTGTAACTGCATTTAATTAAAATAATTAAAAATAATAATACCACTAAAGCATGTATAATATTAAGTAATTGGTGTGCATGATCATAACTTTTACTTGTGTTGACACCTTGTCAATCTGAGTGTTTCAAATGTCAGAACAGAGTGAAAAAAAGTATCATTATGAACAAGATAAAAAAAAACAATAAGGAGACAAAACTGTATTGTTCGCAACAGGGAACTTATGAGGAAACATCAAAGTCCTTACATATACAGTATATCATCTTCCTTTGCGTCTTATTTATGAAGCTGCTTTCCAAATCTATTCCTCATACTATACACTAGGCACGGCATTCCTGCAGGGTTTATCCCTCTGACTGGGTAAATATGATTTACTGAGATTTAAAAAAAAAAGGATTTATACAGAAATAAGAAAAGGTGTGTGGAGACATATCACATACAATCAACCGGACTGTCAGATGATATTCCTTGAGCTGTAACAAAAGCAATAGTGTTATAGTTTATCTCCAAAAAAAGAGGACGAAATAAGAAGCTGAAATGAAAGCAAGGAGGGGAAGTACTTTTTTATTCATACAACTAATTATTATTCAGTAAGGAGTAGCATTTAGCATGTTAATATCTGAAGAACATCACATTATAGGTGCTATAGTGAAATACAACTTTTAAAAGGTGTGAAACTGTAAGTACAATCACTTTTTATTGTGCTACATGTACTTCTGTTGATGCACTGAATTAAGTGTTTGTGTGGTGAGGTGAGACAGATTGCATTTTGAGCTGAATGTATTAACTCTTCCTGTTGTGCATATGTGCAGTGAAAATCGTTAAGCCCAAAATCCACCTCACCATCATAAATCCATAACATTACAATGAGGGAACAATCAGGCGTATTGATTCAGTCCTCTCATGAGCCTCACTTAAATAGAATGATCAAAAGTGCAGCGGAACCCATCAATTCCCCATATTTGATAGACTACTTTGTTCTGGGCTGAAGCTTTGATAGGCCAATAAATTTAGGTTAGATGATTTTCTCGGACTACATGCAGGCCATTCAGTATGGTTGCTGATGCCGTCATTGCTTATTGGTGTCAGCGACCTGCAGGTTGCAAACTCTATTGTGTGTCTTTTATAATCTTCTCAGTTATTCTGTCTCAGCTTTCACTTTCCTCATTATTTTTCTTTGTCTTTTACAGTCTCAGTCATTTCTGACTCTTTTTTTCTACACTGTTTCCTCCCTCTACTCCTTTGTCTCTGTCATTTCTTTCTCTGTCTAAAGTAAGATAATGCGCAGGAGACACTCACTCTGTGGGAAGCGCGGTGGGTTGTCATTAACATCTGTGATCACTATGGTCACCGTGGTGGAGCCGGAGAGACCGCCCATTTGTCCTGCCATGTCTGTTGCCTTGACAACCAACTCGTAACGATCCTGTGTCTCACGGTCCAAATCCGCCACTGCTGTCATGATGGTCCCTAATGATTGAGGGATGGAGGAGAGATTGAAGGGGAAAGACAGAGGGATGAACAGAGAGAGAGTGGGGAACACAAGGAGTAGTATGTGAGGCCAATGCAAAGGTTACATTAGTGGTTAGCACTTATGCAATAACCAACTATATTTCCCTTCTCAGCTTGAATATCAGCTTCAGCTAAGCACTGTATTATGGAGACACAAGTGCAGCACATTTCATTTCACCTCCCCAGACTGGCTGGATGGAAGAGATTGTGTCATATTTGTGCCTCTGCACATATGCCATTTTATGGCTCAGCTGTATTAAAATGAATAATATATAGGGGCAGAATGAAGGCATGCTTCAGCCACCCTGAACAGCATTACAACTTTTCCATGGTGGCTAGGACTGCAATCAAACCTGAGAAGTGGATTTCCAAAGAGCAAGTGAGGGACATAGAGAAAGTGATATAAAGTAGAGAGTGAATTAGAAGGCACACAGAAGCCTTCAATGCTCTGGGGTCTATGTTCAGATGCTTTTTAACTGTCAGTGGTCAGTTAAAAACACTGAAAACACGTTCACTGAGTTAAGCCATGCTAGTCCTCCTCCTTTCAACTTGTAGAACCACAAAGAAGTGACAAAACATTGTGGTAACCAAGAGAAGCATTTATGGAAACACATGGTCATCTTACTATGACCAAATGCAGACATCCTAATCAAAAGGTTTATGTTAGATGTGATGTCTGGTTCATCATGTCTTATCATTGTTGGGATGAACATACATGACATTCTCTTTGTTAACATAACTATATTTGGTTGCTCAAAGAGCTAGTACTATGGTCTTTCTTTTTAGTCTATATGAGTCACTCACATGCTCACAAACTAGCACATGGTCCTTCTTGGTTGGCACATCTCTTCCTCATTGGCCCAGCAGCAGCAGAATCAGTAGCTGGCTGGTTTGCTGTGCAGTAGTAATATAATTCCACTTTACCCCTTGGGATTTTCCCCATCAGAATCTATTGATGCATTTCCTGGGCTTGGTGTGCTGTCTCACTCCCAAAGGTTTGCATTGTGTTGGGTACACAACTCACTGATTCCAGTCACATTTAGCCCTGGGCCATGTTCTGTGAGTAGCCAAAATACAGTACATGCAGCACTGGAGTTAGGGAGGTAGGCAGATGACAAGCTCCTCTTTCATCCACCAAAGGCCAGAGGGGATGCATCTAAATCAGGGCTGTCAAAAGTAAAGCCCCAATCCACAACTAGTATACAGCACCACTGCTCCAACATCATGGTAGATATATGTAGATGAGTCTACATGGACTGTATTCATGAATGCAGTGTGTATGTGGTCCATATTCAAATGCATGTCACGTAGCCTTAACATTAACCAATTTAACCGAGTAATAGGGCCAAGTACAGCAACTGTGAAATAGTGCCTCAGCATGGTAATGCATTACATTAATGTAAAATAAATGATGCTGTTACAATAAGTTTTTTTACTCACATCAATTGCATTTCTGTTTTTATTTCACTAGGCATTGGTAATCTAATTATGCTGAGTACCTATGAAACTAACCATCTTGCCATTTGGGCCATTATGGCTAGCATGATTGAAAATAAGTAGTTTTGCCAGACTAAGTTGTCAGCTTTCCTTTTGAGCCTGTCACTGTCATTTCCTTTGCCGCTGTGTGAGCCCTGTTAGCAACCAATGATCTGTATATATTCCTGCTCTCTTTCATTGGAAGTGCCATTGCACTCTTACAGTATAAAAAGCCACATGGACATATCTCCAGCTAGCACGTAGAACAGCCACTCTTGAAGTGGATTAAAGCAGAAAGAGGCACATATGTCTTTGTCTACACTTTCAGCAGCTGCATTCATGTATAGAACCAGAGTAGGTTTTTTTTGTACTTGGTTCCTTTTTCTTTTTGCCTTGAAATATAGAAGCATCCTAGTTGCCAGTGTGCTTTGGAAGGAGGGAGAAGGGTAGGTGATTAGCTTAGTGTAAGCACAGACCAAAAAGCAAATCATCAACCAAAAACAAAAGTTGACACAACCGCAGTCTAGAGCGCCTTCCCATCTTGAGAAGTACAATGCAAGAACACATATACTAGCAAAAAAGGCATCAAGAGGCCCTATGGCAGACTTAGTGGTGTCCCCATGCTATGGTATGCTGCACAGCATATAGTATGTCATGGTTGGATGTCTCCTTTTATTATTTTGGAATATATAATTCTTCTTCATATTTTTTTTTAATTCTGTGAGTAAAATATTGTCTGTATTCCTTGAAGCAAATGCAGGTGTCATGTTTTTTTTTGTTGTTTATATAGTAATAGAATAATCCATAGTAAAAAAGCAAACTAGGATATCTAAATGTGTTTAGAAGGGTTTTTGTAGTTTTCTATTTAAAAATAACATCCTGATTTACTTTATATAAACAGTGTACAGTTCAGTCCTTGTAAAATCACTCCTTTGACTCAGATACTCAAAAACACCTACAGACAATTCCACCATGGCCAAAGCGACAAAAAGAAACACAGTGACTTGCTGTTCAGTTTGTTGTCAGGGTGAGTAAGAGTGATATTAATGAGGCAGATTTCACAGCTGTTCTGTCTCCTCTTCATTTTGACCTTCTTGACTCATACCTATTAGGCTGGCCCGTCTGCCTACAAAATGGGTAAAGGGGGTGGGTGGAATGGGGGTCGTGAGACAGAAGCTGGAATGAACCATCCAGTCTCCTGGCTAGTACCACTGATGCAGAGCCATTTATCATCCACGCTCCCAGGCTGACCAAATCAAAGTGGTGGAGACCAAAAAAGGAATCATTAAAACTTTAGTGCTTTTCCCTGGAGGGGCATTCGAAGGCAACACCAATGCTAAGCTACTCCTGAAAGACTCTGGGTCAGGTAATATCACTCCTATAAGACCCACAGCAGTTGGGGAATACAGAATCTAGGACTCTGATATAATGGTGATTACTTTGACAAATTTGCTCTTATTTGATCCTTAGCACTAGTGGGTAAAGAACATTGTTTGGCTTTATCGTGCTAAATACCCAGTGCAAGTCTAAACAAAACCAAAAAAACAGGCAATAACAATAAAGCCAAAACAATTAGGAAAAAATAAAATTAATAATTAATAATAATGACATTTTTTTGTCGCATTGAATGTCCAAGAAATATGTGCTATGTTTATGTTGTCTGTTGCTTATTTAATATACAAAATAATTTCTTCAAATATCGGCTTGAAGGTGCACTAAACACTGTGTTGAGCAAAACAATGTATGGTATTTTGAGTGTCTGCAAAAAGGAGCCGGTAATGTTGGTTAAAACTTAAGCTGTTTGTTTTTGGCCAACTGATTTGGGTACACATTTTAATCTCTCTCTCTCTCTCTCTGAGCTTTAGATTACTTGAGGTAGAAAAAAGGAGCAGAAGAAAATCTGATCATTCTTACCTGTTTTTCTGTCAACAGTGAAAAACTTTTCTCCATCCAGTACGCTGTAGACCACTCTGGCACTGCTGCCATATGTAGGGTCGTCAGCATCTGATGCAGTCACGTTCATAACGGCCGTTCCTGTTGAGAGAGAGACAACATGATAACGATGTAAAAAACAAGAAAAAAAAACTTCAGAGCCAGGAGGCCACTGGGGAAACTTTAGACAAATACTGTTTAATTAGTGTATACTGTATGGGAAGGAGGTGGTGAAGAAATGTGGGTGTTTTTTTTTTTGTGGGTGTGCAACTCTGGTCCTTTGTCAGGACCATTATGAGGATCATTTTGTATTGCATTTGTAAAGAAAAGTGAGACATACTGGCCTGTCCTCAATCACTGTTAGGGTTAGGGTTAGGCACATAGTTGTGATGGTTAAGGTTAATGTTGTGGGTTAGGGAATGCATCACATCAATAAGGGGGACTCACAAGTGTAGCAACAGTAATGCGTGTGTGAGTTTGTGCACACGCCTGTGTGTGTATTCATGCGTACTTGTCTGTGATTATACTTGGGATAGGGAGGTTAATGCATTTGGGTACCACTGCATCAGGTAGCTATTTCATCTCTATGCACATAATTTTCCAAACAAATTTTTGATGTTTCGAATTACCTTTTTACTACACCAATGCTCAGAGCTGTTTTGCCTCATTGATACAGAAGTTGCGCACAGAGATGAAAGGAAACATGGAGTCATAAAGTCAACATTATAGCTTCAAAGACTGCTAGAAGCTCAAGAAATCTACAACAAACAATTACTCGTGATTACCGGCACTTAGGCAGAGAATACAGTGATTTCCACTTGAAGATTTAAAATTTGGATTTATAGAGCAACAGTGTTTAAGTCGTTATTTCCCACTCAGTGTAGTATATTTGTCAAAAGTGTGCATATTTAAGCTTGTGGTGGAAAATACTCTGGTGCGTCTCGCAATTTAATGACACATTTTAATTAAAGCTCAGCCTAAAGTCTATAAACTTTAAGGTCCTTAATTTTAAGGCAAAGAAACAACCATATATTTGTCTTTTCGCATGTGAACACATTTCTTTTTCTTTCTATAAATAAGTTCACTTACTGCTAAAGGAAAATATAAAGGGAGACGTCCCTGGGAGCCATAGGTGCTCAAGGACAAGGAGTCAGTCTTTGTCTCCATCCCTTTGGCGAATGCTATGGGTAATTACTGACAGCTGGTGTTGTCCACCAAAGGTCATCGCTGTAGCCTTTCTCAGAGCCCTGTCATGCTACTGTCCAGCCACATAATGGCCGTATGCTAATGATGCTAATTAGCGGGAAGTGTCAGAGCACTGTTTGTTTCCTGTCATCCAACGGAGGTCCTAAGGGGGGAAAGAGGGAGGGAGAGGCAAGTGGATTATCATTAAAGTCGCCCGGCCATTAAATCAGACAGTTCAGATCACTATCCTGTTGCCGTCACCTATAGCACTTTTTGTTCTCCCCGTATGTAGATATAAGCTGGCTAGTTTGAATGCTAACATATAGTTATGATGCAGTACTCTACGTGGTCTATGATACTGGTGAAACAAATGAGGGTGTGCTATTTTCTGAACTATGTGACAGTGTGACAAATTAGCTCAAAGGTAAAATATCCTCCGAAACAATTGGTGTGAAAAACGACGACACACAAAAATGGATTAACAGATGAATGGATCACTGTCTCTCCAGTATGTGCAACACCAAAGAATCATGAATTCTGGTGCTGTCAACAACCTTATGTGGTTTTCAGTTAAATCCGGATATATTGCAGCTCCCAGTGGATTCAAAGCAGTGCATATTAACTAGGATGGAATGAGCTTTTAATTCATATTCTGAGTCTTATGATACACTCATTACCTCATCCAAATATGCAAAAGTACACACTAGCCTGATCCTCAGAAGATCAAGATATACTGCATCCCAGTAGGGGGATGAGTGAGATATCATTCCTATCGTATTGAAAACATAAGGCTATAAAGAGGCTAGGCATTTTCATTACTGGCAACAGGAAGGGGTCTTTTAATTCTGCCTACCTGGTTGGCCCTACTGCGGTGGGTCCAACAAAGCCATTTTCATCCATGGGATTACTCCCTTATCTTAATTTTCCCCAGGTAACAATCAGTTTGAAGCTCAGCTGTTTTGGGTACTGCCTGGCAGCAACGTCAGATGGCTTGGAAGAACTATATAAATGCAAATACTTCTTTATTGTGTTTATATTATAAAGAGAAGCGAAGCAGTAAGTTTGGCACTTGGATTCTTATTAAAGCTCTGGCTTGCATCAGTGTTTTCAGTGGGAAAAGTCATTACTTACAGTATCTGTTGGCATGGTTGGCGTCGCACTTAAGCAGATTCTACAGTTGATGGACTTGTGGGAATTCAATAAAAATTATTGACTTTCTAAGATTCGAATGTAATGCATATTGCCGTAATAGGAGAAGTATGTCTAATGGGGAGAAGCTTCAGATATTCATTAGCTAAGAAGTTGTTTTTCTCTCACCAACTAAAACTTCAATCACAAATTGCTCTCAGATGAGACAGCATGCACTGTAGCAATAATAATTTTGATTACCAAAATATACAGGTTTGTATCTCTTTATTCCCCCTCTGGGCACATTTGTTTGGGCTGAGTTTGTTTGGATATACAACAAAACTTTCTACATAATATTATTCACATATCCATGCAATAACACCACTGATGGAATTGACACAGTCAATTATACCTTTCTTATTACTTAACACAGTAGCTTAACACTTAAAAAGAAAAAAAATATTTTGCTACCACTATTGCTGCTTTAGTGTAGAAGGGTTTGCATTTACTATAGTACACCCTAACATTACTGCTGGGTGTTCTTCCAGGTGAAATAGAGCTGACACATTTCTGACCACACCCAATCAGAAGAGGTCAAAAGAACAGCTGTCAACCAAAAACGGTCAATGAAGCAATCATTTTCAGCTTGCTTAAGTAAATCTTTAAACATATGCAACCTCCATAATTTTGTCAGAAGTCAGAGCCAACTTGTCACAGTGAACAAATATCCACCTTACTTACTCCTGCCTTCAGTGCCTCTACTTCGGATTAAGCTGTAGCCTGCAGATATTTACATTGTTGGTCTCACCATCAACCATAGAGAAGTCAGCATTTGCTAATTATCTTATGCTAATTTTCAAACGTAATGAAAGAGATTTTTTTGTATAATAATGACATGATGTGAACGCTGTTTAGCATTTACTAAAGCATTCATGAGAGCAACACTATTTAGCAGTGTATCTCCCAATGACTTGCCTCAGCACGGAGGACTAGACAGGGTTACAACATCTCATTGCCATGCAACTATAATAATCACATGGCTTTGTTATTCAATTAATTGTAGCAGAGAAAAATAAGACATAATTGAGGTTGAATGGCAGCTATTTATTTAGCATTATTTACAACTTCTATTTAGTTATTATTTCTACAATTATATCATTACAATGTGATAAACTCTTTTTAAGGCACTGAAAATCACACTAGGTACTTGAGATATTAACAGCTAAAACAGCTAATTAGGTAAAGTAAATTACCTCAGTTACAATAATTATTGTTAGTTTAGAATTATTATCTTTAAGTCTGTTTCTTACTGGAACACATGACACCTCTTGCAATGCTGTAACATTGTCATGGTGGGAAGAACCTGACCGAAGCAACAGTCATTCCAGAATAATAACATAGTAATACAGTCTGTGTTGCAAATGATATTCAAGTGTACTATATCCCTTGTGGGATAATGTAAATAATATTTAGTTGAAACCTAACCCTGGGACCATCTGTGGTGAAATGGAGTAAGGAGTAGGGTTGCTTTTGGGGGCGTTGAGGCTTTGGTGGAGGGTGGGTGACGATGGCTATATAGTTAGATTTATGCATGAGTTTGGTTTAATGGTATCAACACAGGCTGTTGGAATGGCTTCCCACACCATTTCAGCACTCTGGGAGAGATGGTTCAATTACTGTGAGGGGAGCTGGAGGAGTCTGCCACGTGTGAGACACTAGACTGACAGCTATTTAAGAGGCAGCCTCGTAAAAGAGATTTGTGCCTATCTCAGCTGGTGCCGTACTGGTGCGAGCTTCAGTGGAGGGGTCTAACGGCTGCAGCACTGAGCCTCGTTCTCACTCCGACCCGCCTTAATCTGCAGGACTGAGTGCTCCCCGCCCGCATTATGGATCATTTAGTAAAGCCATAAAAGCTGAGGTGTTTTCACATGAAAAGTTATTTCTTCACTACTTCTACTGTGATTCATTCCTCTCTCATCCACATAAATGCCCCAGGAGAGAGAGGTGGGGATAGGGTGAGGGAGAGAATCGGGGGTGAGAGAGAATGAAGTATAAAGAGAAGAAAAATCTGCCATGTCATAAAAGCCAATGGCCTGCTTACATTGATCCTCTTTGAGATCTCTACAAGGATTTAGGGATATTTTTCATCCCTCCTGACTGAGATTGTAATTCTAATCTTTGTTAGCCTTTGAACTTAACTGATCATTATGTGTTTTGTAGACAATATTGTGGTCGACTTTAAATCTTAACCTCTAATAATTTTAAGGCATAGTCTCTCAACAAACATGACAAAAGAATTGACTCTCCATCTAGGAGAAACATTAAGGTACAGAAACTTTTCGGTTTAGAAACCTTTATATTTGTTCAAGTCCACTTTAAAATACAACTTTCAAGTATATGAAACCACATTTTTTTTCACTAGATTTGTGTATACCCCCGCCTCTAACTGCAAGTATCAACTCCATGTATCAACATTATTGTTTCAGACAAAGTGTATTCCTTGCACAATGTCAAAATGTATAATGTACAAGAAAGTGAAGGGCCCATGCTTCTCTGCATCTCTACAATAATGAAAAAGTTAGAGCCTTAATCAATTTCACACTTATGAATCTATCGTGCTGCTGTTGTCATACACATCTTCCATGCCTCCTCACAAACCGAACAACACATTCTCTCTCTCGTGCCGTTTCTCCCTCCCCCACATATACACTGATTCATACACATGACCGCACACACACACACACACACACACACACACACACACACACACATCAGCCAAAATCAATTATGTCAAGCGCTGTGGTTGAGCACATAATGGTGGATGTTACTGGTCATATACATAAAGGTGGTTGGCAGAGAATATTGATTGTAAGTTGCTCCTGCCTTGTCGCATTGCTCTCTCCTGTGATCCTGCTGCTCCAAATGTCTCATCTTCTGTTAGCATGACAGGCCCCGGCTGTCCTAATGGTGACTGCAGCAATTTGCAGCCTCCTGGGCAACCTCTCTGGACCACAGCAACAGGAAGGGTGATTATTACTTTAATCCCCTTGTGGAGTCTTCACATTACATACAAAACGGGTGGGGAATTTATCTCCCATGCTGACTATGCTGAGGGAGAGAGAGAGAGAGAGAGAGAGAGAGAGAGAGAGAGAGAGAGAGAGAGAGAGAGAGACGTGTTGCTTGTTTTGAACAACTTGTCCATAAAGGAACCCCTAACTAAATGGTTTATTTTGTCACATTATAACTTAATTTATACAAAAGCCTCTTAGTTCTTGGTTTCTTGGCTATGGTTTCCTGTGTGTGTACAGGTCACTTGGCAAAGCAATACTGGGAAGTCCTTTTGAATGTCACAAAAAAGTTTGAAACATATTTGTCAATTGATTAAATACAATTTTGAAATGGTGACAGTTTGATTTTTACAGGCTTATTCTGACTAGCGCTGTGTCAGTCACCACAAACACCCTTCAAATATCAATTATTTTGTGTATTTTGTGTGTAAGTCTAACATCAATGTTATACTTTTGTACAGAGTGATAGATAAGGCAGTGACCTTCGCGAAGACACTTAAAAAGTACATTCCACAAGGATTCTCCTATGCTGTTCTGTGGGCTTTTAGTCTTGTCAATCTTTATACCTCACTCCAGGTATTTTATGAGGCACGTGTCTACTAGATGTATTTTGCAGTAGCAAATCTGCCCATACAGATACTGCAAATTTGTCAGAACTGTGCTGTAGTCATCATATCTTAAAACAAAATGTACTTGATACTTAAAATCAATACAGTTTCCATTGAAATAAACATTTGGTCTGAGGAAAAATTGCTACAACATACTTAAATTAAAATGATCTTTAAAAATGCATAGGGTGTTATTTGAAGAGATAACATGCCCTGAGGTATAAAGAAAAGTAAAAAAAAAAAATTAAAAACTGACATTTGTAAAGTAGATAAAAGTGTAGGACAAACAACAACATACAAAAAGTATCTCTGTTGTTTAATGGCTTTTTTGGTTTGTCAATTTCTCCAACCTTGCTTTATATTTTAGACTGTGTCTTTGATAGAAAACAGGATAAATGTCAGTTAAAGGCTGCCATGGAGCTACTTTGAAATGTGTCTTCTTTGTGTTTGGCAATTCTACACTACATCAGCTTGTGTCATTAGTAGATAATAGCTGAGGATAGTGGTCAGCTTAATGTCTGTTATCAGACTGCCTGTTGTTCTTTGTACACTGTGCACTGGCTTGTCCATCAGTGTTACCTGAGGTTAGAGGCTACGGCACAGATGTCGTGTTGTGTCACTCAGAGGACCTGAGGTCCTCTCTAATGGAACCACATCAATCACAGGATTAGCTCTGTGGAAACTTTTCACCCTGTTGTGATTCCACCATCAGGAACTGCCTCTCCCAGCCACATTTTCACCCGACTCCCTCATTGTCACACACCTTTGAGTGGTAGTCTGCTTCAGTGGCTAAATTGTTTCAAATCCCAAAAACTCACTTAGTCAGTCTGTTCACATAAAGCCTGAAAAAAACAAATTGGTGGATGTCTTAGTATGCATGTTGTAACACGGTGTAATACTGATTTCAAATTGGAAAAGGCCTGTCTTTATTACTTCAATATTAGCTGGGCGTGTGGAGCATAAGCATTAGCTTGGGGTACCACTGTGTCAGTGCAAATAATGTCTCGGCAGTATGTGCGCTAGATATTGTGTCTAAAGGCTCAGTCTCTTCACTTCCTAACTGTTGAAGATGTCAAGTTATTTGACTATGTACTATTGTTGGACAGCATACTAGTTTGACATTATTTAAGCCTGTGGGTTTTTTTAAATTTTTGAGGCCTAGCTCAAAGCTACATAAATATTTAAACACTATGTCTGGGGAAAGCCAAAGGGAAAAGAGATGGACCGAATTCAAATATTAATGATGATGCTTTCCAAAACATTAACATTTCCTGAACATGTCATCCTACGTAAGCTACCTGGTAAGCACCATGGGAAAGCTGTTGTTCATATAGAAAGGTAAATTCAGAGCCCAGACTCTTATGATCACATCTATTAGTGCTATGACACACACACCTTTAAATAACCACCTGAACTACATAATGTGTCTATCCATATCCATCTGTCTCTAAGGTAACAAGACATTTATAATGCATATTATCATTGTACAAATATTAAATTATTTTAAGCTACATTAGTTTTTCAATCTTGATATCACTATTTTAAAAAACAAGGAGCAAATTTCAAGCCGATATTACTCTGGGAAAAGCATTACTAAGAGGAAAATAATACCACACTTGAGAGACATACAAAGAAGCATCTACAAGTAAGCTTTGCAGAAATTTAGAAGAAAACTAATTTGGAAAAAAAACAATAAACAAAAAAAACACGTAAAAAAAAAAACTTAGCTAAATTATATTAAAAATATAAAACTCTAAACATGAAAAAGATCCAAACATGTTAAACAGTAACAAACCTGAAAAATACATGGAAAATATAATTATATGAGGAAAAGACAAAAATATGAGTTATTACAGTAAAAAACAAACAAACTCAACAATCTGCAGGTATACCAACACAATCTCCTTTGGAAATAAGCAATTATTAAAAACAGATATGTTTTATTGTATACGTAATACCAATTATTTTAGGAAAATAAATACAGCAATATTAATATAGCCGTAATCAAGCACTACAAAGACCCTGTCTTGTAATCAATCGATTTATCATTCCCATTAAAGCAGACACCACTGAGCAGCCGCTATGCAGATGAAACACTGCTCTTTCTACAAAATCCATCCTTGTCATTAAAAGAAACCATCAGGCTGAGATCCATCATCTATACTTGACCTATCAAATGACCTATCCTCCACCTATACATATTATGCCATTAAATTACTCACATTCCATATACCATCTTGCCTACAGTGACACTTATTCGCACACACACCGACATATGCAAACCAAGACTTCAGGAAGTCACTGTGCTGGCCAAGAAATGATTCAAGTCCACAAAGTTATGTAGAAAGATATTGTTTTACTAGTGTCCTTTGTGTACAGCTTAACAAAAAAGAAGATAAAATGTGTTATAAGGGAGCTTTGAGGTGCTGGTATAGGCATTTTTTATTATTTTGTTTTACCTTTGGACAGAGCCAGTGCTATGTTTCCCCCTGTTTCCAGTGTTTATGCTAAGCTTTGCTACCCGATTGTTAGCTCTACTGCCATATTGTTCTACCTCCATAGTGTGTGTGTGTGTGTGTGTGTGTGTGTGTGTGTGTGTGTGTGTGGTGTGTGTGTGTGTGTGTGTGTGTGTATGTATATGTATTGATCTTCAATGCAAAAAAGTGAATCCACAGTCTCCCAAAAATGTCATGTTATGTTATTGAAAGGAAACAAAAATCTACCATTTTGTATGTTAATACATTATGTAACTTTAAGTGGTCTCAGTTAATGTTACTGAGACTTTCAGGATGAAACAGCTTTTTGCCAAAGATGAATTCGAGGTCTCTTATAATGGAAGGATGGGTGTTTTAAATGGACAGACCTGTGCCTCTAACATTACCTCGCA
Source organism: Dicentrarchus labrax (assembly GCF_905237075.1). Classification (NCBI taxonomy): domain Eukaryota; kingdom Metazoa; phylum Chordata; class Actinopteri; family Moronidae; genus Dicentrarchus; species Dicentrarchus labrax. The sequence continues at coordinate 26,321,039 of NW_026136711.1, read as the reverse complement.
AATGGACATGAGACAACATTAGCTTTTAACATCACAGGTGATTTACATTAATGATGGCTACATTTTTTATTCAGAAAATACTGGGGATGATGAGCCATAAAGAGAAAGATGACCTGCTGGATCGTAAGTGAGCATCCATTAATCAAATAGACCTATAATACACAGTTTTTGATTTTAGAATACAATACATCTTTATCTTCTTTAAGCCTGAAAAACATGTAATAAATACAAGGCAACTAAAACTGCATTATTCTTCTATCAGATAAAACTGTTCTGTTTTCTTTCCACATATAATGTACGTACACCTATTCATAGAATGTGAATACATACAACTCTTACAATGCATCCAACCTAGAGAATATTTTTAAACAAAAGTCAGCTAAAGGACATGCCGCCATACCAAAACTTTTTGAATTGAACAGGTCAAATATTTAGTCCAACGCACTCTTCGAGCCATCTCAGAATCTCTCATCTGTTGCAGTGATATATAATGGATATTATGGTCCTGCATTACTATAAAAATGAATAATCTTTCAGTGTGTGATACTGTGCGTCATGTCTTCAGAATGGAGTTCAACATTTTCAGAGGTGCAAGTTTTTGCCCTACACAGTCACAGGCTAATAGTGGTGAGCAATTACTGTTGTTTGAGTTTTTTGATGTTTTAAAAGATAACAATTTAAGTCCACTATATCAGTAAAATATATGTAATGTATCTTCTCACATAGATACATTTGTTTAATTGGCCGGACAACAACCAGAGTCCTGTATGGGTCCAGAATCAACCTGTTACCTGCAATTATCTATAAGTCAAATCCAGACCTGACCCGACCCTTTAATATTAGATCTTATTAGAAAACATAATCCTAATAATCGTTTAGCTGAATCAGTCACAAACTGTTGCTACTCACTACGCTGCTGCAGTTGTGTTATTGGAAAAGTTTCTGTTAACTGGCGCAGCACCTGTCCTCCAGCTGCAGCTGTATGTTTCCTCAGAGAGGATGTGTGAGCTTGCGGCTTTCACAATCAAAGAAAATCCTGTAGCTGATTATGCCTGATTTAATTGATTTAAATGTCAAAACGCCTGCAGTCATTTCATTTCTGATTTCTCCAGAAAAAAACAACACATTTTCATCCTCCCCTACTGCCCACCCACATTTAATTTATTTTAACCTGTACCTGTACCCAACCCAGTGCAGGACATAACAACAGCCACATCCATCCATTCCCTAAACATGCTGATCATGCGTGCATCATAGTGTTTCCCCTCCATTCCCTTACATACCAATCTCAAAAAACTGTTTTTATATCAAATAAATCAAACAACTGAACCAGCTTAGTTAACTAAATCTTGTTCCAGCACTGTGTATTTTTTGTTTTTTTCAATTTGCTCAGCAATACCAGCTAAAAATATATCCTCCTGTTGATGGTGATAAGTGAGCCAGCAATCTGTCATTTGTCAGTGAAACTCTAAAACCTCTAGCCCACACTGTTGCCTTAGTTTGCTTTGGCTAAACTACATTTTACAAATTTTTAATCTAATAATGTATAATATATAAATTAAACACATATTTAAAGTAATCCCTGAGCAACATCTTCGAGTACATTTCTTTTTGGTTGTTTTCAGTTCAGGATGTCCTCTACCAAGACACTGTATTAAATCAAATTTTCACAGTCTTTATCATCATGCGTCAGAGGACACAGCTAGCGTTCTGCAGAACGACTCCATCCATGTTCCCTCTTCTGTCCCAACATAAAGACATGCACAGTTCTCAAAGCAACATTCAATCACCCATGCACTGCAAATTTGATTTAAGGCTGCAATTTCATTAGCTGCACATTTTCCAAAGGACAACACAGAGCTCAGGCTCTCACACTTCATCATCATCTTTGCCACTCCTATTTTATTTGCCCTCTCTTCTCCTTTTTAGAATTAACCAACCCTGAAAAACAAACAGGCTATATACACAAGTATTATTTTTGGTAGCAGACGCTGAGCAGGCAGACAGACAGACAGGAAGTCTCTGCATAAAGAGGGAAGGAGCAGGGGTGGAGGCTGTAAAGCTATGACAAAGACGTGCACTGGGAGACATGACAGGAGTGATAAGTAAAAATGAATATGCCTCAGGCAGCTGACTACTGATTACTTTCTTACTATTATGGCCTCACGTCTTCCAAGGCAGTTTGCTGTATGGTTGGCCGTAAAACAGCACAGTGAGCATATCACCAGTGTGGCTAATGCTTGCAACCTGCTTCCGTTACCGCATAAAACGCAACCCTGCATCAGATCACAGGAGCTGTGTCCAAACGAAAAAAAAAAAAAAAGTACTGATTCTAACCAGGTTTTAAATATATAGTGCATGCACAGAGGTAAAGTGAAGAAATCAAGTATACACTATTAATCCCCTTAATTTTAGTGGTGTTATCAGACACTGTCATCTGCACAAAAGAACTCACAGCTAGAACAAATTAAAACAAATTGTGGATGGTGTTGAGACAGCTCAAAGGACATTGCTTTTAAAGGACAAGGCTGGTGTTTTTATTATTTTCTTAATAAATACAGTAAAAAAGACTAAAATCCACAATGCATGTCTCTCAGTACTTTCTGACTCACCTTCTCTGTACTCAGTCCCAAGCCCATTTGTAACAATGCAATTCTTTCAAACAGTTGACAAAAATATTGTTTGATTCAAACGTGGTTAAGTAATTTCAGCTGGGCACTGCGGCCTTTAGAAAACTACCCAGACAGGAGGAAATATTAAATTTTTTAGGGTTTAGAGAACATCAAGACAATTTTGAAGACTAAAGTAACAATAATCACTTGCAAAATAATCTCAGTGCCAACACATAGATGAAAACTGTTCTGAACCTGTTTTTATTCTTGGGTATGGGGTAACCAGTCAGGGATGGATTTTAAATTTAGTAGTTGCTACATCCACCAAAAATGTTTACAATTTGATTAAAAATGATTTCTTTGCAAAAAAAACAATAACAAAACAACATAATAAGCCATTTAAAATTAGAAATAGAGTACTGTAAATGTAATTCTTATTTGCAATAATATAAGAAGATGTAGTATTTATCTGATTCCTGAATTATAGTGACAAGTGAGGTATCACTGAAACATTTGGTAATAATCCCTGGATGCACAACTATCTATCTGTGCCTCATTTCCTGTCCTCAAAGTGTCTGATGAAACGAAGGTGCAGCATCCCAAAATCTTTAGTAGCAACATCATTTATATTGGACATACAGTATATGCCCTGACAGGAATCTTAAACACCATGAATCATGCACATCTATCAATTTTGGATAACATAATGCAGCAACCTGCCATGCAGTGCAACTTTATTATAATGTATTAAGCATTTTCCCACTGTGAATATTTATGTAAGAGCAGAAAGCCCTAATTGATTTTGTGCTCCAAAGTTTGGACATATCATGTTTTGAAAGCATATAAGTTTAGATTGTGAGCTCAGACCCTGAACAAGTACAGTGTTAACTAATCTAGTAGTAAAAGTTGTGTGCATGTAGGTGACAGCCCCCTTGCCGATGGAGTGAATAGAATTACAGGACTGTACAGGCGCTAATATATGTGTGTCATATAATGTACACAAGTTATGCACATAGAGCTGTTCAGCTGCCAGGAAGACATGTGGCTCAGGAGGTCGGATTAGCTTCCACTAATTAGAAAGTTGGCGGTTTGATTCCTGGCTCCTCCTGCTTGTTGAAGTGTCCTTGAGCAAGTTACTATAAGTAACAATATGACCAGCCTTATCCTTTGATGATAAATTAAACTGGACAAGTGATATTCTCGACCTTTTTGAGCTGTGGCTCAAGCACGCTTTAGGAGGGAAATGTTCCGCAAAAACCCACAAGCTAGTGAGTGACATGGGGCAGCGGCACTGGTCTGTCCGGCACCTTTTTTTAAATTTTCACTCCCTTCAGTTATTGTCATTGTGCTTGTGACCTCATCACTGACATGCCAACAAATACTGCTGTCCTTAGCTGATGTTCAACAGGAGAGTAGCAGAAAGAAAAGAAACAGGGATAGGGTGGGAGAATGCTTGTCTAAGCAGTAGCTGTTACCTCATTAGGGCTAGTGCTCCACAATGATGTTTAAAACATGAACTGCACACTCATTTGGTGTGCAATTTGACTGAGGTGCGACAGGGTCGAACAAGGGGGAGCAGCCAAAGTGGAAGGGTCACGATCATTAAGATTACATTAACTAACATTAACTAAGCACGATCTCTATGGCTCCATTTCTTTCTTTCTTGAGGAGATAATAGCTCTCTTGCTTCCCAAGATGTTCCCTCTTTTTCTAAAAAGGCATTATTTCTATTCACTACTATTCAATCTCTCTTCTTTTTGCTACCCTTCAATTGCTCTATCCCTCTCTCTCTGCCTCTCTCTCTCTCTCTCATTCACGCATACACACATGCACACACACTGCATTCAGTTTTAGAGAGCACTGTAGGCAGAAATGCCCATAGTTTGGATCATGCTGAGGAAGCAGGAATTAATTCCAATCAGGCTTGAACAGGGAAGAGCCTCTCCATTTTGCACCACTCCTGGAGTCACTCAGACAAGAAGTACCCCCACCTCTACCGCATATGAACACAAACACACATCCGGTATGACACAACATTCTGAGAACACGTGCTATTGTGATAACGCTTGGCAGCCAAACACAATTTTGTTTATTACACATCAGCTGTGTCGTTGACATTAATACCATGCTAATGAAGCCCCTGACACCCTCATTCACCTGTCTTTTCCATTTAGCGGAGAATTTTAAGCAGCCATCCAAGGGGTGCCGCTAATACTGTTGCTCACAATAAAAACACGTTTGTCAGGATTAAAAGCATTGTGATTTCAATGTCAAAAGCCTCCATGAAAATGTAGTGTACCCTCACCATTATCTACTCTTCTTAAGCACCTCTTCTCTTTCCCCCTTATTCCCCCCTTCATCATTTGCCTAATAACAGTGTGTAAGAACACAGCCACCAAGCTCATCTGGGAGTAATGCAGTTCATCTCTCCATTCTTTATATGCATGCATGTCTCCTACCTTTTCCATCTCATTCCTAACTATGGGCCATATGTCTGACACAGTCTGTGTGGGGATCCTCCTCAAATGTCCATGTCACCATTCTACTTCCTTCTTATCCACAATGAATTCACTGACTCCACATCTATTTTCATCTAACATCTCCTGTCTGATTTTTCCTATTTCCGTCTCTACAATAGGGGAGAATTTTAGCATATTGCTCTTCTTGGCACTTTCTAGCTTCCCCTGAGCCTAGGACAAAGCATTACTTTACAGACCCGACTAATGCATCATGGAAATATCTGTAATATAACTGGTAATTCTGTACAGTACCTTTGGGCCATCTCTTTGCTCAAATTGGCTAGATGGTCCCTGTCTTACTGCACTACATGTTTCTTGCCTTACCTATGGGCGACAGCTCTGCCACACTGCCGATATAGGGACCCTCCAAGAACTTGGGTTCACTGTCGTTGATGTCCTGGACCTTGATGACAAACTCTGACTCTGGTTCAAGAGGGTCGTTGGACAGCCTATCCCGTGCCTGAGCCCGAAGCGTGTAAGAGGCCTTCTCTTCCCGGTCCAATCTCTCTGTGGCATGGATGTCTCCTGTTAGCTCATCGATGATGAAGATGGAGCCAGCCCCTTCTCCAGAGATAGTGTACTTGATGTTGCCCTCCCCTTCGTCAGAGTCTGTATGGATCTATAAATTGATACAAATAAAACATGAGGACAGTAAATTCATAAAAGGAGGCACCCCCCATATATTTAGTTCATTTATATATTTTTTTTTTTTTACAACAGCAAAGTAATGTAATGCCGCCTAGATTATGTTTTCTGTCAACATGATAAGGAACGTTTTTGCTTAGTCAAAGAATCCCTCACAAAAAATAAGTTTATTCAAGTGTGCTATTAATATACTTATTTTAAACGTATTAAAGTATTCTTTCAGATTTCTTTTAAGTACTTATCAGAGATATACTTGGGGGGGAAAAAAAGAAACTTCAGCAGCAACTAGGAACTTTCATTTTGTGTTGATTCTGGCGGCCCCTGTGGACAAAAGTGGTAGTGTTTCCACTGCCTCGTTTAGAACCGTATAGAAATATCCAATCTTCTTGCTGATGGTCTAGTTTATTTATGTAGGTCATACAAAGGCATCAATATTAAATTAAGTTAACAACTCCTCAAGTCTAAGTGTACTTAGCTTACACTGATAAAAAAGTATATTCGGCTGTGGGTTCAAGTCCCACCATATATATATATATATATATATATATATATATATATATATATATATATATATATATGGTTTTGTTGCCACACCTAAACAAACATAACACTCAGGTCTGGTCTCCAGTGTCCTGATTATGATGTTCAAGCACATAGCCACTGAGTTTAATGTTCTGAGGAGAGAATTCATTTTCAAATTGTTCACTTTAATATAATCCTTCCCTAACATATGACCACTTGTTCTCACATGACAAACATTCCACACTAAATACATTTACTATTCACATGACGACACCTGAGCCAACTCCATTCACTGATGAAGATTGTTGAAAGTTCAGAGAAACTAGTACAAGGACCTTTGAGTTGAGATTATAGTCACATGTTTCGCATTTCTATTTAGTTTCAACCACCGTGAATACTGATGGTTTGTGTAACTGATAGTTGTCAGAAAATGACATTCGGTCATCAGCCGTGACCAAAAGAAATTAGCAATATTTTTCCACCCATTTCCTTATCTCTTTCCCCAATAGCAATTGCAGCTTAAGGCCTTGTCAGAGCTCCCTATAGCCCAGCCATCATCGTTGTCATAGAAAAAAACGACACCACAGTTCTAGTGATGATTTACACCTTTTCTGCACATGGTGCCCTTCACAGGATGTGACGCCCAAACTAGGAGATCAAAGTCATTTCAAAGATTGTTAAGGTAGAGACACGGAGGTGCCGGGGCTGAAAAGTGAACTTAAAAGAGCCCTTATAAATCACAGCTATAGTTCCCCCCTAATGTGATTAGAAGACATTCCAGAGGCAGCAATAGGAGCAGCATCGGTCCCCCATCCCAACCTCCCCTTTGGCTCTTTAGTGAGCCCTAGACTCTCTCTCTCTCTCTCTCTCTCTCTCTCTCTCTCTCTCTCTCTTTCCCACTGTCTCTCGCTCACCTTCTATCTGGAATTATAATTCAGATCTGTCTATGCAGTGTAACTGTGGTTCAATCTACTGAACAGACCAGGGAAGAGGGGAAATCGCCCTGGCCTCCCTGGTTAATATTTTATAAAGGCTTAATTAAATACAGGCTTCTATCACCCTTGCGGGGGTTTTCATTAAGTATTTGTCGTAAAACTGCGGAATAATGCAAGCCTATGCCTTGATATTGCTTCCCTCATCCATTTCCCCTCCCTTTCCCTATCTGTCTGTTTTTGCCTTTTCTCACCATTCTGAATCATCCTGGAGACAAATACACGAACAGTCAGAGAAAATATACTACCGGATACTTTGGCATTATCAATATTTCAGTAATAATAAAAGAAGTTTCATTGGTCCAAACTGTGAGTTATCCAATAAAAATGTGCATAGTCATGCGCCACTGGCCAGACACTCTCTCTCTTACCCTCTCCCTGTATTTCTAAATTAGATTCTGCAGACAAGACTGTGAATGTGAAATGTTGTCATCATGTGTTAATTCAATTGCACAAACGCTGGCACCATGCATGCAACCTGCCTACTGTACATGTGCCGACCCAGCCACACACCCCTACCTATTGTGCGTGCTTAACACAAACACACACAAACCTACAAACACACACACACACACACACACACACACACACACACACACACACACACACATACATTGTGGGTTCATCATTTTGCTGGGATGATGCTATTTCTCCCCCCTCAGGCTGGATATACCCATCTGTCCGTCAGTCTATCCTCACTGGAGTGATTCAAGTTGGCAGCTTGAAAAACACACATACTACACTTAGCTAAGTTGTTCTCTGCAAACTATTGGAAAGGTCAGAGCCAGGACATCACTCGAATAACCAGGAGTCCTAATATGCTGACAAATTTACATGAGAAGAAAAAAATTAATTCTCCATTACCGCTGAGCGAGAATCATAGCTGCTTCATTGGCCAAATCTTGGAGCATCTTTCTGGGCTGGTTTTTAGATTATGCAGCTGTGTCCTCAGATAAATACAGTAACATGATGGTGATAAATTATAGTATCCCCCCTTTTTGCGTGACCAGGGATGATGTTTGGGCTTGGTGTATAAACAACAAAAACATACAAATACTGACCCACAAAAACATCATAAATGTTAAATTGATGTTTCCCACAAAATACACCTTTTGTTGATCAAACATTCTACCTGCAGGTGATACAAGTTTCCTCATAGAACAGCAGACATAGAACAGCAGCTTCAGTCAGCTTGAGTTCAGTCACTAACAATGGATTTCAGTAGTGATTATGGTACTTTTTCTTTCCCACAGTGAAAATGGGTCACCATTTGATAATGTTGTTATATGCTGAATCCAAACTGACCACTGCAGCTGATTTCAGTCTACAAGGAAACTACAGAACACTTCATAGCACTTCACAGCCACCTTTCAAAGCTGCAGAGAGAGAGTTTTTGAATTAGTTTGATTAATGAATTAGCTGGAGTTGGAGTATGACTTTGTCATGCATGCAGACTTAATGTATTTACATTTAAAGGCAGGAGCACACATCTTATTACAAATACAATGGAGTATGCATTCAGAAGAGTCAGTTTTGTTAGTTTTATTTTGTTGTTTTGTTAAAGAATACGCACATTTGAAGGTCCAGTGTGTATGTTCATGTTCAGGTATGCTTTCATTAGTGTATAATCACCGTAGTTCTTCTAATCTACAGATGCTGTGGATCACCTTTGAGTTTGCCATGTTTCTTCATAAAGCCTTTCGTGTTTTTTGTGAGTTTCGCTGCCACTGAAGTTTTTCCTACACACACCCTGTTCTCATTCCTAAGTCCTCAAATATCGACATTAGTGGTGTTCAGTTAGTTGCAATATGCAACTTCACCGCTATGTGCAACTAAATTCTACACACTGGTCCTTTAAACCAACCATAGAAACTGTTTAAGTTAAAGGAATAAGTAAGATTTGATTAAGTTTAGTACAAATAATTAACAAAGTATTTCTATGCCCGTCATGTGCACATTAAAAGAGTTATTGGTTGCAGGAATGACCTTCAGTATCCACATTAACTTGGCTGCTGACTGCTGAAGAGTATCAGTACAACTGAACTTTGTAGAGTAGTTTTGCACAGAACAATACATATTTCTACCTGTAAAGAGATTACTTCACTGTCAGTATGGAAAAAAACAATTATAACAACTAGTTACTATGTCAACATATGACATTGAAATATAGTAGAAACATATTGTAGATAAAATTGATCTGAACCTATCATTTAAAAAAAAATAAAACAACAAAAAAGAACTACTACTATTTGGCATCATAGCAGTTATGATTCATTGTCAGGCTTTAAGTTAAACTTTATGCAAGTAGTAGTTTGCAATGCCTTGGGGTTTACAGTGTAGGGCTGTGGGGTGACTCAGGAGAGAGTAAGGTTGTTGATGCCCTGTCAGGTTCACCTTTGGGTCATAACAAAGTGTCTAGCTGTCACTGTGGGCTATCCTGCTGAAGGGGATGACATATGACTCACATGCGGTGATGGAAAGTTTCCTTATTACAGTACGTGGTAGTCAGCTCTTTTGTGCATTTAGATTTATTAAAACACAAACTCAGACTAAATAGAGTAGTTGGTGATAATTTGGCGTTGGAAAGACATTTTTAGAAACGTAAAACATCTGGATTTGCAAATCCCACATGTTTGTGTGAAGTTGAATTTTAAAATGTTTCCAGGCTTCTAAGCACAAGTAAACGCACTATGTAATAACCAGCATCACATGACAGAAGAAAAAAAAATAGAATAGAATAGCGAGGCATTTGGGGAGCATGATTTTACATTTCCAGAGGAGATAGCGGGACGTGGGCTGCACTGAAACTCTGGTTTATTGAGGGTTTCAAAGCGGGAGCAAATTGGCTGTCTTATATTTAAGTCTGTGTAATCAGGAGTAGGCCTGCCACATTTCACTGCAGCTTGTCAAGCTCTCTGATCTTAACAGCTTCAAAGTGTTAACAAGGTGACTGTATCAGAGACAGCCTAGGTGGAGACAGCTATGGGGAAGGAATGGCACGGACCATGGGAGACAGAGCCATAGAAGAGAGTAAATGGCAGCATAGCGGAGGGGAAAAAGAAAGAGAAGAAAGTCAAAGGGATGAAATAAATCAAAATGAAGGGGCGATAGTGCTGGGATGGGGTGGGATGGGAGGAAGACCGAAGACAGAAGCTTAGACAGAAGATAGGGGATGGAAATACAGAAGAGAGAAAAGAGCAACATGACATTATAATAGCATTATTTAAAAATAATTTCAAAAGATAAGCATGCAGAGTAAATAAAAGGCTTTCTCGCTCTCCAAAGTCAGAAATGTGGCTCCTTAAAAAGCCATGTCTAACATCACTAAAGTCTATGTTTTTTTTCTTCAATCCTCCAATCTTAAGCTTCTTTTGTTCCTCTTTGATGACAGCCTTGTGATGTTGTTACAATTGGGCCCATTTGACTAATTATAGCTTGGATCATTACGACGAGGAGAATTGCTTTAACAGGCATAGCATGTGCATTTTTCTGTTGTCTGATTGACTGTGTCCATGGCCAAACACTTTAATCTCATTCATAAACTCACAACCTTAAAATTGTGCCACCCAAGACTACTCAAGTATTAGGTGGCACACACAGAGCTCTGTATTCAATTGTAAAATACAATGAAAACAAAAAAAATGAAACAGATGAAAACTTCCAACAGTTTTCCCCTATTTCACTTTTACTCTTTTACATATTTATTTGTTTTTACAAAAAAACTTTTGTGATAAGCAAACAAAACAGCAAATCGAAACCAACATACAGTAGTATACTTGTTTTTAAGAATAAGGCCTTCCTTTATATCCACTACATCAAACCTGCTTGTAGCCCAAACCAGAACCTCAAACTATGCCATAAATCAAGCTGATATTCTTCAGAAGGATGTGGACATTTTGGTGAACAAAAACGATGAGGCCATCTGTTTCATTTGGCTTCAAGTTGAAAACAGAGAGTTAAAAAGAGACAAAGACACACATTAGAAATGGACTCTACAAGCTCTTTTTTCGCTGTTCAGGCTGACTTAGAAGAAGGAAACCCATGCCAGATACATCCATAAAGATCAGAGAGTTGGAAGGATACAAAAAACCCAGTGACACTGCAACAAAATGTATAGTTCAAGGGCTTTGTATACAGAAATATAAACATGTGCAGATGCTACACAAATAGTCCAACTCCCTCCCTCTCTCACACACACACCCTCACAATGGATTTGTTTCTGACAGCTTTTGGCAAAACAGAGGAGAAAGAATCCCGACCAAGGAGAAGAAGAATGTGTCATTTTTGCCTTCTTTACTTCTTTTAACAATAGCCATTTAGGATTATCTGAGCTCAACAGCAACTTTGTCTCTTACAAGAGTACACTTCCCATGTGTTCTCAGTTCCCTTTTTTTTAAAACATAGTTGGCAAGTAAACAATATAGTTGTATCATCCACAAGGATTTACTATGCAAATGTACTGACCAAAGCAGCCAGTTTAATGTCATGTGAGTGACCATTTTTTTGGTAAATCTGATTTCATTAGCAGAGTAGTGGCAGCCACGGTGTGAGGCAAAGTGAGCTTGGCAAGTTTGCTGAGTTGGGGTAAAGTAATATGAAAAAAAGGAAGCTTGTTGTAATTAACCAGTACAGAGGTACACCGCTTGGCTTTAATCTGCTGCTGCTCAAATTAAAGTATTGGTACCAAAAATCCAGCCGAGTCCATCTGTGTGTGAGCGTATGAGAGAGAGTTGCACATAGGCAGACAGAAAATCATATCTACACTCACACACACCATTACTAGCACTGATAGCTCTGGCCACTGCCTCAGTCACATGAAGAGCAATAACTTTAGATAATTTTATTAATACAATCATCTTTCTTTGCCCTCCTGCTGTGTTACTCCCTTGAGCTCCCTTCAGCCCTTTTATATCAGTTCACTGCCTTCCATGTCACCCAGTCAACTAATGAATCACAAGTCACAGTATAAAGTCTATTCTTTCCCAGTCTCCCTTTGCAGCCTTTCCTCCTCCTTCGTTTCTTTCCTAGTGTATCACTCAGTTTCTCTCTGTTTATCTCTCTGTCCCCTAGCAGACACAGTACTGCCTGTCGGTCTGGTTGTTGGTCTTGCCAGCAGGGATGCAGCACAATCACAATGTCAGACAAATAATGTCCAAAGGATAATTATTCTGTAACACCCGACCCTGCTGCGGAGAACATCTCCATTCATTTGTAAGACGAGAGATCAATATATGCAGATGCAATATTAGCTGGTCAATTGCCATGTCTAAATGATTAGAAACAAGGGGATCACGTGATTGATGTGTGTGACTCACAAGTCTCATGCTGTCTGCATTAATATTCCGTCTTTTCATATCACGCCCTATGTAAGGCAATTGAATTGTACATGCTGTCCACTCTAATCAACTCACAGAGGTTCATTTGAGAAACAGCTGATGAATTGGATGTGAATGAGAAGAGGGGAAAAAAGAATGCAGAAATATTCCCAAATGTAGCAAACAAGATTTTATTTGACATATGTTCATTATGATTATTGCATTATAGTAAAATAACATTCAATCATCACATCTCTGGTGTCAAGAGATTGTTGTCAACATCATCGAGAAGGGCATTGCTAAGGTTGTCATCACTGTGTAATGCCACTGTTCGACAGAATTGTTCCAGGAACTAAACAAGGAATGGAGTGTAAAAACTCCATCATGCCTGCCTCCAAAGCAGAGCGGGTCCGCCCTATATGCACACTACGTCAACTGTGTAGGGCCCCATAAATTTGCAAGGTTTAGTTACAATTCTGTACTGCGAGATGGAAAGCATTGGATTGACATTGACTATTGATTAAATATTGAATTTAAATGTTGATTAGCTGAGCGTTTGGATGCATAGCTCTTAAAAAATAATAACCATCAAGTATTCAGTCAAGCCATAAAATAAACAGTACTTATATTTGAAAGTGTATAAAAGGAAATCTTGGGGAGCCAGTTAGAATGGACCTGGTGCAGCTATATTCTATTGTATAGACAAAGCTAATTGTATAATATAGTGAGGACTGAACTAATTATCAGGCAGCAGAACAAAATTTCAGTTTTTAGTTTTATTATTTTTGACATTGACATATGTTTAACATTTACATATGTTAATATTCGCTTAATATTCTATATAAAATATTCTATTAAAAAATATTGTATGTATATACTTCATTCTGTTCTGTACAGATCAACAAATTCTTAGACTTTAGACAGATGGGGCGAACTGTTTTAAAGGAGGGAGGATTATAGTGGGAGCACCGGGGTGTCAGGTGTGATGGCAATGGCAAATAGTTTACATGGTTTACAGGTCAGGTAGGAGGGCCAAAGAAGCTATGATCTGCTGAGTTTTTATGGTGTGTTATTTCTGCTTTTACCACAACGAAAACAATTGTTTTTCTCGTACTCTCTTGTTGCTTGAAGTCGTACGCCAGGAGACAGGTTTGACCAGTGAATTGTAAAATCCTGATATTTCCTGGGTGATCATAAAGTAATTCCTCCACAGGATCTTCCTTTAGAGCCAAGTTCCTCTGGTGGACAGGCAGGTAATAGAACTACTGTTTTCAATTTGATAGTTGTAGACTTCAGTCATTGTTTGACTTGTAAAGTTTTCTTTAGCTCATCGCAATTACGTATAACTCAATTGTTCGAATGGTTCACTTTTTGAAAACGTTTTAGATGAAGCAACAGCAGGAATTAGTGATTATTGCATTAAAATTAGCAACTGGACTTTTACAGGTTTCAGAGATTCTACAGCATCACAAAGCAGAGTGGATGAGAGATTCCTATCGTTAGATAACAACAAGAACATGAAACATAGGAGTGAAACAAAACTCAAATCCACAGAAATTCCTACGTTGCACAGGAGTTACAAAACTACTGACAGCTGAAGACACTCTTCAGTTGCATGAGGTCATAGTTGTGGCATGCCAGGGATTGCCAAATTGGTATTACAAAAAAGTGACTGTATTGTTGAGGAAATGCACTGTATATATATTTGGACAATGTAATGGAGACACAGCAGTGTGTTCAGAGCTTTAAATTTTAATGGCTAATGTCTTTGCAGTGGCAAATAGTTTTACTGCTTGTTTACTAGTGTGATCTATCACTAGTAAACAAGCAGTAGCTTGTACTACTTGTACCTTTCAGAGGTAGTTCTTTGCAGAAAACCACTGGGACTTTATCTTTTATTGTTCTCAAACCCATTATGTCAGGGTCTTGACCTCAAGGGCTATGTTTCTTCATGCAGGTGCAAACCTGGCAATGCTATAAAATTAACTATAGTGCAATTATTGTTGAGTCCCAGTATTTAGTTTTTTTATGCTAGTGACTGTTTAGTAATTCAATGGCTTCAAATAGGTTAGGGTTACTGCTGAGGTGGGTGGAGTGATTCCGCTGAAGCTGTGTTTAGCGATCTTCAGGTCATGCAGTCAGTGTAATTTTGGCTCATTAGTAGCTACATTTCTACAACGCAAATGCACTGAGCATATTATGTGGTTATTGTTAGAGGTGTCACATAATTACACCTTTACAGGTTAACAAATCTAAATGTATGATGACATTCTTTCACTTTAAACTATTTTTTCCACATCAAAAGTATTGTTATTATTGTGCTTAAGTATTCATTTGTGTACTAGGTTTGATTGATGGAAAATTATTAATGCATACTAATAATATAATTGTTGTAGATGTTCCATACAATAATGCATGTGTCAACCAATGCTGGTATCTTAATCTAATCTTCACTGGACACTAGCAAAGTAAACAAAATACAGTACAGTGTGAGTCCGTTTTTTCCAAATTAAAAGATTATACATTTTTTTGTTATTTAAACTGAATTATTATTGGGGTATTTAAGGGGAAATGTCAGTTTATGCAATCACATAAATGAAAAGACTGGCTTTACAGTAAATACGATGGTGGCATTTTCTATTGTATCTAGAATCACTTCTAGATATAATCAAATATGACAAACTCATTGAAAACTTTTGAACATAAGTAGATAAAACTATAAGCAGGAGACAGTAATAATAGAAACCCATGGCATTGTAGTGGTGCACATATTATATTCTGAAACAACATGTGTTGGTCACTTTGTATAAAAAGCATGTTGACAAAAATTTGTATATCTTCTCAAATAGTGAATTAATTTATAAACTGTCTGTCCTTGGAACCCTATTTGGTTTGTTGTATATCTACATTTGGATGCTGCATATTAACATTTTGGGACTCTGCTCCTGTAGGACAAGAACAGTTTTTGCTTTGGAGGAACTGATCTGGACATTCATTGTTTGTTCATTGTTCATTCACATGCTCATTAGAAAAAATGTCTGGAGATATGTGGAGCTGATGGTATTGGGCAAGCCTCTCTCTAACAATGTATTCATCCTGACAACACAGGCATGCAGACATCTTCACTGATTTTACTATAACTTGAAAAGTTGTTATAGGAAATCCATTTTAATGTTGTTTAGTGTATCTAATTTTGTGTTTGTCTTGACTAAATATATCCACAGATAGGCTTGCTTTTGATGTTTCGTATTTTTAAAAGCAGCAGTTCAAGGAATAAACGGCTATTCGCAGACTTCTTTAGACATTTACATCATAAAATTAGATGTCTTACCTTTCCAACGTATAGCGGCTCTGTGCCTGTGTACTCCTCCACCACAAAAAACTGGTTCCACACCCATCCTCTCTTGACTCGTTCAAGTGATGAGGGTCCTTGTTCCTGTCTACTCCCTCCTGGGGTCAAACTACTAGTCCTTGAGGGCTCACACCAGCCAAAACTGCAGCAGCTAATAAGACCCAATGCTGCGAACAATGTCCAAGCTCCTGCTGTCCAAGAAGGAGCCATTTTTTTTTCTTTTTTTAAATTAGGGAGAAAAAAAAAAGAAGTAAACCCACCCTGGGTCTACATGTAATATAAAAGATGCATGCAGACAGGAAGAGTTTTTCGGTTGTAGTTTTATACCAAATAAAACTCCACCAGGGAAAACATGAAAGGTCTTTGTGTGAGAACTTGAAAGTTAATCCATGGGATCACAAATAAATCTGAACTTATCTGCTGAATACAGAGCAGGTCATGGGGCATATTGGATTCCTACCACCTGCAGAGTTTCTGTTTGTACTGTAACATGGTCGGTCATCCTGATTCTTTTATACTATCTGCTCCACTTCATAGAGTTTCTGATATTTTTTTAAGTATGACCGAAAAGTAGTGAAACTACTTGAAATGTCTTTCAAGCTTAAATTTTGAAGGCAAAAAAACCCAAAAGATTTTAATACATTGGCTCACTTAGTGGGGAAACTAAGGGAAAACAGGGATCCTGCCCCTGAAGAGTAATGGTTTCCATTCATTCTTGACTTGGTTGTTTTTACTGTTTCAGACTTCACTTGGTTGGTTGGTGCGTACTTCAGGTGGTTTAATACTAAGCTGTCCAAAATAACTCTTTTTAACTTTTTTTGCAAAGAAAACTCTTCTGTAGTCCTGTTCCTTGAAATGTCATGACTAGTTTTGACTCTTTGTTTGATCTTCGATGGCTTTTCACTCCAGAACAATCCAGTGGTTTGGAAAAGTACTTCTTCAAAGGTCCTACGTTATTTATATGCCCATCGTGACAACTCCATCAGTGATTCATTGGCAGGAAAAGGACAAATCTGTAAGACAGAAAAGAAAATTGCTGTTATCATAATTGCAATTTGGGCTTAATATGAAAATGTTTTCTACTTGATATTTTTAAAGGTCCTTCTGGGTGTCACCCTGAAATCTGACAGGGATTGAAATGACTTTTACACGTTAGATTTAGAGTCATCTAGCAGTGTAGTTGCAGATGGCAACTCCCTCACTAATCCCTCCACTGCCAAGTGTGAAAGAGAAACAACAGTTGTAGAAACCACAGCGTGCGGAAAATCCAAACTGCACAATCTAGTGTTTAGTTTGTCTGTTCTGTCTGTTTCTGCCAATAGATTGACCTAAATGTTACAAACGGGACCTTTTTCAGCTTTTTTTATTACATAGCACATATACTGCATGTTTCATATTCATTCATTATAAGATGAATACTGCTGAATGAGCAGCAATTTATAAACAACACATTTTTTAAACACCACCATTCCATTAATCTTGCCTTTCTGTTACCTCTGTGTGTTCTGAGCTACAAAACCCATAAGTGTTGGTTTTGTTAGGATTATCTGGAGAAAACTATTTCCACGATTGTTATGTTCAGCAAGAATTCTAACAATGTGGTGTGAGCTGGAGAGCGATTGCAGAACAGTGAAAAGAGGACAGGAAACCAGGTGTGTGGAAAATAGGAAGGAGAGAGGGGGGGTAAGGTGTGGGGGCGGCAAGAGAGAGAGAGGTCGTTGTTCATCACACACCAGACCCAAAGCATCTGTCTGCCTTTCGTCCGACTGATGGAGCGGCCCTAACATCAGCCAGCTGATTAATTGCATGAGGGAGCACTAATTGGATAAAAGTATTAATCAATTAATTCTATCCAATGAGGCAACAACCCCCTAATACTTCAGACAAACATTGGAAAGTAGCAGGGGGGGAGGGCAGATACGGTCCTTGGCTATTGTGAAACATGCACAGAGGTTAGACAGAAAGACAGAACTGATGGAGCAGAGACAGAGAGAGGGAGTTTGGGTGGGGGGTAAATGAGAAAGAGCAAGACAAAAAGAGAAAGAACGAAAGAACTGAAAAATGAAACGAAAAATGAAAGACCAGAAGAGGGAACGAGACAGACTGTGTTGTATTGTGTGTGGCTGTTGGTGTGATTAATGGTCTCTTTGAAACATTCAGAACAAAAGGGGGATGACAAAAAAAGGAGAAACAATAACATTTAGTATGTCTCTGGCCTTACGACCTCAAGAAAGGAAGATTGCAACACCAGTCGAAGAAAAGCTCCTCAGGCCAGCAGGTGGTTTAACCTATTGTATTTCTGCTGGCTGGGAGAGGACTTCTAATCTCACTCTCCTCCTGCCCGGTAGCGTGCTTGGAGCTTCCGGAAATAATTCCTTCTCAGACTGTTGGTCAAGGGAATGTCCGTGGTATTGGAAACCAACTACTCTGGGGGTGTCCAATCTCCAGCAAGAACAACTTCAAGAGCTTAGACCTCTTCGTTTACTTGGTACAGTTGGGGTTGTTAAAAGAGGAACTACTGTATATGGGGATTTGCACAATATATCAGTGATGTTATCATTCATACAGTGTATTTAGTCATGTGATGCAGGGAGTAGCCAGGCAACATACACATATAATGTGACACGTTTAAGGTGATTAATACTGGGTATTGTTGGGGATCTTGCAAGAAAGAGTCCAGAACTATGCTAGAGGCTCTGTGTGGCTCTACTTAGGCACAGTAGTGCTTTGAGCTAAATGCGAGCGTACTAACACAATGCTACCTGTCAATGATAAGCAGATATAATGCTTACCATGTTCATCTTCTTAGCTTAGTGTGTTAGCATGTTAAGTGCACAGTACTCAAAGAGGATTTGTTCCCCTCAGGATAAACTGTAATTGTGTGTACCGAATTGACTGACTGAGTGGTATGCCTAAAAAAAGAAACTAAAGAAAAGGCCAAGATATCTTGACTTTTAGACCCAATGTGGGTAAAGCTCCAAAAACAGTGGATCCTACTGTCCCATGATGCCATTTGATCTTTATTAGACCCTGTATTTGTTTATACCACGACGTCTTTCAAACTTCAATATCATAACCCAACTTGAGACCCTAATGATATAACTATAATTTGTTTCCATCGGAAGGAAAGTATTAAACAGTCCACAGACTTCCCGAAACTAATTACTTGGTGGAGTGTTCTTTTTACTGTATCAGCTACAAAAGCTTAAGCGTACTTCATTGAATGTCACAAAGAAGTACTCCATTAACAGGACCCTATAACCACCTTATGACCACACCTGACCACAGGAAAAGTGTCAGCTAATGGACACTTTTGCATTCATGGTCAGCCAATCAATGATCAGCCTGCCAACAGCCCTTGGAGGCAGAAAATAGCTGCTCTGACCCCATACCCATACACTTTCCTTTAGGACTAGACATAACAATGCTGAACTCCAGAAAGACTCTCTCCATACAGACAGACTCTCACCTTTGTGCCCCGGACTGATTGGCAAGGCAGATCAACACCAGTGGTGCACTGTGTGCCTCAGCACTGAGCATGCCTCTGCCTGCGTCCACTAACAGTAGGAGTGTGCTCGTTGGCAGTGATAGGCCTATTTTCCAACATTCTACTCAGATGGAGCTTTGCTCTGACAGCAGAGAGACAGAATGTGACTGGGCTCTTCTGCCTCTGCCCTGTGCCCTTCTCTAAGATCCACCACTTGCCCCTGCAGAGGATGATGGCCAATCCATGCTGCCTGGCAGTGGAGATGACACATTATTATCATTCTCTGCTGAGGCAGAACTGTGTCCCTCTGCAGCTAGACCTCCTCTATTGTGATGTTAAAGAGCCAGTTCAAACATTGCTGTGTCTCCAGTTCCACAGTTGCTGTAAGTCAAGGTTGTGGCTGACCCAAACAGACCACAAACAGACCATACAACTGACATATCACTGCCTGTCTGCCCGCTGCATTACTAACCCTGGGGTTAGTAATCTCTTGCAGATATTAACAATGTCCTGCTCCTCCACCATTCTCTCAGGGACAAGAAGTGGCTAGTCCCCTAGCGTGTCCCCTCTGCAGAGCAGGTTTTTCTTTGGTGGAATGCTACTGATGGTAGCACTAGGACATTCCTACATGCTCTTGAACTGCTATCTAAGCTCTGAGGGTAAGAAGACTTATTCTTCAAAGCAGTATCATTGGGCACATTGCATTGGCCTGCATTGGCAAGTCAAATACATGGAGATTCTAGGAACCTTGACTGTGAACAGTTGCACATTGTTCTAATTCTACCATACCATTTAAAGTATTTCCTCATAAGGGTATAACCTGTTGAACAGAGTCTGGCATTCTGAAAGGCCATCCAACTGGACTTGTTGGATCATATTTCTTTTTCTCAACTCTACCTGTAGCAACAAGCCTGCGCCATTGCAGCCCCTCGTGGATTTTTAACACAATGCTATTTCATGTATGCACTTTGAGAATAAACAAGCAGGTGCCTGGTGATCTGCCTGTGCCTGTGTTTGTAGATCCCTGTGGACTGAGAGACACATGCATGACATTGTTATTGTTGTTTTTTTTCTGTAAAGTCTAGCCAGTACATTTTGCTCTATTTATTACACAACAGATCAGAACACACAGTTCTGAAGCATTGTAACATAGCATCGTGTCTGCACAAGTTCAAATTATTATTTATATTTTTCTATAAAAAATGTATCACATATACCTTTAGTGGGATAGGAATAAGTGAGTCTATTGTCGCACTTTGAATGACAGTCAATAAAAAAAGAAGAGGAAAAAAAACTAATCGTAAGTCCTTCGCTTGACTTAAACTGATCAAAAATATTTCTTTTCAAGTTTCCAATTAGATATGTTTGAGCTGTGGAGTGATAACTTCAAAGAAATGAAAACATACAGTTTATTCCTCTGTGCCTCAAAGGCAAACAGCATTGGCAGGATAGAATTAATTCGTTTTTGCCTATCTACACTTTCCCTGTTCCCTTACAGTAGATGACTTAACAGTGCGGCAGGCAGTTTGAATATGTTTAATTAGAGAGCATTTGTATCAAATATTTTTCTGCCTGCACCAACGGCCCAGAAGTTGCTTTGCAAACTGAAACATTTGCTGAGCACCAACTGCTTGGTATCTAAAAACAAATCCACACTCCTCCAATGAATCTCCTTCTGTTCTGTCTTCCCACTTAGGGGAATTTCATTAAGTGTGTACACATTTACTCATAATTAGGTCTAAAAGTAGGAAACTCTAATGAGTTGGGGGGGGGGCAGAGTAAGAGAGATTTATGTTAGTGTGTTCTGGTTTCACTCAAATTTGGCCATCACTACGGTGGAGTCAGAAGCCTTCACTTCTGAGCAGCAGAGGCAAATTAGTGGCATGTCAATTACTGCCCTTTCTTTTCTAGCAGTGGCAAGCCAATCTTGTTGTTAATGATAAAAATATGCCTGACATATCTGTCTCCTCCTGTGTATCTCTCTCTTCCCTCTATATTTTTCCACTCCTTCATCTACTCATTCTCCAATCCAAAGCTATTGGCAAGCACTGTGCAGCCATACGTGACCTATTAGAGTGCTGGATTGATTCTAGAGCATGGCTGCAGCCTCTCATCAGTGGGCATGCCCAGAGCAGGCCCTTTGACAGCTGGCAGTGGACAGACGACAGCCAGGCAAGAGTGATTACTGCGAACTGATAGGCGTGGGGCTAATGGCCGGCAGACAGCCCTCTCTGTCTCTGTGACACACATCCGCAAACATTCACAGGAATGCAAGCACACTATGTAGCAGTGTGTGCGTGTGTGTGTGTGTGTGTGTGTGTGTGTGTGTGTGTGTGTGTGTATAACAATGAAATTGACTAGGAGAATGCAAAGTACGTGGCCATATTGGGTCAAAGCATTGGCCTTTTGCCCTCTATGCTGCTCTGACCAAAAAAATATGACTAATTGAACAATAATTCATTAAATTCATAAAAAGCAACAATATAAAATACTGAATTAATTGTTTTCTAGTTCTGTAGTCTAAACTGCCTTAAGAAGTAATTAAAGAGGTATTGCACCCTAAAACATGTTTTTTTTTTTTTACTGTAAAATGAATTGTGTGACTATACTGTGATGAAACACATCAATGCTGGTGTTAAAATTGACACTAAATTAATGAAAATCTATATTTTGTGGGTTGAAAATGGCTCAAGCTGCCATCTCTTGTTTTAAATCACCTATGACCTTATAAGGCCAATGCTTAGATATGAGAGGAACGTTTGGAGATCTTGTCATGACATGAAAATGTGTTACTACAAGTTCTTCTTTATCATTATTTTGGTGAGTTACACAACAATTATGTTTGGCTTAGAAGTCTCCCTGTTGTGTTAATTGGCCCATATTAATAACTTAATTAGCATAGAGTGCATCAGATGGTGGCAATATTTATGTGGCCATTGTGTATTGTAACTGTCATCCTTTAATTCATTTATATATTGTTGATTACTGGTTTCATCACATTACATTGCATATCTTGGAGCGTGTAGTTGCTTAACACTGTAATGATTTAACTGTTGATTGTATTTATTTGTAAAAGGCTAATTGTTGGGTATAGTAAGGTAAGGTTAATGTGGCTTTACAAATGAAGTTTCATAATGGCTGTTGCACATTGTTTATAGTGACAGTGAAAGGTGAGGGTGGCATAAAGACAGAGCTGAACGGAGCAGTTAAGCACGGTGTTCTTTGCAAAACTAGTTTAAAAGCAGCAGTTGGAGAACAGGTAGATTATGAGTGAAATATCTAGCTGCCATTTTTACATACTATCTTAAATACCTATTTTTTGTTTCTGTACCTTTTGTTCAGCTTGGAAGTAAGCATGCTTTAATATATACTGAGAAACTAATATAATGTTTGAAACATACATCTGATCAGTTGTTGAAGATTAAAGGCAATACAAGATGGAGGGGGAAGGGGAGGATATATTAAAATTCCTTCCCTTATTGTGGAAAAATGATCCATATTCTGGAACACTTATAATGAATTAGAAATTAAAATGTCAGCATACTACGGTAGAAAATATTTTAACAACTGAAGGAGAAATAAACGGAACCTCTAGCAAATTGTATCCATTGCTGTAATTTTACTGCAGCTATTTCAGGGTTCAATATTAAGGATTACTTGTTGCAGTGCGCCAGAATGAGACTGACACAGCAGCTGATTGGTGCATCACTTATTTCAGTTTTTCTCCAAAACAAGTTTTGGCACTCTTTTTTCACACTGTGATAAGCTTGTTATCTTTGCCTCTCTGCTCTGCCATTAGCCCGCTCTTCTCTCTATTGTGCCTTCCCTGACCAATCAGATTAGATGCCACTTCAGAGAGTTGTGTGGAGTGCATATGAGTACTGTGAATTAAATGAGTGAAAAATACATGGCTGCTTCTTTTTTCACAGAAACACCTTTTAACTTGGGTTGAAAATGATGAATCAGTCTTTGCAATGATTTGTACCATTTGTCAGTGATGTCAGAGTAAAGCAGATCAAGCTGGCTCATGTCTGAGGCACTGACAATTATTTCAAACTCAGACTCCATGGCTGCGACAAAAGCTGGCAAAGCAGGTAGATGACAACACCTCTTCAGATCCCTTAATGTACTGGCAGGACAGATGAGTAGAGAGCAGTACCAGTGTCATGAAATTCCTATTTTTTGCCTTTCCCCATGTTACTGAGGTGCTAGTAGATTCACAAAGAAACTTCAATCAGTGCGTTGCAGGGTTTAACGCACAAGAAGAGACCAGACTGAAGTATTTATAGCAATTATTTGAAAATGAAATGAAATTTCGTACAGATATTCAAAGGCAGAGACTTTTCATTTAGGGCCACCAGCAGGCTAACATTTATTTTTTGTGAAATATGTGTTGGAAGGATTACCATTAAATTTGCTACACCCATTCATGTTACCCTCAGGATCAACTGTAGTACCTCTGGTGATACCATAACTTTTCATTTAGCACCATCATCAGGTCAAAAATTTATAATAAAAAGTCATAAACAAGTACATCTGGTCCTTATTTTTAAGCTTTGGCCATGATTGATCGTCATACTCATTTTTTTTATATAAAGGGACTGCTACAACGGTAATAGACAGAGCTTCAAAATGAAGTCCAAAGGTTGTCACAACATGTGAACATGTAAACAGTATTGAATCAGCTCTTCCCATCAGAACAAGGTACGGGTCTGGGTTTATAACACTTTTTTCACTAACAGCTTAACTGGATTGGTTGAACATTGCAGTGCAACTCTGAATTATAGCCTAGAACCCAATTTTGAACCATGCAATGTTTTGAGGCAGGGAAATATAAAATTCCTCATAGGGTTGAATTTGCACATTAGCGGAAAATGTCATGCTTTAATTCATAATTCATGATTTCACAGAAATTACTGTGTGTTGGAGCTGGTCAAAAATACAGTGTTCTCCTACTGGGTAGAAACTTTTTTCTTTGTGGGAGCCTAGTATAAGCAACAATCTGAATGTATGAAAAGATACAAACACACACATACACATATTGACACTCTGCATTAACATGCGCACACACTTTTCCACACAAACAGAAAATAGGCATTTGATTTTGTTAATGTATGCAAGCCTGTACACCACATACACAAAGGCGCACTCGCCCTATCGCTCCATCACCCACCCTACCATTAGTTCTATTCCTCACTCTTCATCTCTCATGCTTCCTTCACCGTCTTATTCTATATTCTATGCACCTAGTTGCCTTCTCTGTCTTTGTCTCCCTCTTTCTCTGTGTCTAACTTACTGTCAACAAGTTCTAAAACCTATTGCTTTTCAGCTTTCCACTCTCTCCTCTTTCTCTGTCACTTTGTTTTTTTTGTTTTCTTTTCTTTCTACTCACTCTTATCCTCCATCACCCTGCCGTTACACCTTTTTTTTTATCATACCTTATGTTGTCCGCCCATCTACATCATCTTTCTCACTCATTTCTCCTTTGCACTCCACTGTCACTTTTATTTGTTTTTTTTTATTGCCTTTTTTGCCAGTTGTCTGCTTAACAGTCTCGTAACATCGTTCCTCCTTGCTAGTTTATCTGTTTGTCCTGTTTTTGTAACTGTTTTTATCTATCTCCCTTTTAAAACCTTTTATCTTATCGTTCCACCCTGTATTACTAAACACAGGTCTCTGGTCCGGGTTGTATGTTGCAATCATCTTCAATCTAATGATAGCTAAACACATAAAAACAAGCACATTTTCATTAACATCCACTCATATTTTCTGCACATTATTACATGCTAACATATGCCAACACAAACATTTTTCTCTTTACCCTCACCTAACCAAAAGCACAATTTGGCAACTCAGTTGAGCCTGGTATCATTAAGGAATATCGAAGCATCTATCTCTATCTCACAACTTCTCATTGTGATTACTATCTGAAAGAAGGAGTTTATATTTGGAAGTTAATAGCCTGAGGTTAACACATGGCCACATTTACTCCCCCCTGGCCCACTCCCTCACCGCAGTGTATCTCTGCCTCGGATTGATGTGTGCACTGATTTTGCATTTACTCAAAACCATCCCTGTGCACACGAGCTTACGAGCATGCACAGCTTAACACACACACACACACACACATACACACCTACACACACACACACACACACACACACACACACACACAAACACACTGTAGATAGCGAGACAGACCCGGCTCCATCTTCCACTGCCAGAATCTCCAAATCAGATGGATGAAAGCTGCCATCAAAGCCGGGCCCAGGAGGAGTTCAGACAGTCTGCTTATTCGAGTGAACCCGACACCAGAGTCCAATCCCCTCCGCCATGCTTATTAAATAGACTATTTTGTCATTTCCAATCCCAATTTGTCACAGTCACTTGGCTCAGCGGCCCTGTGCCATGTCACAGAGGGGTGAAAAAAAAAAGAACCAGAGGCACAACAGACAACATGTCTTTTTTGTGTTAAGTGTTTATGTAGCAATGGTAAAGTTTTAATGGACCGTTTTCCGCGAGTCTGACAACACACACAAAATAAAAGGAAACTAAAAAACAGCAACATTTTGCTTTGGAGTACAGTATGGTTGCCATGAAAACAAGTGCACTGGCTCATGGAAGTTGTGTAAATAGTCAGAAATGGGCAGAAATGATGAGCCTGCTACTCCGGGAAACATCACATTATGACAAAAATATCTGCATTCGTTGCTCTTTGCTACTCATTGGCTGCACTGGCATGGAGATTGTTCTTATTAAATGCAACTTCGAAGTTATCTATTATATTGTGTACCTTACATAATGTCAGCATTTGTTTTAAAAAATACATAGATAAAATGTTATCATGTCCAGATCGCACGTAAACAAGGTCTATAAAATCAGCCAGTGAAATGTTGACGCAAATCATCCACAGCTGCAAAGCACAGCACAGTTATTGTGCCATAATTGTCCTAACATCAATTCCAATGACCACAACATAATGTATAATCCTGCATTCAAGCCACCTCTGCACAGACATCTAACACATTTCATCCATCTGAATTAATCAATCCCACTGTAGTTTAACAAGGATCCAAGCTCCTTTCTCTTTGGCTGCCAAACATCTCCTACTCCAGCAGCATGCTAGTTGGACCTTGCTATTGTTTGGGTCTCTCTTTCTCCCCAACTGGACGCTATATTCTGAATCCAAAACCCCATGTTGTATTGGCAAGTCAATGATATGCAGCCAAGCGTGACTGGAGAGAACAAAATCTGCATTGACACAGGGAACTGTCTAGAGAATGGGTGCTGCCTTGCATTAGGCTGCTGTGTTTGCTTATGGGTTATAATGAGAGGTGACATATTGTCAGTGCCTTGCTAAAGCTGGTCTCCTAATTACACTAATTGCTGCTTTTCCAACCCCATCCCTCCCTTTCTCTTCAAATCTCTGCCCCCCTCACACCCCTCCATCCTCCTCCCTTGTTCCCTCTCTCCCATGCCAATACCGCTGCTACTCTTCAAAACTCAAAAGCTTCCACCCACGTACCAAGATGAGCCTGCACCTACTCTCTTTTCACTCGCTTACTCTTTACATTCATTAATTTTTCTTAAATTAAATTTTCGCAAACTACCTCTGCACCATACCTTTCTCTCTGTCTCTTCCTGTCTGTCTTTGTCTTTCTGTCTCTTTTTCTCTCCCCATTGAACTAGCCTTTGTGCCCATACATGCCACAGTGTCCACTACTGCTGCACAGGCCCCCATGCCTGGGCTGCCAGCTGCACAATTACTAAATCGCTCATCTCACGGGTGGCTGGCGCTCTGTATCCCCAGCTTTGGCTGGGAGAAAGAGAGACAGAGAGAGGGGGAAGAGACTCAAAGAGAGAGAAAGAGAGAGAGAGAGAGAGAGAGAGAGAGAGAGAGAGAGAGAGAGAGAAGAGAAAGAAAGAGAGAGAGGGGAGGGGGTAGCATATGAATAAAAAAAAAAAGGGCAGCGCAGTGGAATCTGGAGGCGGACTAAGAGCCTGAGCCAAAAGCTTGCTCCTATGTGGCTCTGCGTGTGTGTTTCTACTTACACATGTATGCTTGTGTGTATGCATGTGTGCAAAGGCAATATTATGTGTGTCAGTGTGTGCATTCACGCATACATGTATTGGTGCATGTGTGTGTCTCTGTGAAAGACAGGTGATGGCCAAGGTAGTTGACAGCTGTCAGTGCACATGGGCCCAGGATAGTAGAAAAACTCTGGTGTCTGTCAACACACTGCTCTGACTCTGCCCTTAACTCTAGACCGACTATACTTAGGACCCTCTCAGGACAACCAGAGACCACTGGTGCCTTTCAGAGCTGCTTCCAGCTAATGCAAATGCAAGAATAAGAGAGTTCAGGGGACTGCCCTGATGTCAACAAGTTGAGTATCTTGCCAGCAAGTATGACAGGTTTCTTTGCTCTTTCTATGAAAGGAAGCTTGATGCATCATGGATCAGGAGACTAGTCTTAGGCAGATGGATATGCATCATAGGTTGAGTGTTTTAGAGCTATGGAATTGTACGCTACAATAGCCTTAGGTTCACTTGGCATGGAGACCTGATAACATCTGCCTATAAATGGGTATATTGTGCCATGGGCACTGATGTCCTGCACAACCTGAGGTGTAAAGCTGTTACACAGGAAAGATTCTGCAACAACATGGATATGCAATTTTCTCTGTATTTTCTCTGTAAGTATTTTTACCTCTATTTGTTCTTTGTACAAAAACATAAAAATAGAGTAGTAGTAGCAGTAAAATATATATATGTTAATTCAGCAGCAATATTTATCCAAAAACATATGTAACAGTAAAACACTGGGGGCATTTTACTTTTACTTTTAATACTTTAAGTATATTTTGCTGATAATATGTACATGGTTACCTACTCAAGAAAGGCTTTCAATGCCAGACTACTTGTAGTGGAGTATTTTCACAAGGTGGTACTTAAGTAAAGGATCTGAATATGTCCTCCACCTCCATGTCAGTGGACAAGCCCAGTCCAGCTCTCACTTTTACACCTAAAAGTATAGGTGTATCCTGTGGTTGGTAAATAGTTCAGGGTTCTAATCAAAAGAATCAGATTTTGATGAGACTCATCCAGCTGCTAAATATCCTAGAGCTTCATGCTGCTCCACACTACCCTGCACCCTGCTGGCCTGATTGCAACAAAGAAACTAGCTGCTAAATATTCATTCATAGGCCTGGTGTATAATCAACTAACTACATGTGTAATATTGCCACACTCACAGAGGAAATTATAACACTTTAAACTGACTGCATGACCTTAAACCCTTTGGCAAAAAATATTAATAAACCTTACTTTAACAATATTGTGTATTGTATTTAACTAATACAAAATCAAGCAAGCAATAAGCAGTGTAAATAGAGTGAGTAAATGTAAAAATGCAAGATTAAATCACAAGAAAAACAAAATAAATGGATATTAGAGATCAAACTTTGTTGAAAACTAATTTATCTATTTGAACTCTTAACTAAATGCCAATTCTATTCCTTGACCAAAACTAAATAGATATTTAAAACATAATTCTAGTTCATTCACAATGAATATACTGTCAATGATTAAAACACAATAATAAATTAATAAAAATGCATTTTTGTACATTTAATCATTTATTATTGCACCTCCCAAAAGTTGTAGGATAAACTAAAAAAAAAAAAACAAACAGAAAGGTTTTTCTTTTGATTGCTGCGGAAAGGTCATTGGTGTGTTTGGTATTTGGCCATTTCATCCCAGCTTTTGTCACTACATTGCCTTGGCATTTGAACCTTATCTTATTTAAACATCTGTTTGTTTTACACACACACACCATGTTGGGATGAAAAAATAGTAATAAAATTAAAAAAGAAAAAACCAACAAACAAAAAAAAAGCGTAACTATGGTTTGACAAGCATATCATGTTTTGACACCTAAATGAATGCTTGCACTGTGTACTGAACCTGCAAGAGTGAAGGCATATCAGTAAAAGCCCAATGGATATTTATAAAGCGGGGCTGTCATAACATAAAATACATTTTTACCATACTAAAGTATGTTGCTAATGTTTTGTTTCAATTAATGAAAAAAAATCTCGTTCTGGGGTAATCTCTTAATCCGTTCCATAATTTCTGTTTATCCCTCACCTTTTCTGTCTCCTGTGTATGTGTCTATAAGTGTGTGTGTGTGTGTGTGTGTGTGTGTGTGTGTGGTGTGTTTACTGTTTCCCTCACTTTGATCACACTTCAGCTGCTTTGTTCATAATCATGTTACATACAATCTCTAATCCTTTAATATATTCAGAGGAATAAAGATATCAGGAGGACTTCAGTGGCAATTACATGGTTATTTTACTTTCCACATTATCACCATGTGAGTCCAGTGAAGCAATACGATGTGTGACAACAGCCAATCTTCTAACCTCAAAGCAAGGAGCAGATATGTACAAAATAAAAACAAGACAAACACTGTATACAGCTTTCACATCTGTTGTTCATCTTCTTCCGGCGTCATCCCCAAAAGTCATCTGTGCCAGAAACATATGTGCAAAACTCAGTCTAGTGCAGCCAATTACTGAATAATAATTGATTGGATACATTAAAAATATGTGTGAAAAGAAAATCCAAGACCTAAACTCTTATGTCTAATAAAGAGAAAGAAATATATTGTTGACCTCTTTATCACCAACCTGGTGCTGTTTCTTTTCTACCTCTCATCTCTCTGTCCTCCCTTCATCCCCCCATTATATGGCCCTACTTTTCTTCTCAGTTTAGTTCATTTTTCCTGCTGGAATGCTTTCACTAGGTGGCCATACATCCTGACTCTGTGTGCTGTGTGGTGCACTCAACCATAAGATTCCCATTAGGACAGATTGTGGTCAGAAAGAACCGAACCTGACTGTGTGTTTCTTCTCACCCTCCAAGACTCTGTGATGGTTGAGTGTCTGTGTGTGTGTGTGTGTGTGTGTGTGTGTGTGTGTGTGTGTGTGTGTGTGCGTAGGTTTGCGTGTGTGTCTGTGGTTGTGAAATTGTGTGTGAGACCCCCCAAAATGCCTCTCTTTCTAAGTCCCGGGAGCAGCACTACTCTAGCAAAGGCTAGGGAGATCATTAAGAGTCCAAAATAGAAAGAAATAACAGCAGAGAAGACATATGGGTGCACTATGGTGAATATAAAGAAGTTATTGCTGTTGAAATTGCCATTTCGTGCTTCCTCCTTATGTGTAGAAATTAAAAAAAACAAACAAACAAACACGCAAGCACTCAAAATATACAAGTTCACAGTACATACGTACATACATGCACTTCATGCGAGATGACATCTGCATTGCTGTACACAATAGGAAATGACAACCTCGTTTTCACATTAAGGGAAATGAACATGTTATTTGCGGAAAGGTCAAGCCTCCCAGCCTGGGGACAGGTTGTATAACTGCAGTAATTATTATGTAGCTGCTCAGGAATTAGAGGGAACTTCATGTCAAAAGTCAACAGCCAGGACACAGGCTGTTTGAATCCTCATCCAAGGGTTTGGCAAATGTCAGTGTTGAGGAAGTTACTTGAAAAAAGTATATACATAATACAATAAATAAGACTACATTCACCTTTTAAAAGCCATACCCGTCTTTACATGTCTTTTGTATCTTGTTCAGATTTTGTCTGACAGACTATACTGAGCATTTCCTCCACTACACAGCCTGACACAAAAGTTTAGCAAGGGTTCAGTCATTCTCACCTAGGCGTAACAATGTATCTATAATTGTGTTAAGTTTGCTGCGGTTATCCAGTGTTTCTGACCTGTGCACTACTTAAATCTTTGGTAATACAGTATATTAATCTTAATGTGGCATGAAGTCAAGTATCCATTCCTATTTAATTGCTTGCATGCTTCTTTGTGAGCATTCAAGTAGTGTGTGTGTGTGTGTTGGCATTTCTCCTTTTCCCCCTTGTGTATAACAGTTGCCCAGCACCTGTGAAACATTTATGGATGTGCACATACCCCTTGAACAGAATAACTTTACTTGACAGATTTTGACACAGGTTTGACTTCAGTGTGTTGTGTGTTTTCTGCAATGCACTGACACAGTTTTCATTAGGCCAGTAACTGTAACGCGATTCCAGAAAATCTAAACATGATGCATTAGACCTGTATTACTGGGAAGAGAAATAACGCCCAGTTATTAGGTTATTTTATTTAATCAACTACAAACTTGTGTTTATAATCTTGGATACTGTTTTGTAGATCCTATTCAGAGAAAGGAAAAGAAAAACATCCTCCCACTCTATATTCAAAGTGGTTAATAGTAAAAAATATATTGCATCTGTTCAGTATTAGCATTGTGGCAACCAACACATACTTTCTTAAAAGAACTTGGAATTGGTTGATTGGTCAAATCTTGCAAAGAGCCAAACAACTGTAAGAACAATTAATACAATTTTGCTTAGATCTGGAACAATCATGGTGGATGGATCTACAAACCATATTTACACACTTGTGTGTTCTTCAAACTGGGGAATTTGAATGCAATTGGATGCATCCTAAGGAGATGCAGCCTAAGCTTTTTTGAAGTACTGGAAGCAATGAATATAGAGCACAGAGTCAGCCAACGGCAACTGATTTCACATAATAGCCACTTCACAAGACACACCTCCTCATCATCTCAGTGAGATCCTTTTCCAAAATCAATAGTTGGCTGAACATTCACTCCTTCATAGTTTCACACACATGAACACAAATGCCTCTCTCCCTCTCTCTCTTTGTGTCTCTGCGGTACGCTTGGAAAAATACACACACAGACACAGATGCCAATTCCAGCGTCTAAGGTGTGTTAAAGGTGTGTATCTGAAAAACACACATTTAAAAGTGTCCTGAATTTCATACCAGCTTATCTGAAGCCCTATAAATATTTTACGTTTTTCCCAACGATTACTAACAATCCTCTGAAGAAATGAAAAGATCTGCGAAAAGATGAGGATAAGCACAGAGGCACACAGGAAGAAACTTTCTAGTTATCCGCCTAGTCGTAGATAAACAGAGCAAACGTTCTTGGATAAATACATAGATCACACACCAAAAGTGAACTCAGCTGGAGAGGGTCATTACGGCGGCCATTTATTTTCTGTAGCAAACCTCTTCTGGGTTAGGAGGAACCAGAGTTGACAGTTTATGGGGCAAGAAGTCAACTAAAACAAATTGCCTTAGCTTCAGATACAAGCGAATTTGCTCTTCATGCCCAACAGCAAAACAAATGGGATGGCATGAAGAAAGTTTCTTTCCTTTTTGGTTTATAATGCACTTGTTCACACTGGGAATGACTAGGCCCTGCTAATGGCATCTGTATCGGCCGTGTGTGCTGCATGTATGGATTTTCAGAATTTATATTGAATGAAGTTAATCATTCCTTAGAGAGGTGCAGGTTGGAAAATACCACAAGTGAAATGCCATCACGATCACATAACTGTGACCCTTGACCTCTGGGTAAGTTCACATCCCAGACAAAACAAAAAGAGGAGAGAGAAAGATACAGGGCGACACGCAAGGCAAATTGACTGGTTATAGCTTTCTTTCCTGTCAATTTATTGGCAGTAAATAAGGATGCAACTGTTCACTCCTGTCAGTGGGAAGCCTTTGTTTTCATGAGAGGATTAAAGAGCTCTTAATTTCAGTGGTAACAAGTACAGCGGCTTCATGCTTTGATGTGCAGTTTGGGTGTTTAGGTAGGCATCAACATTATTTATATATATATATATATAATTAATTTTAGATGAATACAAATCCTCATTGTGTACATAATCAACAAATGAATAATGGATTAACTTAATAAACCCTCAAGTGCAATATGGCTTTATTCCACTCCCTAGCAGGTTAGTCTGTGTTGTCTAAAAAAGGAAAAGGTATCATTTAGCCAAAGAGTTCCTGTTCCAGCTGTCTTCTTTGACTAATCCTGAAACCATTTTTTTCCCCTCCCCATTCCTATCTACTAGCAAAGTTATTCTGCTGCCTGGGCGTATTTTCTCTGTCAGACACTGCCCACTGTATGATTGACAGGCTCATTACCCTATCCCCATTACGATATTGCCTAATCAATCTATTCATTGTGTTCTCTTCGAGGCAGAAAAGGCAATCTTTTGCATGAAAATGACCAGGCCCTTGCAGGAAGGATTCCAAGGAGAGATGAGGGGAGTGGATGAGTGTTAGGGTTCAATTTGCGGCTGAGCAAAGTAGCAGCGTTTACTGGCGAACTGATCGATATTAATGTCAAGATGAGCTCTGTGTAACTTTCCCTCTCTGTCTAATCCAAACTGGCACTCCAGTGCATGGCCAAGATGTGCGTAATGGTGATATTACAAAATGGATGGACTATCAATAGAGACACTGTATGGAGGTGAAGGTATGAACTCCACTAAAAGAAGAAAAAAAAATCACTGAAGACCTTTAGAGCCTTTCTCCCAGTCCTCAAGTATCTGCACTAATATTGAACTACAGGATCAAAAAGGAGAAGTTCACCAAGAAAATGACAGCCGCCCACGTGTGCTGCATTGCCCTGCACTCCACTGTGAGGTAAATCATACCTTTGAAGTCAGCTCACTCACTCCCCGCTGAGGTTGCCATACGACTATCAACACACAATTGGGAGAGTGAGTTCCCAGCATTATGATCACTATCATTAGGACAGCATTGAAGTTATTATTACCATCATAAAAAGAATAATGTCCATCAGAAGTCAATCAGAATCACGGCATGTGGCCACAAGTGGACCGGCTGGGGGGGTGGGTGGGGGTTAAATTCAAACAAGTTAGCTTGACTTCTTGGACTTCATCAGCAAGTAAATATACCTCGTTTCACCGGTGTATACAATATGATGCAAACGGAACATTACTCTATAGATTGCAGACATGGCAATTCTGTTTTTCTTTCTGTTTTAAAACTACTGTAGCTGTAATATTATAATAATTGCCTGAAATGTTCACATATTACTCTGCAGCCTTGAGAAAACAACGGGACCACCAGTCATAAAGGGAGATATTAGTTTAAATGGTGTTAAATTTTTGTGAAAAAAAGTTGTTATATAACATTTGAGGAATGGATGTATGACTACGGATTAACATAATTTATGAGTGGAGAATAGACAACTGTTTCAATTACAGGGTAGTATACTTGTCTTTTTAATTATTAGCTTGTAAATAGAAATATCTAAATCTAGTGCAATTTACACACTAATACCCTTAAATGAGAAAAATGTAACAAAATTAAGATGTGAAAATATTGTTAATCAATGTAGAACTTCAAGGTCAAATTCTACACTTGGCACTGGATTAGTCCTCCATTTAAAATCTCTTGAAAATGGAGCTTACATAGCCAAACCATTCCCTTTGGAATAAAATCATGTGTTTAGCATTTTATTTAACTATTAACTGCTTTGATTACTCAACCACCAATGTTAGCTATTCTCTCTCTGTACCATCCCCTCTAAATCCTCCAAAGAAGAAATCCCACTGTATAAGAAACATAGGGTAAATGAGCAAACAAAAACCAATGTGATGTCTGTAATCTGGTTAACGTTGACTGCATTTAAAACCTTAAACATCTGCAAGAGGCTTTAATCTAACCAGTGATGTTCTCTGGTTAGATTAATGTACTTTAAAAAGTACCTAGTACAAATCAGGACTTCCTAATGAATGTTAAGATTTCTGTTTTCTCCTGATGGCTCTGAACAATTGGATGGATAACAGTTACAGCTCTATTGACCCTGCTGTTAGCCAAACTAGTTAATCAGAAGTACTACATCAGCCTCTTTCTGATGAAGGTCGGGTAAGCTGAGGAAATCCCTTACTAGCTTCTTTAAGCCTCTGGTTGACTTCTAATGGATAGCGTCTGATTAGGAGGACAAATATATATACAATTGTTCCTATGGATTAAGCGGGCATAATTATGTGTGACTTATAGCCCTCCTTTAGCATTCACTCCAAATTGATGCTTGCTTACTTTAAACCAGTTTTTTATGTAGCTGTCTAAAATATGAAATGAGCCTGTATCCACATATAATCGGCACCCAGCATTGTCAGCGAACAGTGTGAAAAATTGGTACCTGGGGCTGCTTAGTAATAGTACATTTCTGTACAGTTTTGCAAGACTTCCAGCTGTGTTCTCAACAAGAGTAAAATTTCCTGTACTGTGCAGAAATAGTTGAGCGCACTTCTGAACCTTTGCATTCAGTCCTGCGCATACTCAGCTGCATATTATTGATAGTTTCAGGTCAGCATTTTAGGCTTCTATGTGATTTTTCCAGAACTGGTTTGAGGAGGATGATTTGATGTTTTAGGTTTGGTGTAGGCTGTTTGCCATCATGAAAGAAGCTGATTAGAACTTCAGCAACAGTCTAAGATTCTAGAGAGAATGGCTGACACATTAGCTGCATTTCTTTGCCACAACTTTTCCATTTGTTGACAAATGCAACAAATAAATGTCAAACTTGACTGGGGGAGGAACATAAACACAGAGAAAGAGAAAATTGTGAGATAGACATAAATTGTAGGGCCGCAAAGCGTGAGAAGCTAATGAGACTTGAATTAAGAAGAGTGCACTGGAAAAGTATAGCCTACGCCGTACTCCCACGTCAAGGAGAGGACAATTATAGTGTGCATCCGTGTCAGCTTTCAAATTCCAGTTCCTTTCATTTTTCTTAATTACCGGGCAAATATTCTCTCCTCTTCTGCTTCATTAGCTACTTTGTTGAGCGTTGAGTGATGTCAAAGAGATGATGGAGGGACAGAGCAGTGAAGCGAGAGGGAGAAAATGATATCACCAAGAGCCCTTGTCTTTAGTCTGAGATTAGGTCCCTTAAGAAGGCCTTCTGAGTGCCGCCAGCCTCTATAACTCAACCAACAACTCTGACAACCAAATGACTATAGATTATGGTTTTGATGGGTGGCCCACTCCTGTCTGGCAAGTTGAAGGGATGCTTGGGCATTATGAATTTTAGTGGGTTATCTCTCCTCACCAGGTGCCTCTCCCATTGTGGGAAAAATGTCCTTATACTGGTACTTAGCCATTGTTTCGGATGAAGAATGTAAACAGTGCAAACACAGCTAGATATAAAACAACTGCAGAGACACCCCCCACACCAACACACATGCACACACACACACACACACACACACACACACACACACACACACACACACACACACACACACACACACACAAAAATGAACACTGCCCTGTAAGTATTAATATTGAAAATGTCGATTGTATCCCATTAGGAAATAAAAGATATGGTCAGCAATCAACCAGAGTCAAATCAAAACAAATGCATCAGGAAGGAAAATAACTGTTTTAGTTCATCAGTGCCACTTATCTTAAAATACAAAGCTTTATCTTTTCAGAAAACCCACAGGGATTCTGACTATTTTCTCCAATTTAGAAAGATCTTGTGAAGTTGCCGCCCTTGGAATCTGTTCACTTATGTCTACCTCTTTTTCCCCTTCTCTTCTTCACTGTCTTTAACACTTTCTTTGGCTTTCTTCTCTTTTCTCTCTTCCCGCCCTCTGTCTCTTTCTCTCTCTCCAGTGCCTTCCCAAACGGTGCAGCGAAATTGTTATTCCCAAGTCATTATCTTATTTGTGCGTCTCCACTCAGCTGTAAATCCTCTAGGTATTCCTTTCTATTCTCTATTAACTCTACTGCAGTCAAGCTTCAGCTGCCAATCACAAAACATTGCTCAGGGAGAAAAGAGGAATAGAGACAAAGACGAGGAGAGAGGAACAGAGGAGGAGAGAGACAGAGAAGCAGAGACACAGAAATGTGATCGAAATACCAGAGAAACAGAGACAGAGGACAACCCACTGCAGTTACAGGAAGAAATGGAGAATAAATTAGATATAAAAGGAATGAGAATAAGAGATACATAGAAGAGAAAGAGTCTTTTAGGGCTAATAGGGGCTATAGGGCCAAGCGAGAGTCCAAATGAGGGGTCAGGGACTCAAGTTTGCTGGCTGCTATACAAACGACTGGAAATGGAGATAACTCCATTCTTTTTCGCTTTCCATATTTCTGTGTTAAAGATAAGACTCATCGTGCTAGAAATGCAAAGAATATTCTATACTAATTGGAGCCTGGGTAAACACTGGCATTAGAGTGTCTGAGAAAAGGATGGAGACTTGTGTGGATGCACCAGAGACACGATAGGTACTGCCTCCTAGTTTGGGAAATCAGCATTTCATTTTATTCACATGAGATAACGCAGATGTTTGAATAGGTGTGTGTGTGTGTGTGTGTGTGTGTGTGTGTGTGTGTGGTTGGATGAAATTCTTGCGGTATGATTGTAGTAATGACTCTTCAGTTTAAGAACATTATCAGTTACATGTTAAATACTGTATGTATGAATAGTAACTTACATGGGAACTAGGGAAAATGTGAACAGAATTAAAAGCTGACAACAACTGAAAACACATCTTGACACTTAGCTGTTAAATGTGTTTTCAAGCTGGACTGCCTCATGTTGATAAGTGCCATCTCAGCACACAAATATTAAAGCACATTGACCTGTACAGTCTAATTTAATCCAATTTCAGTGTTTTATATTGTAAAGCATTCCTATTTTTCTTTTCATCAACAAATAAATCATCATATTTATCATAGCTGAATCAAATGTTCTTCCATGTACTCCCAAAAACAATGCATAAGCATCATAAAATAATTGTATTAAAATGTATTAAAATGCATTAGAATGTAGTATTGCATCCACTTGCTCACTTCCATTTGTCCCATGGCTAGTTAAGTGACCACAGAATCCATGTCAGTATGAATACTGTAGAAATGCACTGATAGAAATATATATATATATAAATGTTAAATTATGGCTCAGTGACAACAGAACAACAAAAATAATCGGAAACTCATTCAGCTATTTCTACATTTTAAGACTTATCCAGTGACACAAGATTTCTCCAGGCTCCACAGAAGTGTTGCAGAAGCCAAACTAAGAGAATCTCTGCCCTTGCTGCCAACAGGATTACTAAATTTAGGCAACCGATTAGTACCGTTGAGAGTAAAGGATTTTGAGAACTAATGACCTACATAGAAGCTGAGTATATGGTCCTCTTTTGGAAAAGCGTCACCTTGCCACTTAATTCACTCTGCATGTTGTTTTGCTTTAGAGCAAATGGATAATAAGAGAAACCCATACCTCACTCACTGAACCAACTCATATTGTATATACTTTCTGGGAACAAAATGTGTGGCTCCAAAACCACGCATTGGTTTCCACTGCATTTAAATTCTGCACAGCACACAGCAAGTAGGCTATGTGTTATGTTCCTATAGCATGCTAAACAACGGAGACTATTGAACAACCCTTTACCTGGTTTCAAATGCCAGAATATAAATTGCTGACTGTAATAACTACATAAACATTTCAAATATGAAACGTTTCCATAACAATGGTCATATATTGTGTGATGCTGACTTAAAATGTTGCATAATGTTACCCTCCCTACATTCTACCTGCTTCTAGTACACCTTTAAACACTCTCAACAAGCGATGATCCCACCACTGCTATTCACAATCCTCCTGCCTACATGCCACCTGTAATGCATTTAAGTGGTTTTTCCATGCTTGCTGCATCCCACAACCTACATACTGCATATGCGGCAGTTGGTCTATATCTAGAAGGTTAATATTTGAGCTTTGTGTATTTATAACTTTACATCCTGCATGCAAACTTTTATTTACATTTGGTTATTATGTGTGTATGTTTCTGCATGTGATTTCACTGATCAATAATCACATGGCTGTTCTGAGCTTGAGGACTTCTTCCGCTCCTGGCAGTGACTGGTTTGTAGCATCTACAACTGTATGATAAGGTCAAACTGCATGGCAGTTAAGACGTTTGCCTGAGAAAGAGAGATTTAAGGCTTGAGGTAGGCTTCAGAATGTATAAGGTGGGACAAGATTATGGATGGCGAGATGAGGAGGATAATGATGA
This sequence comes from Dicentrarchus labrax, assembly GCF_905237075.1. Taxonomy (NCBI): domain Eukaryota; kingdom Metazoa; phylum Chordata; class Actinopteri; family Moronidae; genus Dicentrarchus; species Dicentrarchus labrax. The sequence goes on along the minus strand of NW_026136711.1, from coordinate 26,281,609 downwards.
TCAAGACAAAGATGGTCACTCGTGTGATATGTGCATCCCCCCTTCAGTGTTCCAGACTGGCTCCTGACATAGAGCAATGAAAGCAATCTGGCCACAGGGTTCAAATGTTGTTTTTAACTTTAATGTGTTCATATTGATCTAGCTCTGCTGTAAAAAATAAGAAACATATCTTTCAACTTTCCTGGGAATTCTGTATCCTGACATAAGCAAAAGTAAAGACATTGTCCACTATGCTACAGTACCATACAGTGGACACAAAGGTGGAAGTTCACATTCCATAATACTTTAAATTTGCTCAATTGATGCCAATCAACAACATTTCTTATTACATTTATGGTGTAACTAAGAAAAGTCTCAGAGGTGCATTGAGCAAATCAATGACCGGGTGTGCAGAAATGTCCTTTGCTTGAATAAGGATAAGGATTTTATCCTCATTCAAGGACATTACTTGTGGTGCCAAAGAAGAAAGAATGAAAGTCGATGCTCATCTAAACTCCTGGTCCCAACTGAAAATCCAAATCAGAAACCTTGGTGCAGTGATAGATTTAGAACAGCCACATCAAGAACAAAAACGTAATGAGAATTTGAGAATTCATGTCCAAACCAGATTTAGAAAAAAGAATTCCATGCCTTTATCTTTGGCAGTTTAGACTACTTGTAATGGGTTTTTTTTCAGGTTTCTACAAAAGGCTATGAGACAGCTGATTCAGAACAAGACTGCTCCAGTCTTAACAAAGACACTGAGCTCATCACTCCAGTTCTCAGAAATCTGGACTGGCTTCCAGCCTGTTTTTATATTTTAAGAACCAAAATACAATACACAATACACAAAACATCTTCTACATTATCTGCCTAATACCTCTCAGGTTAAGTTTGTTTCCAAATTTAATACAAATCATGGTAATGCTGCTTTTGAATCAAAGCTAAAATCTTGTTTGTTAATCATTATTTTTAATTAAATTTTGGGCTGCTTTGAGATATGCACTGAACTGTTTATAATAGTTTTGTTTTCTCAACCATTTATTTTTCTCCTTTCCACTTTATTTTGTTGTTTTAGCCCGAATACCTTATTTATAGCACGTTTAATTTACATGTATGTGATTGTCTTATCCAAATAATGTTGCTTTGCCTTGCCTTTGCCTTGCTTTTATAGATTTGCAAAACCTAATTAACTGTACATTATGTTGGTAGCTATAGCTATAGCTATATAGTTTGTTTCCACTGAATATGCCATTTCAGATATTGCCTTTAGCTAAAGCTGCAGTTTGGCTGCATTTGATTAGTCCTTAAAAAGGTTTTTTCAAATGTTTAAATATTTATTAGAGGCTTATTGGTACTGTATATATGGCCCACTCTGCGTCTTATGGCGGATCAGTACTGTACACCAGTACTGCTTCGAAATCATAGGCATGCTGGATTTATTATTATTTGGCTGGGGTGTAAGGGGCTTGTTTTTTTTTCATTTTTAACCTTTGCAAATAAAGCTGAATATTAAATACACACTTGTATGGGTATGCTGACCATCAGTGTTGTGCAACTTCACAAGAGCTAGCTCAAAGTTCAGTTCACACAGAAGAACTAGTTCATGTTCATAACTGGTCTTTTACAAAATTCTTTGAGTTAGACTTGTGGAGGAATCGTGCATCTCTTGGTTCATGGTTTTACCCTTTGTTAATGATGTCTTGTGATCATCATGCACTTGCAGATATTTCCCTAGACTGGTCGGATTCTTCAGCTCTATGTGTAGTTTCAAATTTGTTGCCAACGTGGCTGACATTCAGCATTGGGTTTTTGGGGGGGTACAATTAGCATAAAAATGTGAGATTTTTTTCTGTCGGAGTCTTTACTTATTTGTTCATAAAACTCAAATATGAACTCTCTTCAGCAGTTGCCAGTTGCATTAACAGTGCTGCGTTGCTGGCATGTTGGGTGCCGTAAGCACTCACTTTCACATTAATTAGTTTCAAACGAATACATTCTGTTCACAAAAAAATTTCAACTAACGCACTCTTTTAGCACAACATTGCTGAGCATAAAAACCTCGAGAACATGAATTTGTGCATCCTTTACACACATTGACACTTGTCACAATTGTCACATCTCTCCACTCCTGCAGTCTGATGTGACACAGTGAAACCAGTCCGAACTGCTCTCTCTGAGTGAGGAGCTGGTACTTGTTGTTTGTTCTCCTCTTCTATCTCAGATTGGTAAACACAACTGGTGCCTGTGCTCTGCATGGGAATCAGCCTGGGCGCCTGCTCAGCCCTGTCTGCTTGGATTAATCCTTAACAGGTCAAGGTCAGACACATTACAACAATGCCAGCCCGGTAATAAGCATGTCTGAAGATTTCGCAAGCTCTAATTTAATTCCTAGAGCATTATGTGAAGCGGTTGAGGGACAGAAAAAGGGAGAGAGAGAGTGAGGGTGAGAGGAAGAGAGTGAGTGAATGGGAGGGAAAGACAAGAGGTGAAACAACTCAGTAGCTGAATTAATGGCAGGCTGCCGCAGGACTTCGTCACTGCACCGCTAACAGTTTTCCTCTCTAACCCCCTCCGCACATCTGAATGTGGCAATCAGCTTCATTGGAGAATTAACAAGACCATTAGAGTGGAGGACACAAGCAATCAGTGTCCTCTAAGTTTGTCGTGCTGCCTTGCCAAAATAAGGCATTAGGGCTCGTCTGATCCTACTTCAGAGAAAACACATTTCAGAGGCAGCAAAGATACAAATAGTGGGAGCAAAGCTTCACGAAAAATTATTTTTAAACAGAGCATGATGTTGATTTAACACAAGGAGACAAGACCATGCATTTGCTCTTAGTCTTATGGGACATCTGCTCTGCCTTGTTTCTTGTTGTTCTTATGAATGGTAATGGCCTTATATATCCTGGTAGGCCAGGGTTGTTAGTAGAGATCGCTACTGGAAATTGAAAATCTCTTGTCAAGTTTCGAGGGTTTTTTGGGGAGGGAGAGGCAGGGAGGGTGTAACTGGATTGGTAAGTGAAGGCAGATTGGTTTTGCATCAATGACACATTAGTCCTATATTCTTAGTGAAATGAGAAAGTTTGTATTTACAGAAAAGCAACATATACAGCCTTCACCCAACATTGCATAGCCTGTAAGGTTTGATAAAATTGTTACAATTAGACTTTCATATCAATGCTATCATGTCATATAAAGATAAAAAACTACTTGCAGCTTATGAATGCTTTGCTAAGGAATTGATAGAGACACCTGTGGTCTTAAGAAAAATAAAATGATTGATTGGTTCCAAGTTGAGCTGGAGACAGTAAGGCCCTGAAGGTATTCAGTCAAAATGTTAGTCGAGTGTGTGGGTTGGCTTTCCTATCCAAGGCTGCGAGTAACTGGCTGCATCTGACCTCGCACTGAGTACAAATACACAGGCCTTGCTCTGTAGTGATGAGGGACAGTAAAGTGCAGTATATGGGTATGACTATATCACTCACACAAACCTCACACACACATACATCCATGTCACATTAACAACGTAATGCATACATATTGTGATCAATTAGTTTCAGTTTCACTTTGTTTCATTTATACAGGCTTTGCACCACAGCACTTTACAAAGACAGACATATATGTGTGCGAGCATAAATACATACTTTAACAGATGTTGTGGAAATAAAGCATTGTCTATCACTCTTTCTGTCCGGGTCTCTGGATTAAGGTGTTTCTATACTTTATATGTAAATACTTCATTTTAACAATTATACTTCAAATATAGTATGCGTCCCTCTAGTGAGTTTGTGAATATTTGGCTATAAATACAAAATGCCACAGCGGGAGTATCGGAGGGGGTCTGTCTGGTGGTAGGGACGAGACTATGGAAAGATTTGTAGGGAACTAGAAGGATTTAGAAGTTTGTCCTAAAATGAGCATCTCTGAAGTGTCCCAAAAGCATCTCTGCTCTGCTCAGCACTGAATACGTGGCTGTTCTATTTTGGATGGAAGCCGCGAGCCACTCACGTCAAGCAGAACAGAGCACATCGCACTGGCAGGAAGTCAGAATTTCGGGGTGAAGATGCAAGGATAGGGGTGATGTGGTCTAATTTCTTGTACCTTGTTAATAACCGGGCCACAGCGCTTTCAATTAGTTGTAAATGGGAAATGGTAGTCTAACACCCTGTTCACATAGGCCGCCTGAGCAGCACACGGTGTGTCAGGCGCATAGCATTCACGACAAGAGCGTGTCAGCTGCATGGCTGCTGCAGAGCTGCTGTTGCCAGCCCTATGTTTCCTTATACACTTTTCCCTGTATAATGTCTATGAAAAATCTAAATGTTCATATCCTTTAATTTACAATGCCATATAATTTAAATGTGAATGTGAAGAGTGTAGGGGGGAGAGAGAGCCATTTTACTTTGAAAGGGACATTTAAACTGTACTTAAATATGTAGATATGACTACCAATAGATTCTTTCACTGTCCTCTTTTGCTGGCTCGCAGTAGGCAAGACCTCGACTCTCTAGTGAAGCATCGCTGCAGACGCAGCTGAGACACATGTCTCATGTGGGCAGTGTGCCCGCTCTAATCTCTTAACATGGAAAAAAAAATCAGGACATTCCGCCATGCAGACGCGAGTGGGGTGAACAAGCTGTAAGAGAAGACTACAGGTAAATGGAGTTAGTAGTCCAGCCTGGATAATATTAGTGCATGAATTACTCTTTTTAGATCAGACGGTGATAGGTAATGAAAAAACTGCTGGACCTGATGGCAGAATTTACCTTCCTGTTGAAACTTAGATTGCCATCAAATGCAACACCTAGGTTCCTTGGCATGTGGTCTGATGTAGGCAGAAATGTGCTTAAGGTTCTCGGCAGTAACAGTGGTATAATGTGGGGAGCAAAAGAGTAACATCTCTGTGTTGTTTTCATTTAACTGAAGGAAATAATGAGCCAGTCAGTCTTTAATATCTTAGAGACAGTTCTGTAATTGAGTTACATTGGCCTGATTTTGGGAACTGAGGGGGAGGTAGATCTGAGTATCATCTGCTTCGCAGTGTAAAGAGATGTTAAGAGTATGATTCTTCAATGGGAAAACAGAAAAGAAGTGGACCTTAAGAATCGGGCCTAAAACTAACTCTGCTGCAACTTTTACAGATACTAGAAGCAAATCCATAGCCCTTTGTAAAAGTTTGTACCTGTGTGGTACCTGTGATGTAGCTAAGCCTAACTCTCCTGTATGTGAGTCTGTGGGGTGAGTGTGTGTGGGATCAAGTCCGGTGGTACTTGTACTGCCGCCAAAAAGTTTGAACCAATGATGGGTCTCGATCAGCGTAAATTTGAAAATGAGTGCAGCGGTTTTACAGACGTGAACCCAATTTATACACATTTTGCTGTGCTTGCAATGATAAATAAAAAATACATGTTATCAAATTTCAAGAAGTATAACAATGTGACAGGAATTGAACAGTGTGAATGTAAGATACAACGTCACAGTAGAGGGAAATGAGGTCCAAAACTCTCATTGGTTATACCTAAATATAAGAAGGTAATTTGTCAGTGTCTTCTGATCTGCTGTTTCCATGGTAAAGGTATTATCAGGTTTAGGCAAACACAACTTCTTGGTTAACGTCAGGGAAATATTGCTTGAATTAGATTGCTTAGATTGTTTAAAAGAGAGAAAGGATGCAAATGCCAGTCTCTGTTGTCACGTTGGGTGTCATTCATTCACCCTTACCTGGTTCCAAAGACTTTTTCAGTAGAATACCGATGTCATGCTAGTACCATCATTGCTACTGAACTGAACTTAATTTGAACCTAGAAGAGAACAACAGTTCTTCCCATCTATAAAAGGTTGCCTATTAGAAGAAAAGGCAGCAGAAATGATTCAGCATGTGTCGTGTGTTTAATGTGTGAAAGTGCAGCTAATTGAAAAGAAAAAGAAAAAGTCAAAGAAAGGAAAAAATACAAACAAACAATCAATAGATCCATACCAGTAATGATGTGTCTGAAAACAGCATGTACTGCTCCCGCAGGGGCCAGTCGACCGTTTCATTTTAAGGCCACACATGCACCACAGTAACACACATTTATCATAGAGCAATGGGAGGTTATGGACCCTGGGAGAAAAGACCATTGTAGATTACATGCAAACACACAGACACACACAGGCGCACTTGATACATGCTACACAAGCAGATGTAGGATAAACACACACATATACAGTATATGTGGGCATGCACACACACACACACACACACACACACACACACACACACAGCATATACAGCACACATTCCTCTTCATGCTCATACACAGACACAAACACAGCTGTGAGGTTGAGTTAACATAGGAAAAAACAAATAGTCGCAGCTGCTAGCCATATAATGACACCCTGTTGGGTTACTATGACAGTAATAGCCCTCCAAGCAGCAGTGGGATATTATGGCTAGTCACACAACACCATCAGCAGAAGAATTTTCTACAACCAGACCCTGACACTAGATGAACATTTGGAGGACTGTTTGCATTATTAAATACGTATAGTTCAATTTAGGTTAATACATATATTTATTCTTTCATATGCTAAGTTTACATTGGACGCTCTGAGCTTAAGGAGTTGCTTTGTGTTTCATCATATACATAAGATCAGCACTCGTATTTAGCAAGCATTCCACTATCACTCCGAGGAATTGCACTGAAGTTTAAACTAAGACTAAAATTAACTCCTACCAGTATGACTTGAGTTATTTATGAAGCCTCCTACAATCACCCTCAGCATGAAATTAAAGTTTTCATTTGAGAATGAAATATATGTCTGTGAGGGCAAAGAGAGGCAATGGATATTCTTTAAATATAGTGTTCACATTGAATTAACAAATTAAATGTACAGGTGAGCTCAGGATGAATGATAAACACACAGTTATAATCAGATTAAATTAGCATTTACTTGGACTAAGCTGATGCAAGCCAAAGTATCTACTATTTCTTTGTTAACTTTTTAGACACATGTATTAATTAGTATGATTTAACTGGAACTTTACATACAATATTTACATGCACAATACTTTCATGTCAGAATATGTTAAATATGGTAGCTTCCATAAGATGTGAATATGGCATCAAATTTGAAAGATTGAACTGATAAAGGCATTTATTTTATTTATTCATTTTAGGTTTTCATCCTGTTCCTGATCATCTATTGTTACACTACAATGTTTTCTTTTAAAGAACTGGGATGATGAATTAACAGACTGAAAAGAATGAAATTAAATGTGGAACGAATCTGTCTCATATTTTTGAAGGCAAATGCTTGATGTTTATTATAACATTTTCTAAACTTAGTGTTGACAAATGCAAAGCATATCTGCAGTTTAAAAACCCCAACAAAAGAGGTTTCAACAGCCTACAACCACAAGCTACTGTTTCCTTTTCTCAAGACTGGCAAAGGTGGCAAAGCTATATTTTTAACTTCTACATATTTTTTTTTTTCTTGCGTAGAAACTGATCCTTTTACATAAATCCATTTTGAGAGCGCATTCAGCACTTACACCTTGTGAAAAGTGCCGGCAGCTTGAGTAATAGCTTGGCACATCTTTCTTATGACACAGAACAGGCGTTATAAGAGCTACTTGATAGGTATGGTAATTGCTGCCAGCCCAAAGACTTGAAGACGCCAGCCTTGATTCTTTAGGAGGTGTAGAGATAAATAAGCCTCTTTTAATGAGAATCTAACTCATGCTGAGCTTATACACTCATGCTTAGGCAACACAACTCATCCCCTGTAGGGATTACACCTTGTGTAGTTCTTCAGTTAAACACCACCATTCATCTCCAGAAGTGTGCGGTGTGAGTGACGGAGGTTTTATTGTTGCTTATGGAATATACACCACACTGGGAATGATGACTTAAGCTTCATCTGATTGCCCTTAACAGGTGACCCAATTTGCCCCATGTGTCATCACAGTACATAAATATATATATTTATATAAATACCTGTCTACAACCTGTACTCATTATGCATATTCAGTACATTTACTACATTGGCAGACAACCTGTTTACACTACAGCTTATACATTTAATATAATATAAATGTATCATGTAAAATCTTTTGTTAAAATCATATCTTCTTTCTTATTCTGATATATGCAATTTGTCATTAGTAATTATTTGCTTTAGCTTTATTTTATTCTTGTACTTTGTGCTTTATTTCTCAAGTCTCGGTAAGAGAATAAAATAACCATTAAAATATAACAATTAGAATCATTGACTAAAACTACTGCCGAAAACCTTTTTAAATGACGATCAGTTTAAGAATTTTCACACAGACAATATAACAGACAGTCAGCAGAGATGGAGAGTTGTGCTTGCACATAACAAGACTCACTGAGCAGAGCCATAAGACAGTTGGCTGCCTGATGATGACTGACAACTACAAATCAAAGGGATACACTAGACTGCACAAACCATACAAATGTGGGTGCTATAATACATAAACACACACTCACACGCACACACACAAAATTGAGTCAATATGCTCTCCTTCCGGATTCTATTGCTTTAGACACTTCCTCACTGTTGCCATTTATACAAGTCAGAAAATCAAAGATGTGCCAGGCAGACTGGGCTGAAAAGATGACAAAAGAGCACACAGAGGTTGTTGGAAACGAGAAGATGGAGGGCATTTCCTCCTAATTTGAAAACAAAGGGGAAGTTGAATAACACAGAGAGTGTCACTTACTAAAAGACAAAGTAAGGTAGAGGCAGTAAGAGACAGAAACGGAAAAAAAAAGACACAAGTGCAAGAGGAAAAAAGGAAAGATCCAGAGGCATTGGCTGAGTGTGTCTCATCCTTTACCCCAGTGGCATAGGACTCAATCAAACTCTCCTCATTCTTGACCATGCATTAGCTTAGCAAGCAGGGACCTTGTTTCACTCCCTCAATTAAATGCCCACCCGCACATAATTAACGACTGTTTTGTCCACAGATCAATAAAGGGTCTGTTCATTAAAAGTCCCTTTGCTTCCTCAAAGATCCCCTTGCTTAGTTCACTATTGCATCTGAAGTGGTGGCGGAGCCTGGCAGACTTTCCATTCCGGTTTCATGTCTGTGGGTTTTCTTTTTTCTTTTTCTTTTTTTCAGCTGGTGCGAGATAGAGAAGGAAGTCAAAGAAGCACTGAAAGTGCACCGAATGTGAGTAAAGCTTTTGAAACAGAGAGAAAGGACTTGTGGGAACCTATTAGTTTGAATGTATGAATCACAGGAGCGCCTGCCCTGGCTTGGGTGTTTATCTCATATTGGCACATAATTACAATACAGTAATACAGAGGAAACAACCTGTAGTGTAAAACAAGCTTGGCTGCTTTTTTTACATTGTGGTAGCCCTGATCCTTGAAGGATCAACAGTCTGGATCCATAAAGCATTTGCCCCCAAAAGGCTTCCAGTTCTTTTCTATTTTTGGTTTAAAAATAAATTTAGCATTAGCGCAGCTATTTTGAAGGACAACTTCTTCATCTATATGCACTAACCGTATACACTGCCCTGTAATCAGTCACAATCAATGTCTGCATCCCCTTCACAGCCTACAACCACCATCAGTGTTTACAGATGCAAAAACAAAAGACCTGTCTGTTCTTTCTTAAAAGATAAAAGATCAATAAACGTAACAGGAGCTGGATTCAACATGCAGCATGCCTGACTGCCAGCCACCTGCCATAGCTAACACACTGAATGATTAGATCAGCGATTGCTTCAATCTTGAGGGTACACACAAACACACAGTTTGCCCAATGTAATGATCAGTGTGCACTATGATGTTGCCTCTCACCTCTTCCATCTGCTGTGGAATCACAGCATCTCTGGAGATGGATAACAGGGTTTAACAAACAGAAGTCTCACACTGCAGTGTGTTTTTATTGTGTTTATTGGATTGCCCATCTGAAGCCATATCTTTAAATTAGAGTATACATTTATCTAGGTTTTTTTTTGCACCATTCTAGCTAGAAAATAAGTTTGACCATTAATATATTGGCTTGTAACCATGTTATTTCTACACTTCTGCTTTGTAGGTATTGCTTTAATTTCAACCTTACTATGCCTTTGTTCTCAAGGGACTTGCTAGGTACTAGCAGCAAATGACGAGGTAGTCTTTATGAAGGATATTTGACGCAAGGTACCAGTACATGCTTTTAGGCTGCTTAGGCCAGCCTGCTGTTTCCCTATGTGACCTTTATATACATTTTCTTGTGCTGTGGCACTTACAAATGTTTATCCATCTTTAATTACTCTATACTGCTGACCCTGTCATATCTATGTTGGACAGAAATACTTGACTTCAAAAGACTTGAATAAATAAATACTTTGTAATATTGTATGCGATGTCAAAGGAACAGTCCTGCCCAGATAAAAGGTTGTGCTATGTGTAACTGTTGACTATAACTATTTTCAAATCTTAAAAGAGTATAATACTATTATTTTAATTAGATTTTAAACAGTTTAAAGGCTGCACCTGATGATAAAGATATGTTCCTGAATGTGCAGTGTAATGAGTCACTTGTGTTTCATAAGTAAAGATTCTCTAGTGTATTAATAGTAATGTATACTGTATGTGAACTGTTGAATTGAACATTACATTGTATAAAACACAGTAACATGTCTGCTGATTCAACAGTACTCGAAGAGTAGAAGCACACAGAGAGCCTATACTGTATACATCTGCCAAGTCTCCCCAAATCTGTGTATTTTAATAATAGGTATATATTAAGAATGTTTAATAAATGCATTACATTTGAACATGCATTTAAATAGTGATGTGAATAGGATACTTGCACCACTTTTTATCTAAGTGCAGTAGTTGATGGAAAAGGAGCTAAATTGTTCAGAAATGTTAAGAAATGCTTTAAAAATCTGAAATTGGATCCACACCAAAAACAAATTGTCCCTTCGCCCATGGCTGGACTTCCCACCAAATGTGATTGAAATCTGTTGTACAGTTTTCAAGATATCTCAAAAACTAACGACAGGCAGACAAGCAGAGCTGATAACATAACCTCCTTGGCAGAGATAATGAAAAAGACGCTGAATTAAACTGGCAAAACATTTTTGATAAAACACTCTGTTCCCTAAATATTTCCTTCATCTGTTTGTATGTGAGGACCCAATTTTTCAGAGCCAATTTAGAATCATTCCACCCTTGGTCAGTCTTGCTGTAGATGGATTCCCTTGTGTAACATCTGGCGGTCTCTAGGCAGCGTGCATCCCTCTATTCACTCCCTTGCTCATAAGCTGGTGTAAAATTGCCCCTTTGAATCTTCTCCACAGCGGATTCCTCATTCGGTGAGGCAGCCGTTCCCTGCGCACAGTCAAAATCTTTCTTTATTTTGTGTAATATGCTAAACACAACCACATAAGTTCTCTCTGTCTGTTTCTTTAGACTGACGAATGTGGCAGAACAGCTCTGAATTCCCCAACTCCCAACGCTATGATGTGTGCCAGTCTCCTGGATTATGAGACATATGGAGGCATGTGAGTACACAAGCATGAGCAAATGAACTCAGAAAGTCTAACACACTCTCATACACACACTGTTACAGATACCGTGTGCATACTACAAACATACTGATGGGAGAAACCAATATAGATGGACACACTCACATGCAGACATAGTGTAAATATTCACATATGTTTCTAAAGCTTGCACATTACAGCTTTCACTAAACTGTGAGAATTTTAGATTTGGAAAAGCCACTAAAACCCTCCGACTCAGACTTGCAGACTTAACAGTCATATTTTCATTTGAAGAGGTTAATCCAAATCTTTAGTTGTTAAACCTCTGGGGCTGGAGCAACATACTCTAAAGAGCATTTCCCATCTACCATCATTTCAGTGCTCCGAAGCAAAACTGTTCCTGAGGACAAAATTTGAATAAGAACTTATTGTTCAGTGGTAACAGTACAATTAGAAATGTAAAACAACACATATTTTATGGCAGTCAAGGGCTAAATCAAGAACAATACCAGTAGAGCATAACAACCACATCTCAAAGAGTTGGAACAACATGGCAATGTTCTGGCCTTGTTTGTTGGTGAATTATTGATAATACTGCAGTTAGAAAGTTAAAAAAATAAAAAAGATAAATATATAGTAAGACAGTGTGATAAAAAGAGAGGGTCTACAGTAAAACAGCATTTCTGGCCACAATGTATGATCTACTGCTGACTGTCATCTGGCCTGTGAACCGCACCACAAAGGTCACTGTTGTTGGTGTTATTGTTCAAGTTATTGTCATCAAAGCATGAGTTTGTGTGTGTGGAGGGCTGTGTGTTGTTGAATGTGCCAGTTTCGCTGTCTCTGCAGTAAGTCTGGTTTTGATCAGTGCTGAAGGATTTAAAGATAGTAATACCTTATCCTGGCTTGGTACCAGTGACATACTTTTCTCTCATCTACCTCTTTGAACTACAGATCCTCTGTGGGGTGAAAAAAAAAAAAAAAAATCACATGTAACATCCTCATTTTGTATTTATCTGGATAAAGCTTTGAAGTCTACTGTAGCTGTTGTTTTTATGATGACAAATGCTGTGAACCTTGTATAAACACATGAAATGTATTTTCCTCCTGTGACGTTTCACATCACTGGTAGGTAACATTAGTTTAGAGGATTTTGGGAGGATGTGCATGCATAATAGCGGGGTAATAGATAAAACAGTACATTTTAAATAACATTTAATTAACATTAGTTCAACATTTTGGGAAATGGGCTTATTGAACCTACAGGGAGGACATGTTAGCTTAGCTTAGAATAAAGACTGGAAGCACAAACAACAGTTAGCCAGCCTGGATCTGCCTAAAGGTATAACACTCACTAGTTATCACAATATATCTCATTTGTTTTATCCGTACAATAATGTAGCGTAGAACCAGCATGTTGTTGCCTGGCAACCTCACTGTCATGATAGCACTCTAATACTACTTAGACACAAGAAAGATTCTACATACTCCAGCATGTAACTCCCTATAAATCTACCATTTGACATTTTTACACTTCTGTTTTTTCTATGGAAACCTTTACAGTTGCTGGTATTTATTATTTTATTTTTTTACATTTGGACGGAGCCAGCATAGCTGGTTCACTTTGCTTCCAGTCTTTATGCTAGGCAAACTATTGACTGAGCTTCATATTTAACAGACAGTTATGAGTGCTATCGATCTTCTCTCACTATCTCTGGACAAGAAAGAGAATACATTTATTTCCCCAATTTAGAACTATTAATTTAACAGATGTGATGAGGGTATAAAATTCCTTACTTTTTTATTGTAGCAACTGTATTTGCAATTCAGATGCAGTTGCTAAAAGGAGGTATGAATAGTCTCATTGTATATCAGCCAGTTACAGATACCTGGTTGTAATAGGGACGATTTAATCACCTCAAGTTCTGATGTGTCCCAGCAGTAGCCTTGTGCCCTGTCGAAGTGTCCTTGAGCCTGACACTGAACCCCTACTGTACCTGCTCTCTCATCACTCTACATGGCAGCATCAGACTAAAATGTTAATGTGTATGTCAAGCCTAAGTATCAAATGCTTCAGTTTTTGGTAAATGAAGACAGCTGTGTTAAATGTTCACAGCGATAACCTATTGCTACATTAAAAGGCCTGAATCGACCTAAGACATACATCACATTAACATACATGGATTAAAGTTAAGTAAAAACTTCTAAAAAAACATTGTCACCAAGGCGTACAATGAGCTCTGTTTGAAAATCAGGTCCCTGGTACAACAACAATTTTGTCAATGCAGTCACCTGTTTTGGGTACACTGATGGATACAAACAGAAAGTCCTTGCATTATGATGTATAGCATCCTTCAACACCTTCATCAAATGCAGATGATATTACCTTTATGAGTTAAGACAGTAGCACAGAAAGCATATTTCACCATAAGTCAGGGACTAATTCAACATCTACAAGCTATTTTGGATTCCTACAGGGCATCTATGGGCAGTGGAACCGTACACAGACAGACACACACACACACACACACACACACACACACACACACACAAAATGATAGAAGTAGCAAAACATCACCCCCGGATGTATCAGATTATACCATGCAGTACATTCAATTACATCTGATGGCAGATGCTGTAAACAAAATCACAGCACATAATCTCGGAGATTGGATCCTTCAATTAGATATTAACCCTGATATCCAAAGACCTGACACAGGACTAGACATATTAAAACAAGGAGCGGCCTGCAAGGGCTCTAAGCTGACTGACTCAGCAGTTTTTTGGATGTGGGTTTAGCCAGAGCTTTGGGAATACACATACTGTAGTGAAACACAAATGAGGACAGAATATTGAGTGAATCACACATGAATTGGAAGCACCGTCTCTCTCCCTATCTCTCTCTCTCTATTTAATCGACTCGGCTTTAACTAACTGACTTATTTTATTATGGTAATCAAGTGTTGATTACCCCAAATGTAATGCAGCTGTTGTATTGTGCATACAAATATGTTGTGAATGTAATAGATTGATTAGTAATAATGGATCACATTAATGTATTTATTCAGCAAAAGATTTTTCTGTGATTATATGCTACGCAGACTTGCCTTGTGGTGTTAATACTACCTCTTCTGTGCTTTACAGAGGAATTATTTTCATTATTAGGCCAGAAATTCTCTAACAAGGCCTGCAATTGTATGGCCTGTCAACCTATTAATACTAGAATTAAAGTTTCATGGCTGTTACCACCATTAAGAGACTAGTTTGACCAACAAATTAAATATCTAATATTCTTCTGTTTTTATTCTCCAAAAGTGTAGAATTATCTTATCTAGGGCAACACATGCATGAAAGTAGATAATGGCTGGGCATACCAAACGGTCAGTTTACTAATGGTTGTGATGATTAAATGATTAAAATGGAGAAACTAAGCAGACCTTATTACCTCATAGCCCACGGCATATGCAAATAACAGACTCACCATCCCTTAGCCTCATGACCTTGCTGCCACTCTGTGCGAATGATGGCTCTCAGGTCCTTCAGGTTGTCTTTACTATGCCATCCAACATTAGTCTCTTTCGTGCTCTGTCGCTCCCCTCCAACTTCTGAAAAATAAAACAGACCCTGGAGTGAACCTCATTGTTTTTCCCAGTTTAAATGAATAAATTCCCCAGTTAGATTTCTAATGGAAGGGTTAGGGGGCAGGTGGGGAGGTGGAAACAAGGAGGAGAGATAGAGACGGAGGCAATTTGCTAATGGAACATGAAGAAAAAATGGCGTGGACTCATCTCAGTAAAGGATGAAAGAAGAGGCGAAAAAAAAAAAAACCCTGGTCTGTCTGGAGAGAGCGAGAGTGAGCTATAGGGCAGGAGCTAAAGTGGTTTTAAAAAACACCAT
The DNA here is from genome assembly GCF_905237075.1 of Dicentrarchus labrax. Lineage (NCBI taxonomy): Eukaryota > Metazoa > Chordata > Actinopteri > Moronidae > Dicentrarchus > Dicentrarchus labrax. Next base: position 26,266,238 of record NW_026136711.1, on the reverse strand, counting down.
CATTAACTGTCATCTTCATCTCAGGTGCAAGGCTTAGAGAGCGAGGGTTGGAAGAGGGAAGGAGAGGAGGGAGAAAGAAGAGGGGGTACTGCATTTGCCCGGAAGATAATTCAATAGCCTAGAATCTTCATTTAATTACCTGCTTTACATCTCCAAACCACCTCCTCCACCCTTACCTTGAGTGAACATTCAGGGGTCCCTGGAGATTGCTGTGCAGCTATTTAACTATGTTAATTACAGTCTAACTTGAGCATGATCACACAAACTTTGTCCTGATGATGGCCTTACAAAAAAGCTATCTCCTGAAACTCAGTTGCTCTGTAACTGTGCGTCCAGATTACAAGCCACATACTCTGTCAGCACGATGAGGCTCCAAGATTTAGGCTTCTTAATTCAGTGGAACATTATTTACAATCTCTCTCAACTGGTTGGAATGGAGGTCATTTGAACTCGGTAGATGTTGGCTGACTGAAATGCGAGCACAAACATAATTTTAAGGCACGGATGCCAGTTCTTTGGTCCATGCAGTCTATGTTGCAGATGTACTTTCAGGGATATATTCCAATGAGGAGACTTCAACAAATTGTGCGGAGTAGGTTGGTAAACTGATATATTCAGATATTACAAATACATTAATTAAAATTATTCATTAAAGTTTAAGAGACCTTTAAGGTTTCAGAACCAAAATCTCTTTAAATCACTTTAAATTATTATGCAATCACAGGGGTTTGGCATAAATAATGCATGCCAGTAGAATATGTTGCAGTCTAACACAGCTTGTCAACAATTGCTTACTTGGTGGATAATGTTCAATGTCTGTTGAGGCTGTATCTGATTATACAGTACTGGTCTTAGATTTTTAAACCTGTAGTGTGATTGTTTAATAAGATTATATTCTATTGTAGGGAGCACTTTACACATTAACAAAATACACTCACACACAAACTGCAGAGACTGCATGTACCACAGAGCTGTGACCTAGTATCACTGCTGTTTACACCATCATTAACGACTACTGTAGGCGATATCATACGCCTGGTTAACCACGTCTTCCTAATAGCCTGTCATGTTATCTGAGGACACAGGTGATTTCTATCAAGTGGATAAGTGGCTCTGGTCGATAACAAACAACTAACAGTTTAAGAGTCACCAAGAGACCACATTTAATCTAATCGAGTGAGTGTGAGTGGAAACAATCATAAAAATACATGTAAATGACTGCTGTTCCTAATGTGAACTGTTGTCCATTAAAGGCTACAGAACTCGGTTGTGTTCTATAGGTTCCTGGCACTGCTGACATCCGTTGGAAAGTCAATATACAAATTAAGACAACATGTGAAAAATCAATTAGATAGACCTCAGTTACTTGGATCTGCCAAGAGTATCTGCTCTAGTATATGCTCTTCTGGGCTAACAGTCAGGATAAAAACACTTGTGTGACACAAACACAAAAACATTTGATATACCAAATGTTTAAACTTGTAAGCTGGGCTTGCCTAGGATGTGGAGTTTTAACATTTAATGCATGATGAAAAGTCAGTTTGTAGTGGAAAACAAAAGGAAACTTCTGGAGATTATTGTTGAACAGTTGCACAGGGCCTTGAGGAGGTGCTGAGGCTCTGAGCTTTTCTTGATCAAACACTAACATGGTGCGGATTCCTCACTGGGCCAGCAATGGTTTTATTGTTTTTTTTTATATTTTTGTCCTTCCTCTCAATCTTTTTTTCTCTCATTGTCGCTGCTTGTTGTTATGATGCTGAACGGTCTTTCATCATTTCAGAGCATTTTAAGGTATCATTTACCTGTTCCCACAAAAACAAATTTCCTATAGTTTTGTCTCTGACATCAAACAAATAACAAAGCAGTCAGTCAGTCAATGTGATATCTTCAATAGTCTTTCATACTGGTGGCGATATTTGTCTTAGTAATCATTGTTGTCCTGTAATTTTTATGCACCGCTCATTTTTAGGAGAGTTCAGGAAATTATACGTACATACACATAGACAATTGTTTGTCGCTTGTGAAGACATTGGAATTATTGACTTGCACTTATTTCATGAATGTTTATACTTACCTTAAACCATACCACTGTATGCCAAACCCTAACCCTTACCCTAAAACTTAAATCATCATCATAGTAAACTCCAAGTTCCAATAAATAATAGCTGCTTTGCCAAAAATAACATTTACAGAGGAATTAAGAGGCACTGAGACTAATGTGCTAAGTTTGAAAAAAAAAATGTTCTGTCTAGTCTTAGAAAGTGTTTTGATGCAGGCTTTCCTCAAATAGATTTGGAAAACAAGAAATTGCTCTATGTTCTGAGGGGATTGTGTATTTAAAACATAGATGGGGCAGCACAGTAGAGGAAAACATGTTGGATAGCACAAATTATTTTTAAGAAATGGTCTCGAATGTAGTTTGACAGAGCCTTATAAAAGATTCTATCCTATAGTTCTCCAGCATTTGTACTTATGTTATTTAGTTTATAAATGGTATTTTGACTTGACTTTACATGGACATATTGTGATTTCACCAGTAAAATCCCACTTATAAACAGAACATTATATTTCTCCTCTTACACCCTCTCACCCCCTCCTAGGTCTTTTACTTTCGTTGAATTAATCATGTAGCCCCCTGAGAGCATGGGACACTTTCCTCTGTGAAGCAGCCTGCACAAATCCCATGTAGCTTCTCCACCTCCCAGTGTGTATATTTTTGCTACATACTGTGGCTCTGAGGCAGTTTTACACCAATTCCCAAGAGGCAGAAGTCTATTTATACAGGATCCTAAAACAGGGTAGTCATACCCCCCCCCCCCTTACAGCATCAGCTTTAGGTGACAATGCTGACACACAGCCACATGATAGTCCAATCTAATCTTTTAATCGCTCCGGTAACGTCATGTCTCCGGGTGAGTTGGGGCAAGCTAGCGGTGGGGATGGGATATATCGTCTGCAGAGATATGATATGATCCTTGAACACATAACAAAAAACACACACAAACTCACATGCAGACTTATACACACTGTCCTGTTCCACCCCACCCCCAGAGTACTATGGTGAAGCCTCATGTATCTGTGGGTATTAACAGATCAGCGCAGAGCAGCAGCCACCCTGCTTTAAAGTCTTTTCCTGAGGTAGTGCTTCAGAAGCCTGCTGCAGAGGAGGATAAACGCACAGCAATCCCCCAGGCCCAGCGCCTCCTCAGCTCCACTCAGCTCTCTCTTTGCTGCCCCCTCCTTCTCCCCCATTCCTCGCTTATCCCCACTTTCCTTCCATCCCTCATTATTTCTATCCCCCTTCTTTTCCTCAGCATCTCATGCTTTCTGTCCTACTATCTGTCCCCTCCTTCCCTCTGGCTTTTCATATAATTCTTTTTTCCGTGCCTTATTATCCTGCTCCCCTCCCATTTTATGTCCATCCCTTTCCCCATCTTTTGCCCTCATCTTGCTGTTTTTCTCCAGACTTCAGCAATGAACAAGGCTTGAGGCCCATCTTTGCTAGCTAGAGACTAAGGAACTGATGGTTATTCACTGAAACCTTAGTTCTGTGAACACGATCTGAACTCTGCAGTGGAACTTGGCCACTCATCTTAATGTCAGTGTCTTCATGTCCCGAAAGGCCATGCTCTCCAGATTCCTCATCCACCAAGTCTTTCGTGACTAGGAAAACTGACTCATGGACAATGAGCTAGCCAGCCCACTACTTTACAAATACTATTGGTTTCTCAACTTTATGTTTGTATAGTATTTAGAAATACATCTCACAAAAATTGTGACCCAATTAGGATCACGTAAGCACCCCTAGAGTTGTTGTTACAACTTAATAAAGGGTAGTAGACAATATTTTTCTGCAACTTAACTATTCAGGAATACCAAAAACCTCCTAGTGCTGCTTGACAGTGACCTTACGGCAATTACACTTTTTTTTCTAAGTTATTTTTTTGGCCTTTTCATGCTTTTATTAGATAGGGACAGCCGAAGATAGACAGGAAAGGTGGGTAGAGAGAGAGGGGATGACACGCAGCAAAGGGCCGCAGGTCGGATTCGAACCCAGGCCGCTGCAGCAACTCCGTATATGGGTCGCCAGCTCTACCAACTGAGCTCTACACTCTTAATGCATCCACACATGTTGTCCTTGTCCTCCTTATCCTTGAAGAGGAGATCAAAGGTATTGTGGGTGTCAGGGCAACAGGGATGTTAATTTAAATACAATATTAAGTATGAATTGACCAACAGTTATCACTATTTCCATGATCCACAAGTTCTGTTCTCATACTGAATGTATGTTTGTACAGTATGTATTCTTCAGACAAAAGAATACAGGGGTCAGAAACAGAAGTTAACAACAAATACATGCATGGAAGTCTGGTAATGCTGATAATGTTTCTTTAGAAGATTAATAAAACTTATTGTTTATGTTAAGTTGAGAAAACTTTAGTTGATTCCACTAAATTCCTGTATTGATGCTAGGGGTTTTGCTTTTGCCATGTATACCTCTTTCTGGTTGGGCAGGACAGCTGCTTTAAATTGAGTCATTATTTCAAGGGTGATTGAATTTAACTGAAATAGTAAACTATAACAAGAATGCTTCTGACTAAACTTAGTTATGAAAATAAAATAATATTGTGTATTGTGAGATTGTCAGAAGAGGGTGTGACTTGAAAAATGCATCAGATTCTCTGTTTGTAGAAATGTCTTTTTGGAGACTTTTTGGATTTGGGGAAATTGACAGTTTCCACATTCTCTCTGTTATTTTATTGTCAGTCAGTCTCTGGGGGCATCCTAAAGATTCTGCAATCCTAAGACACTGAGAGACTACTGCAGTCAATATATTGCATTGACACCCTGCCAAGACATTCAGACAGAATGAGTTCATTACATGTAGTTTTAAAAAAAAAAGAAAGAAAAAAAAAAACAATAATCTACCTGAAGCAAGTATATGCCTTTTTGGAACAAACAAAAGCTGTAATATATTTATCTGTTCAGTGTAAGGGTAAAAGATTTTTATGTTATTCATGAGACAACAAAACAACTGTGCAGTGAAATGAGTGAGAGAGCTAAAAATGGGTGGAGGTGTAACTCGCGGTGGTAATCCATGTTAAAGACTAGAGAGATGGTTAAATACAGTGACATACAGACAAACATCTTACCATTCAAGCAGACAGAATGACAGATGAACATGCAGACAGACTGACAGGCAGATCAGGGAGGGGTAAGTAGGCTGAATCCAAATTAAGCTGATCAGAGCTTACTGTGAGTTAATCTAGTTATGTGGATAAAGGACTTCCCTATGGCTAAAAACACAGTAAGTTATGACTCAGTGTGTGTGTGTGTGTGTGTGTGTGTGTGTGTGTGTGTGTGTGTGTGCGTGCGTGCATGCGTGCGTGTGTGTACATATGGGAGAAAGAGAGCATGTGCAACTATCTGCTTCCCAGTGTGTACTGTTTGTATCTGTTTATCCATATTTAAATATACCCGCAGATTCATGAGCCTCGAAAGCTTTCTTAACAACTAACGGTTGCAATCTGTGTTTTGTGCTCTTCTCACTCACACTTTCAGATGGAAGCAGACTTCAACAAGTGCCTCAAAAGGCCAGAGATGTATTGATTTGTGAGGCAAAACTATGCTAATGACAGACAGGCTGTCAAATCTGACAAGCCTGACAGAGCCTTCACTGATGTATTTTGTTTGTGTGTTTAAGTCTGAACATTGTGTGCATTGTTTGAGTGTGTGTCTGTGACATTTTTGTGAGTTTGTAGAAGAAAATGTGAGAGTGACTGTCTGCTGCCAACACAAAGGAGTGTTGGGGAAAATTCTTCCATAATCTGGAGAGGTGCTAGTTCTCTGAAGAATTACAAACCCAGTGTGATGAATCAAATTCCTTTACTCATGCAGCATGGAGGGAAGACCACAGCATAGATGTTCCCCCTAGACTTCTAGAATGCTCTCCCTTATATTCATCTCAGTACATCGTAAAACAGTGAACACCCCTGTCTGTCCTGTTTATTTTACTAATGTCAAGTCAAGGTCTCTCCATGGCCTTGTCTACTTTGACCTACTGTTGACCCCAACAGCTAATTAGGACATTCCATGCCATAAAACACAACCCCTTAACTCAAGTCCATATATTTACTACCCTCCCTAACACAGTTATCTCCCACAGGAGCTTTAGGTGGGAGGAATACAAGGGGAAGAGGGAGGGCAAAAGTGAGTGTGGTTGGGCAAGTAGAATTTTTGAAGAGTACATCACGCTAAATGAATATACACTGGAAGCTTTAGAGATTCACAATGGTTCATAAGCATCTCCCTCTCATGTGTATAACACTTCAAACAGGAGTTAGAAAGCAAAACAAATATCCAAGTCAATCAGCCACCTTTTCTTCATCTATCTCTCTTCCAGCAATCTTCTCCGAAAGACATCAAGGGTAAATGATTGCAGGGTTGGTTATCAACCAGCAGAAATTCAGTTATACCGATATATTTGATGAAATTAGGTCTCAAAGAAGAAAAAGACTGACAAAAAATGAATACAAATTCAATCAGCTCTGTGTACGCTGCCTGCATATCAAAGAGAATGAGCAAAGGGGAGGGGCTGAAGTAGAAGGCCAAGAGATTTAAGTTTGAAATAAGCTTCAACTTCAAACAACTCCTGATTTTCATAAAATGCTTTCAACACACTGTTGAGCTAGAGTATGCATGCAATGAAAAAGCATTATTTACAACTGAAAAGGAATAGGAGAGCTCTACAGTGAGTCAAAAAGACAAAGAGAGAAGGGGCAATTTCCCCTTGCCTTTCTCGTTTGGCACAAGGCTCCCCTGTGCAGAGCAGAGAAATAAAACATGGGCTGAGAAACATGACAGTATCCGGTGGAAGTGAGAGAATATGCCTTTAAGATAACACAATCAAGGAAAGGGAAAGGTTCTCTTAGCTGCTCTGGGTTATTCTTATCTGTGTATGGAGCCAGGCTGAAGCGAAGCCCTGTTAAATTGGTCTATACAGTGAGGCTGAAGACAGGAAATGTGAAGAGTTGATATTTAAGTCTCATGGACGAGACATGTTTCACAAAATAGAAGAGAGAGATGCAGCACAACAAGAAAGCTGTGCTACACTTTCATATATTTTAATGACGCCAATGCATTCAGACAAAAACCATAACTGTCTAGAGAAAAATCGTAAGTATTGACTTCGAGTTTCAAGGGAGGGGCACAGGACTGTAAAGTCTTAATGTTTAAGCATAAGCATAAACCATTCCTGGTTTGGATCCTGCCTTGTATGTTACAGCTGATGTTTCAGGGAACGGTACATTGTTGTGCTCTGGTAACAGAGTCAAGTCTGTGATTTGACAAACAAAGGTTAAAAGTGAGGTACTCCAGATACAAACTAAGAGTTTAACCAGAATAAATGCAAAGTTATATAGGGTTTATATAAGATTATATTAGGTTTTATTTCATACTTTCACACAATCTACCTACTGTATGTCTGACCTGACATTTTCTCTTTTTTTTAACCATGAGCTTAAAAACTCACCTCGACAGACATCTACTCCAAAACACCTTCGCTGTTCTTATTTTTCAAAAGCACACTCCTCAAGTCTCTGTGTGCAAGCATGCAAGCATTATCCTGTTGCTGCCAGAGAAGACCTCATTAAGATGTTTCAGTCTGAAGATGCCTCAGAAAATGGCAGCTCAACTAAGAAGAGAGAAACCACTTCTGAAACAGATGATTGATAAATTCCCCTGTAAAAGTCACTTCATCATTAATGAAAGCTAAAACTTAATAAGAATTGTTTTGAAGATGTAACTTAATTCAGAATGACTTATATCTACATACACATTGCATATGTACACACATCTCTGAGCTCTGATGTGATTCAGATGCTTAAGAAAATAGATTTGAGTGTCACTTTCTATAATTGTACCTTCTTTGTTATAGAAAAGGTATACAACTACTTTCTCTCTCTCACTCTCTTTCCATCTGTCTGTCTTTTATATTATTATTATATTGTTTTCTCAAGCACTCTGGTTAGACAGTCAACAGGCAATTGTCTTGAAAAATGTGACTCTCAGCATGGACACAAACAATCTTACTGTGCCATTGCTTTACCTCTCTTGCCTGATGTTAGAGTACAGTAAATGTGTTAAAACTGCAGAGGAAAATGAATTAAACGAATGTGCATTCTTCCTACATGTATTTTGAGGTAAAGTTGTCCGTTTAATATTTAATTGTAGAATCACTAATGTAGTTGGAAACATTTATGATACAATTCCTTGTAATTTCCCCTAGCTGCACAGAAACAAATCCTCCTCTTGGGAATGTGGCATGAGTGCTAGAGTTGTAAAGCAAGTCAATAGTACAAAGTGAATTTCTACAATCACTGCTTTGTTAAGACAGCGCAACTTGTGAATAGCAAGGGAATAATAAGGGAACAAGGCATTACTGAATGTCTCACTCACCCTCTATTAATGCTTCCTTTTGTCTGCTTGCTCCTTCTTTTATTATCTACAGTCTTTCATCACCATCAATCTCTCTGTGCTACCTCTGGACATTACTGTAGCTGTGTACCTGCCCGTGAGTAAACTCCTTAGTTTCTTGCCACTGCTAGATGATAAAAGAACTTCCCCTTCAAACATAATGGAATCTCACATTCAGCGAACAAAAATATATACGTCGAACAAAAGGAACGGAAAAGTTGAGCCATTATTGTGAAGATGACCTTTAAAAGACTTACCGTGTATTCGCTAAGAGGAATTATTAGTGACAAAGAACCCATTTTCTGCAGAACCAATAATTAACCACGCTTTCACCCGTAATATTAATCCACACTTTTATGATGGGAAAAGTGAGATTGCTGAATTTAATTGTCGAAGTCAAACATTTGTGCAAAGGCAAACTAAGCACAGCATCATGTACAGACCAGGGCTGCAGTGTGAAAATGTGCAATGACATTAAGATTTCGATTAACATTTAGATTAACCTCTCTGTATGAGAAGGATTTGGTCTGAAGAGATGTCACTACAAAACAGGATGATCTATGTGATGCTTTTCGACAGATATGAGGCTAAATGACACCTCAAAGTGATGCTTTTATGAGAACAGTGGCATTTGGGGAAATGACCATCAGTGTAACAGCACTATAGCTTCCTGATGTCAACCATTCTTTTTGCTTTGGAGCTTTGAAATAATTTGACTGGCTGAGGGCAAAACCTCTTTAACATGGTACTTTCTTTCAACACAGGAAAACAAATAAAACAATTTTAACAACACCAAGGATAATGCTGCTATTGGCCCTGTTCTTTATATGGAAATAAATTAGTTAGCTTGATGTGATTGTTGTGGAATTGACACAAATCTGAATCTTTCTGTTCTTTAAAGCTATATAAATATGTATCTGTAGCTGTAACTGTTGTTAGAGGAGCAGCTGCTTAAGTCCAAACCTGCAGTAGTGCAGGTTTATTAACAGCTTGATCACAATGTTTTATGGTAAATCCCATACATGAAGTCATTTCCGGAAACAAATGACACCTTTTAAGAATAAGATATGGGGTAACAGCCAGGTATGGTAACTGTCTGTACAGCGGAAATTACAAATTGCTCATCTGGTACACACTGCTATGAAAATTATGCAAGTGAAGAAATACTTGTCCCTTCAAACAATTTATGAGCAGTCATTATCAGACAGGCACAGAAAGTAGTTTCTGATCCAACCCACATTCTCCACCCAGATTTCCAGCTTCTACCCTCTAGGAGATTCAGGGTTCTCCAGAGTAGGAGTATCAAAGTATATTATTTTTTTATTCTATTTTATTCTGTGCTTGGACAGATAATGATTTCACACTGAAGAGTTAAATACTGATGTTAAAATACACAACAAAATAAACAAGCTCCCCTTAGGAAAAGAACAAACCCTATATAAGAAAGAAATTAACTTAGAACTGTAACATTTGATGTGCACCTGCATATTAAGTACATAAGTAAACTGGAACAAGTTAGCTATCTACAGATAGTTTATTTTGTGTGCCGAACATTACCTGATGTAATCGTCTGCAATTAAATTTGCTTACTATTGGACACAGCATCACTTAATCACATTCACTCATAGGAACTAATTATAACACAACCATTGAAGTGTGGAAACATTGTGGAGCAACAATGGAGCAAAATAACACCTGTACCAGTAATGCACAAACACATAGAATGAGACTGACTGTCCATCAATCTATTGCCCCACTGATTGCTGGGATGCTTCCCAACAAATCTACCTCACGCAACTGCAATCATATCATTCAATGATCAATGATATCAGCACTCAGTCTTAGGAATGCTGATCATGGTTTAAACTCTCTACTCAATTTGCATTTATTTTAAAATAAGAGCACGCTGTTATTCAAGATAACTTCATCCAGGATTGAAAAATCAATCATATGACTGCATTTAAAGAACCAAATTAAGAATAGTAATAATACACAAGATTACTTTAGCCTGATAACAGCACAGCCTAAGCCACACTGAAAGAACAGGGCTCTGGTCTGTATTACTAAGCTTCCATTATTGTCTCGCACAATCAGAGAGATAGGAGGTTGCCCTACACCCCTTATCTCTGATTTCACACCAGTGTATAGCTCCAATCCAGATAGACCTGGATGATTGTTTAGATATCAAGGCATATTTTCTTGTCTGAGAATGACAGTGGTAGCACAAAACACACTTGGTCATTCAGGTTTTTGTAGCAACTGGGCAGTTTGTGCATTAGAATAATATAGACCTATTGAAGCAATTATAAAGTCCATGAAAACTGATTAAATTTGAATTAGCCTAAATATTTAACCACTTTATATGGGAGGGAGTCTTAACCAACTTTGCATGGGATGCTTAAAGGTCCAGTGTGTAACATTTAGGAGGCTTTATCCATAGAAATGGAATATAATATTTGTATGTTTCCATTAGTGTATAATCACCTCAATATAGGAATCATGGCATTTTTTGTGACCTTAGAATGGGTCGTTTTATCTACAGATGTTGTAGGTCACATTCCACTGAATCCTCCATGCTGAACCGCCATGTCTACAACAGCCAAAAACAGACAGACCAAACACTGATTATAGGGACTTTCACGTTTTTCACAGGTTTTGCAGCCCCTGTAGTTCCCCCTACATACTTCACTGCCCCTATCAGATACATGTGCAAGAGGTGTTCAAGCTGCAATTCTACCTTAAGATGCCACTAAATCCTACAAACTGGTCCTTTAAAGATTTCTTTTTCCTTCTTTTCTTTAAAATTTAGTTATTTGATATGTAAACTGAAGAAACTGAAGAGGATATATAGGACAAGCTGCTTCATGATCAGTACAGTGTAACATTATAAGACCATGAAGGCCAGCCCCCTTGGTGAAGGGCAAGTTGTGCAGAGTGTTCAGTACTGATGAGAAAACAACTATGGTTCAATTCAGGGGCTGATGGTCTGAAAAAAAAAAAAAAAAAAAACTCACATCTTGAAAGCCTCTGTGAATGGCTGTCGAACAGAAGACGTGTGTCAGAAATGTGCTTCCAGTTTTATTGTCTGAGGGCTCCCTCTTTTGCCTCTCTCCTTCTGTCTTTGTCTCTGTAGCTGTCTGTCTTCCTCAGCCTTCTGAAAATTGAAGACTGCAGAAAGAATAGCCCACAAACTGCTTTACAAAAATGGTGGAATGACAATGGGGCTGTTAAAACCACTTGGCCATCCTAATGCTCATCCTATCGACGTTATTGATTTCCCATTCTGTTAGCAAACCTCATGGCCCTGTGGCAGGAAGAGGATCCGCCTCGCCCATTGGTGATGGTCAGCAAAGTCAGTTTAAATTGATACATGGACCAGCACACACCCTGCTGCATTCAGACTCACATACAAGTGCCCCGTCTAGGACTGAAATAGCTCCATGTTCAAAAGCAGCGGTGACCAAAGTCAAAACTTCAAACTCCTCTCACATCAATCCTTGCCAGTCAGGGAAGTGAAGCTTTCATACAGCACAGCAAGTGTCTTTTCTTTTAGCCTGTCTGCTCGGCTTCTTTTCATACTTTACTTATTCTCCCATGGAACCTAGAGGCTCTGACCTTGTGTAATGTCCTCCAACTAACTGGCCACTCAGACAAATCTTCCCACTTAATGAGAGAATGTCACTTGTTAGCCAAAACCATTAGCTCCAGCCACTTTCTCTCAATCTACCTGAGAGTGTATGTTGCTCCCTAATGCATACAGTATTACACTGACAACTGAGAGCAAAAGAAACATTTTTTCATGTAAACATGTAATACATATTCTTGGTCTTTACAGATTCCACAGCATTGAAGTAAAAGACACACACTGTCTATTTTACCCCTAAATCCAACAAAAAAATTAAGATTGGGAGGGAAGGAAAAGCCATATGGGAAAGACTGACGAATTAGTGGATTACAAGACAAGTGATGTGTAGGTACTATAAAAGGGAATAAGCTCAAAACAGCAGTGTTGTTGATGAGATGGAGATAACGACCTGGCTTATCGAAAAATAACACTGAGTAGGAAGGGCTTTTTGATGTTTTGAGACAACAAGAGACAATAAGGGATGGATCACACAGAAACATATCCCTGGAAATGCATTGCCTACAAAACCATTGTTTTCCTATGATACTTTGTGCCTGGTATACACTCCTGTCTTTCTAGTGGTTTTTAAATGTCCATAAAGGTTCACATATTTTCAACTTTTCAGTGCAAGGCACGGAGTAGCACCATTTATCTATATCTGTCTTGGCCCAGACAGCCAGTTAAATCAAGCAAAAGGCGGGTTTTACTATTTTACCACTTCCTTCATGTTTTGATGCCATTTACTATGCCGGTAAATAAGTTGGTAAGCTAGCTGTTGGACTGTGAGAGAGCTACGGAGCAGGGGTGTAGTAGGGGGGTAAATCAGTTATCTACTTCTTTGAAACGAAGCCACAGTTTACTCATTTAGAGCTCAATGTCTGCTTGAATCAACTTTTTTGTTCGGAAATCATATCTGATTGCTCGGTTGTTGCACACACAGCCCTGCTCTACAGGCGCGCCAGCAGTTTTATCCCCAATGCTCTTCGCCAAAGCATTTTTTAAGTGGCCACACCTATTGCAGCCGCTAAGGTAAAAACAGAACCAATAAAAAATAAATAAATAAATAAAGCACTTGAGCAAATTTTCCATGTTTATCAATTTTGATTGAAATTAAAAGATAATTTGTATCAAGTTTCCACGGAGCTCAGCACTCTGTTTTTGTTTTTCCTTTCATCATATTTGTTTGCTGCATTGAGGTTAAAAATAATATCACACCATGCCTAATGATATCATGCTTTATTGATACTGTAATAAGATTCATTGGCTGCTCAAGTCCAATTTATTTCAAAGTCTACTGCAAAGAAAATCCTGAATATTGTGCTGCAAATAAGTAGGAAACCCATTTAAAAAACTTCAGTTGACAACAAGTAAAGAGAAAATATTAGTATTGAGGGTGTTGTAATAACTGGTCCAACTGCTTTAATTAGATTATGGTAAAGTGACAAAATACACATAAAAACCTAGATATTGGTATCAAAAAATGACTTCTGCTTTGGAAGGATATTGTTCCATCTATAATGACAAAGCCAACTACAACTCTGCTTACTGTGTTCATTGCACCCCATTACCACATTACGTTTGTCAGGGCTGGCACATGGAGAAATTAATATGAGAATAAGCAGCATGCTGAGCGCAGGCTTGACTAATTACAGCCTGCCAACATTTGAAAGTTATTCTGCCTGTCTCTCTAGTCAGACTTCACCGCGGTGACAGCGAAGAAGCAGAAAGCAGACATAGATGCTGCTTCAGTGTCAAAGTGTAGACTCTCCAGGAAAAGCAAAATGCATCTCACCTTAGTCATGAGGCTTTCTGTACAAGGCGATGAAGACAGACCTGGGTGTCTGGTCTTCTTTTTAAAAAAATGTATAATCTAAAGGACAAATTCTGTAGCCTTTCGACAGAAAACAGCAGTGCTCTTAATGACCCTGCCTGAACAAACATTCATCGACCCATCCAAATGGAACCATTGTTTGGCTGGAAAACTCCACAAGTGGCTGAGGCTCCTGTGGCTGCCACATTATGAAGAAGATGACAGATGTATTGTAAGAGGTCTTTCAGGCTTCTCTGCCTGTTCGACCCTGTTCTAACTGAGTGGTGCCCATTAATGCACATGGTCTTGACTGGAGAATCTATAAAACAAGGGAGTCAAACATGTTCAATGAACAGCCTTTGAAAGCACAAACAATTGTTAGCAACATGTTGAGAGTGCACTTCTGTACAGCAGACACACTGCAAGCAGTCTGACTCACAAGATCTCTACCAGCCTACTTTCTAAGAGAAGACTTCTTCACACAACAATTCACACCATTTAATATAGGATAAATACTTGGAGGCTTTGGGAGATTATCATTGGCGGTCTGAGTAAATTCAGTCCTTTAATTAATTCATTAATGAGAATATATTCATGCAACATTGATGAATGATCCAACAACAAAGTACAGTCAAGGATCGTTCTGCAACAACAGCACCGCCTTATAATTTGATTAAATGAATTGATAACATATAAAGTAGAAGATGTTTGTCTTTTATGTTCATTAACAGAACAAGATTTGCAGAACAAAGTCAAACCTGAAGTTATCAAGTCCAAACTGAAGAGATTGTACATATATTGTTTTCCTTGTAAGCACAATGTTCCACTAATTTAATTTTCAAAACATGCAAGTTTTAGCTTTATTACAGCAGGTTATTCATCCCTACAATCGCTTGCTGCTTGGTATAGTTGGTTTAGTCTAATAATTTCAAAAGTGCACCGACTCTGTTTTACTCTCTCTTGCATGCTTCCCCTCTCTCACACACATACACCAAAGAGAAAGGTCAAGGTCAAGATGTGTCTTACTCATACTGCACCAAGCTCTGCAAACCCCTAGAAATGCTCAGAAATAAACCATTTGCATGGACAAAGTGTAAGAATGGAAAGGTCATACAACTTGCTACTGTTATATAATACGGCAAATTATTCACTGCCATTTGTCTTAAGGCTGCCAGAGATTTTTGAAATGAAGAACTGGACCTAATGAAGAAGCCACTTGCATGGAAATAAAGACAGAGGTGAGAGGGGAACAAACTGACAAGCGAAAGATCACCAGGTCGTACCTATTTATTTTGTTACATTGGTTTTTTTTTGGTTTTTTTGTTTCTCTTTCCCTAGTGCAACACTCTGAAAAAGTGTCCCAGGAGAGGTGACCTGCTTATGTATTGTGCTTCCCCTTTAACCTAGCTGTAAGCCATTCTCACCTGTCAGATCACTGCCTTAGTAAGAGGGTGCAGTTGTGTGTGCGTGTGCACAAGTTCACATGCTAGAGTGTACTGATATGTGTGCATGTCAGGGTTTCTGTGCACATGCGTGATTTTCTTCTTTTTTTTCATACAAGAGGAAAAGCATTTTTCTCAACCCCTGTCAACACCCCAAAGCCATTCAAATGAAGCTTCAAAATTTTATCTTCCTATGTTTCACTGTGTGTCTCTCTCTCTCTCTCTCTCTCTCTCTCTCTCTCTCTCTCTCTCTCTCCTCCACACACACACACACACTCACACACACACACACAACTGGAACTACTTCCACAGTAGAAAATTTGAGAGCAATTATGTATTACTGCAGTAATGAATAAGGGAAGTGTTCTAGTCACTACTCTGAGGTGTACAGCATATGCGTGGCAATGTGCTCTGTGTATTTGCTTGAGCATGGATGTGTGTGTGTGTGTGTGTGTGTGTGTGTGTGTTTGTGTGCGTGTGTGTTCATACACCCAACCCAATGTTATTTACACAGTCTAGCTCTCAAACATTCAATCAGGGGCAGAAAATTGAATGTTCTTTATCTTCCACAGCCCTAGCTCAGGTGCAGTTTATATTGGGAAACACCGCTAAATCCATCTCCTCTCTATTCATCTACTTTTACCCTTCTGTTCTGCTGCTTTAGTCCAGTGTAATCATAACTGTAATTGATATTTACATTAGTGGGACTTGTATATTTGAGGAGATGTTAAGACGGGTATTATTTATGGGAACTGTTCAGCCATAATACAAATTGTGTTTAGTATACAGGTGTGCAGGAGGACATGCAAACTGGAAATAAGCCACCTGTTTTGAATAACATGTCTGAGATTTTTGTTTAGTATAAGTTGAAAAGAAACATTCAGCAGAATCTTGGGTAGGTGGTTGCAGGTGGCGTGTCAGCTGATGATGATATGTAGCTTTGCAGCATTACTGAAGTTTCCTGTTAGCATTTGAAGCCGGGACTAAAGGTTTTCAATAAGGGCTTTGGGTCAAAATGTTGACATTTTGTAGACATTTTATGCACAACAAAGAGGTTTTTTTTTTTTCATCAATGACACTTTGTTCAGGTCCAGCTATAGGACATTTTGATTTTGTAGGCTCGATATGTAAAGCAAAACCATTTTCAAAGAACACAGTAACAACAAATTAAAATAAATAAATAAATAATCACAACATGTTCAGTGCCCGCATTCTGCAATACCTGTGCATGACAACTACAGGATGGTTAAGGAATGGTTACAATAAGTAACTAAAAAGCTTAGTTAAGGTTAGGGAAGGAACTTGGTTACGGTAAAAAAAAAGCCAGAATTAAGAATTGGTCTCAGATGGGATGTGATCTTCCGTCTTTAGCATGGCAGTCTGACACGCTGAAGACTCAATCACTACAGCGACCTTCACACCCCCACTTTTCACTTGGCTCTATAAAGGGCACACTTTTTACTTCCTGCGTTGGCAGGGAACATTGGCATTGGTCATAAATTGTGTGCTGGAGAATCTAAATGGAGTGCTTAATTCTTTTTCAGTTGGTAATGAGGAATGTATCCATTTTTGTCTCTCTCTATATATATATATATCTATATATATTTATATATAACATTCACACTTATTTTGAAGTGCAAGCAAAATAATAAAATGCAGTTTGGTATTTATTTATTTATTTATTTATTTATTGGTAATGTGGTTGCTTTAAATACTGACATACTGACATCACTCACACAGGTCCCTGTATTGACAATGCATTTATTATTTGGACGACTAATGAGGTGACACAAACAGCATTTGAGTTGGGATTGTGCCACTAAAGCCTATGGACACAAACATCTGATGATTGCACTTGTGAGAAAAAATCTTTGTTGCCAAGATTTACTTGAAGAAAAAACAAAGCTGTACCTACAATATTCACCAGGTACTGTATGTACACACGCTCAAAGAAAATCTGAAAACTTGTCACTGCATATATAAGTGAAAACGTAATAATCTCTTAAAATGAGAAACGCACAAACCTTTTTTTAAATTACATGGGGAGAAGGGGGACAGTGTTTTGTTTTGCCTAGTTCTTATTTTGAAAGCCAATTAGCTAAATGTATTCACACCATTCCCTTGAATGTGTCATGCATTTGGAAATAGTTTTTTTAATCATTTTGATCATTATTTTTGTTCAAAGCCTGGAACTAAATGTGTGTTCTTTTCACCTCGAGTCTTTAGTGTCTCTGCCGCTTGAAAACACCAGAGGACAACACACTGAAGGTCATACAGTTGTCAAAACACACTATGTATTTAGACGCCTGTAAACATTGCAGTCTTTTTGTGGTCATTTGTCAAGAGCAATTGTGGAGAATAACATCAAACAGTGAAACACTCTCAAGTTTATGCAAATTAACCACATGAGAATTAAGCAAGTGTTTATATTTTGAATCCAGCTAGATGCAGAAAAGGTTTTGCGTGTACACACATGCATGCACGGACACACAAAACTGTGTGTATGCACATTGTTCGAGACCCATGGTGTATTTAAGGAATGGAGCACAGTTTCATTGTCAGTCTGCCACTGTAAGCTGGATCATCATGTCATTTGGTGATTAGGCCTTTGTGGACTAGCTGTTTCAGAAGCAGACTCCTTTACCCATGCATCCAGGGAACAGACCCCCACTTCGCCTCGCCTAGCCTTGTCTTGCCAGTTGAAGTCTCTCCCGCCTCTTTCTTTTCAGGCTTGGCCAAGAGAGTGTTCAGAAAACAGTGTGTAGAAGTGTTCTGTTATCCCTGCATACCGCCTTGCGGGTTTGAAGATGCGTAATTTTCTCACAACAAGCGTTCCCATGATAGCTCTCTGCTTTGAGTAGCTATTAATGCCCTTTCTTGCTCAGTGGTTTGTCAAATGCATTAATCTGAGGCTTGGCAATGGATGGAAAAAGGCAGAGGAAGGAAGCCGTAAAAAACATGAGGATGAGAGGAGAGGAGAGGAGAAAAATAAACAAAAAAAGGACATGCAGATCTTTTTTTATGACTCATAATCCTTATCTAAAGCAGATATTTGAGCACCTGGCCACCACCACTGCAATCTTGTATGCCTTGTTCTGTCTGTCTAAACACTGACCTCTAGTCAACGAAGGCAAAATTGCTTGAAAATTACTTTCCCTGGTTCCATGTAAGATAATTTCTCCCTCATCATGGCAATTTGTTGTGTGGAATTGTGAACCTACCAGATCAAACATTATCTGAATCTGCTTGAAAAAGAAGCACTCTCCTTTCAACTTTGATTGGTACACTGATTGCTTTTCCTTTTTTTTTCTTCAGCCTTTTGTGTTGCAGTTGCGGCTGCATATCTGCATAGAGTTTGAGAGCCTTTCAGCACTTAGAAGAAAGTTACACACAGTTAAACACTTTTCTTGGCTGTGCCTTGTTGAAACTCTGCAAACTGCTGCATGTTCAATAAAGCATATTTATTAGAAGCAACACAGCTAATGCAGTGACAAGCTCAGTGAAGTGACACTGCAGATTTGATGAAACATTGAGTACCCCTGGCTGTCTTCCCAAACATGTGCCAGAAAATGCATGCTAAAAAGCTTAGACATTTGGCAAGACAGATCAGACAAAAAAGGACAAGTTCCCAGATGAGCCAAGTTTTATATTGCCCTGTAAAGCATGAACGAGTTTGATTTAATTTCTATAAGAATTAAAAAAGAAATCTGTCTTAAATAAAGAATTCATGAGTGCTAAATTGTAAAGTACTAAATAATTATGAATATCACAGATGACATAGCTACCGTGCAAGCACATATCTACAGCACGTTGACTTGTTGTGTTTGCGTCTGTTTGATTTACTACCATGTGTTTTGACTATTGATTGCAATATCAGTTTATGTGGAAACAAGCTAATGATCATCTTATCAGTAAATTCAGGAAATTTGACTTAGATTAACAATGTTGCAAGATCAAAGAAAACACTACACATTACCGAGGAGTTTGCTGTGATAACAGGAAGGGGCTGCCCATGGGACGTGTCGAGTTGAAGGAGATAAACACGCAACCCACTAACTCAACATCTCTGTGGATAATTACAAGGGACTTCAGGGGCTCTTGTCTGTGGGAAATGAGTTGTGCGTCATGTGCGAACACAGTAAAACAGTCTCTGGATTCATTAGATTCCATATCTAAACAGAGTATAAATAAAACAATATTAAGTTGTAACATGGCCATGCTTTCCACTTATTTTATGCAATTACTCAAGGAAAACCAGACATGCACAAACAAGGCGGTAATGACCTGTTACATTGGGGCAGAAGTTATCAAGGGAAAATTTATCTAAAGGGCGTTTGCTGGTAAGGGTTTTTTTTCCAGCTCAGTAACAACAAGAGCGAGGAATTAATTCAAAGAAGATGGCCTCTCTTATGATTTACAGTTTGTTTTCATTTCATGAAGCCATTGAACCCCTTTATTGTACATGATGACTGAAGATGATACATATATTTTTGCTGCTGTACACAAGCATGTTTAATGAGTTAGGATCAAAGAACTGTTACAGTTCTTATCATGACAGGAGTGCAGGTTTTCTCAGGCTTTCTGTGATTTTAACTCATCCTAATCCTGGTGTATGCAAGTCCCTTGTTGGGTATTTAGCGCTTGGCTTCAATACAGTGTCACCTTCTGGCTCAGGGGCTGAATGGAGCCTTACTACTAACTCTCCTGCATAGCAATGACACAGAGAGGACACCCGTGAGGTCCTGCTGATCATTTTAACATCCACTTTGAAGGCTTGCTGATCCTTCAGTGTAGTCACTGCAAACTCTTCTGCAAACTACACTACTACAATATTTTAGCTTCTCATATCTAATTTCCTGTGTATAGGCTAGTATAACTCATTGACTACAGTTTCTTTTCCTCAGGTCTGAAAATGACTGAGAATGAGGTCTTTAATTCAAAGACAGAAGGAAGGGTGGACAGAAAGTTAATTTGAGTACATGTACATTTGCAGACACAATGCCTGATGTGTCTGCACAGTGCTCATTAAAGGTTTCAGAGTTTAGCAAAGAACAAATAAAAGATCAAAACACTGAGTTGATTTCTCAATTGAATTTCAAATGTAAAGTTAATATAAAGTTTATCAGCACTAGACAGAAGTTGTTGTGCAAGGTGATACATACATACTACTATCTACTACATAGAAACACTTGTGTATTCCATTATGGAAATGCAGCATCAGCCTTTATGATTAGACTTATGGACATTAGAATGTAAAAGAGACAACCACTTTGTTGACAAAGGAAAGAAAGAAGGAAAGAATAAAAAGCATACTGAAGCAAGGGACACTGTATGTAGCAGCTACTGTGCTGACAGCTTTCAAGCAAGTCCGTGGGGTAAGAAGAGGGGACATTCCCGCTCTTTCTCTTCACCCCTCCCTCCTGTCCCCTCTGATCTGACCCTCACCATCACCCCCACTACTCCCTTCCACCCTCCTCACCCCCACCTTTACCTGAGCTTCGCATTTCCCAAGGGGCATTAAACTCACTGGCCCTGTTTGATTTAGGCAGGTCGGGTGTCAGTGTTCGCTACAAGCCCATGGTGAACCATGAATAATGGATCTGCCACGGGTCTGAGTCCCCGTGGGACTCCCAGCTGCCCCCTCCCCTCACTCCTGCTGTGACTAGAATAGTCAATGTCCCATTAACAACCAATGATTCATAAAGGTTCTCATTGCCAGCGCACAAGAAACAGGAAATGTGAAAGGGAGATTGTTAACGGGAGACAGATAATGGAGGCTGATATATGCATTCTACTTATATGTTTGTATTCAGCAAAAAAAAGATTAAATAAGTCCATAGACATATGGCTTTGTTGAAGAAGGTAGAGGAAAGGCTTTTTCTCTCTCTCAGGGCAAACATCTGGGTATTTGGCTTCAAAGAATAACCAAAAGAATAACCAACAGTTGGTGTGCTAATTTACAAAGTACGTTTTTAAGCTATTTGATGTAGACTTCTTATGATGCCCTAGAAGTAATATGAAACAAGGGGTTGCATGAAGGATTTCAAGACTTCCAGCTTCACTGTTATCCAGGTCATAAAACTTAAAGTTCCGCCTTGATCTTCAAAAGTCCCAGTGGTTTGTTTACATAATCTTTTGTTGATCCTGTTCCTCAAAGATACGTATTTTCCTGAACAAATCTGTGTGGGCTCTTCATTTACAGTGTATTGTTTGAGTTGTATGATTTATGTTGATGGCAGTTTCATCTGAAAATGTAGGGTTAATACTTCTGCTGGAAAGAAAGCACTACAGCTGCTTCCTGATTTTTGTTCACAACATGCTTAACAAGTCCCATTTTTTCTTTTTTTTTTTTAGGTTCAGTCTTGCAAAAACAGTACATTTCCATGCTACTTGTGTTACAGCAGCAGCCATCTGGATAAAGTGTGACATATCAACCAAGACCATATAAAATTTGATGAGGGTGAATGTGTTTGGAGGAAGAATATAATGAGTAGTTAAACGCAGGCACTCATTATTATACATACCGGTAAGCATGAGCTAATGTAACTCTGTGTAGGGTCAACAGTCTTTTAGAAACAGTCCTTTGATATGGATTGAAAGGGTGTGGGCACGGGATCGGGTATATCAGTGGGTTATCAACAAGGCTACTCTGTAGTAAACAAAATAAAATAAAATAAAATAAATAAACTAATAATTATGTTAAGCTAAATTCACAATGCAAAGGTCCTTAGTAGATTCAGCATTCTAGACACAGTCATGTAAATGCATGTAAATTAATGATGTCACTGGCATCAATGGCCTGGCATCATACTGCACTCTTCCAGTTGGACCCATCATTTCAGAACAGATTATCCTCAGAATCAACAAAATCAATGTCATCATGGACAGGGATGTTTACAACGGTGGTTCGAAACAGTCTTCCACTAATTCGCTTCAGCTATACCAGCCTGCAGGTGACATTTACTATACACACCACTTTGTCATTTCACCTTCATCTCCCTTACTCTCTTTTTCATCAGTCTTCCCTTTTCCCCATCTGCCACCTCCACCTCTTATATGTTGAAACATGACCAGAACGAACCAGGGGACAGTTTCTCCATCACACTGCTGCTGATAACTTCCTTTTCCCCATAGCTGCAACACTGCAAAATCTATATTTCTAATTTCCAGATAGGTGAGATGAATTTTACCACCTGTTGTGGTGAGCAGTTGGAGGCCGTTTCAATATCTGTTACATGTTTGCCTCTTTAGTATGCACCTGGCTTCAGTACAATCAAGACTGTGCAGCCCAGAGTGTTAGATGTTCAGACATGCTGGGCCGAAAGACTGTCAAAATGTGCTCACAAGGATGCACAATCCTACACACACAAACACACATATCCATAAAGGAGCAGGGCACACCGTCTTCCTGAACTGTCATCAGTGCATTATTACTACTAACAAAAAAATAAAAATGACCCCAAGTTACTCTGGGGTTCTACCTTGCCAGCAGTGGCGAGCATATTCAAAGGACTATGACAGGTGCATGGACAGTTGTCATTCAGACAGACAAACCAGTCACTGTAGACACCAAAACCTTTCAGACATCACAAAGACCCAGGTGCATACACATACAGACACACACACACACACACACACACACACACACACACACACACACACACACACACACACACACACCAATACAGAGGGTTGCATTGTTTTTGCATCAAACACTCTTGAACACTCTTACAAACACACACACATACACATACATACAGAATTGAAAATCCATTACTGAGACTTTATATAAAGCCTGCAATGCCACATAATCCCCTATAAGTATGCAGGTAGGAGGGCAAAGACTCATACAGCTGGAACCTGTCTGTCACATCACATCCCCACCACTAACAGTGCAATGGACGAGTATGGGGGATAATAAGCAAAATTATGCTGCTTCACTTGAGAGTTTTGATCTTGCAAACCATTCAGACAAATATGCTCTTTGAAGTCTATGTAAGTCAGAGTAGGTGGCCAATACAATTTTGAATTCAGTTGATTCAAGAGGAGGGTATCATTTCTAATTCAAATGAGTGCTGAAACAAAAAGCACGGGTTCTTCTGTTAGGCCAAAGGCCTGTTAGACCACATTTTATTGAAAGGCATCTCGTATTTGCTGACCATAATTACCATTTTAAAGCTGGTACAGTGCACACAGTTAGAGAGGAGCCAACAACACAACATCAAAATTATACTTAAATTAAATTATACACATACATGGTGCAAAACATGTTAGCACAACACAGAGAGAACTGGGAGTAAAAACAATTTTCTCTATTACACATTACAACTTAATGTGTGTTTGCTTTCAATTACTGTACTTACAGATGGGAAAATGGGAACATAATTTGACAGTCAAGCGCTTTGTCCAATCATGATCAGGTAAGCAAGGAGTTTGGGAGCCTAGGAGGAGATTCTTTTATAGCAACAAATGAAGACAGATTACCTATTCACCATGTTATTGTTTAATACTTAGAGAATACTTAATAGATATTATAGCACTTTCATGTCAAAAACACATGTAAACTTGGAAATTGTGAGAGGCAGGGTGAAAATGTCAGCTGTCAACTCTACTGTTTGTCTATCGTCTCTCAGTTATTGTTGAATGGTGGAGTGACACATGCAACATACAGTATGCCTGAAATGGAAAAGGGGGAGGTTTTCAGTCATGAGACTTCTGAAGAAAAATGAATTCCTGACAGACTTTGTAAAGGATTGACAGAAAAAACAAAAAGTGTAAGATGTCAGTGTTGGCCACTGAGCCACTAGTCCGTTCTGCGCTACTGTAGAAAAATTATTTCAACATGGTGGACCTGACCAATTAAAACTAAAAAAATAAATGTTACACAGTGGACCTTTAAAAAAAATAAATAAATAAATAAAAATATATATATATACATATATAATGCATGAAGACTGGATGGTTTAAATAATTTCGAACAGACAAAAAGTGAACTGAACATGCAAATTAATTGAAGGGCTAGTTGGTAATTGAACCTTTCTTTTCCTGCTTCCTCAATTTCCTAATTGGCTAGTATAAGCAAACTGACTGGCTGAAAAAGTGACTATGTGTAAAATTAGCTGCTGTAAGATTGTGGGGCATACTAAACTATAACCTGTCACAGGAAATGAAGGCCAGACAGTTTATGTTTTAGTGCCAAATGCCCTTATCAATACAAGCTAAAGGAGCTCCGAGGATAATTATCCTGTTTATCAGTTCTATTACAGGCCTTCTAGAGGCATCGAGCAAGGGCAATAAATACACAGGTAATGTAGAGTTACAGTGCAGTACCCCATCTCGCTTGATAGATCTCTAATAAACAGTGCATCCCTCACAAAAAAGAATTATGCTATCTATTCCAATGTCTTCTAGAGTGCAACGTCTCCCATACCAAAGCAATCACCAAGAGAGCCTGATATACACCGCTATCAGAATCATAATTTAAACCAGTAGTTGTTTGAGGCGAGCTTCACTGATATATTTAACATTAATTTGTAATAAATGACAAGTCACTTGCAACTGACAAAATGACATTAATAATTAAAGGAAAAGTATCTCTGATGGCAAAACAGCAATTCAACAGTGAATGTCAATCTTAGGTATTTTTTTTCCAAAAACAGATTAAATATTAGACAGTTCTGTGGCCCACTGTATGTGATTTAACTGCGTAATGAAAAGTCAACACTATGTAATTAAAATAAAACATTTTAGCAAATAATAAATAATACAAAGATTGCAAATTGTTTATAATTCAATATTTCCATCAGTCTGCCATTGCTTCACATTCATCTCAGTGGCAACTTGAACATTTTGAATGAGACTTCTGGGCTGCAACAAAAACTTAGCACAAACCTTTTCATATTGCTAATATCCCAATAATACTGTTTAAGGTAAAACTGTATTTATGCAAATATGTTTCCACCAATAAACTAAACATGGTTGCACCACAGGAGAGAAAAAAAGAAGAGCATGCCTAAAGACTTCTAGTTGTCACTTCAAAACTGCAGGCAAAATGATTTACTTGCTTGTTCTGTGTTGTTTTTTTCCCCCACTGAATAACAGTATAAAGAGCACTCTTTAACAGTGGTGTAACACAACACAGTTCAAGAGCGCTCTTTAAAATTTGCAAGCCACTTCATCAGCTGTAAAAGAAATACCCAATTAAAGGACCACTTTGACAATTTTAGGCCTTGAACGTTTCATTGTAATGTGGAAATGGGGGGGGAGACAATTTCCCACTGTGCAGTTTGTCCAGAGCTTGATAACACCCCCACTTTCTGCCATCTGCTGGATATTTTTCTAAATCAAGCACACAACAAAAATCTGTCTGAAAGTTCAGTTTTGACTTTTTCCATTGCTGTTGCCCTTCCTGCAAAGCGAGATCAATACATCACCCGGCCCTTTTGTTAGCTTGCTAGTAGTGGAAGCTAACATAGCTTATAGACAACAGCTGATAGTGACCTACCAGAGAATACTGTATGGACAAAAAAAAGGTGTGATAAAATGTGTCAATATGTGAAGGGCAAACTGTTTACAACAGATAAACACTTCCTGCTCTTGGCAGATTAGAAATATTGGTCAGAAAAACAAACCCCCACCCCTGCTAAATACATGCTGGTAGCAGCTAACGTTATGCTAGTTCCATCAACCACATAAACTTGAAAAACACTTAAATTTCCACGACTCATACACACACAGCAATGGGTTGGAGAAGAACCCACTCAGTAGTAAACTGCTGTGTTATTCCTGTTGGCAGTGGTTGCTTTCTTTGATTTATCTTTGACTCAGCAGCACTAACAGCTGGTTGATGGCTGCGGCCAACTGCTGTCTCGCTATTGGCCGACTGCTCGCAGGACTCGGCTGGCTTGCTGACATGGGAGCTCAAGAGTGAAGATGTGTGAAAATGTGGGGCTTGAAAGTCCATGTTGTAAGCTTGTGACTGTAGCCCACTCTGTATCTCTCTGACTAAAGAAAGCATTTTTCCATGGTGAATATGGTTGATGAGCTAACTAGCCTATTAGCTGCCGGCTAGTTAGCAGAGATAAGTTTGTCAGACCGTTCTTAGCTGCACAACGTTTCATTTTTCTTCTTTTTTTTCAACAATGCATTGTAATAAAAAAGCTTTTATGTCTGTACATTTTATGCAGACACAAATAGTGGTTGTGTGTGTGTGTGTGTGTGTGTGTGTGTAGTAGTAGTAGTAGTAGCCTACGTTTAATTAGAATAATGTAACAGTTGGAAACAGACATAACTTGACTTGTTGCAGAAAAAAAGTATTTCTCTGTCTCTGTAATTTCAAGAAGTCGTCTACACCTAATTTTATTTTCATTTTAGAAAAGACCATGAAAATAACAATTAGCCAATCAATTGTTTCACAATAATAAATTGGCTACAGATAGTATATAACATAATCTCACCAAGGTCTCTCTTTTCTGCTGCGATCAAGAAAAACATTTCTGAGAATAAACCTTTTTTGACATTGAGTGTCACTGTAGGAGTGAATTAGAAGGTACAGAGAAAATAGCTTAGAAACTGAGGGCAAAGTGATTGAAAAGAGAGGAGATGATAAAGTGAAGAGGACTTCGGCAGCGATTAATATCATTTGCCGGTAAATCCAGGTTTCGCTGGTTTTCCAATCATAGCTGAAGCTTGGAGCCAAAGCAGTGCTGCGAACTGGGACGGATTCACAATCCCCTAGCTCAGAAGTATTGTTATGTCTCTTGGGTATTATCTTACAAAGCCCATTATGCCGCAGAAACAAAGAGGAGACACGGGCCCAGAACTGTAGTGACTCCAGTGTGCACGCAAACATACACACACTGACACTTGCACGCATAGTGGTTTAATCTTTGCAAAGATATGTATTATCAGTACAAATCCCAGCGTGTCCCAGGATTACTGATATGTGTGCATGCAGCTGTGCAACATTAAAAACAGATGTGACATCTTCATATCATAAATTCACTAAGACAGATAATGTGAGTACAGCACATTCAGCAATGTGTAAACAATACATAAAAACGCCCAAACACTTACACCACATAACCCACTGAAGCTTGTAATTTCTTGTGGATGTTCAGTGAATTAAGCCGGTACAGTCATAATCACTGGTGCTGTCAGAGGCATATGCACTTGCTCATTCAGATGTGAGCCTGGTCCTCCACAATTTTGTTAAATTAGCACTTGTGTTGCAATATAAATACATGCACTGTGCACTAAATTGCAGATTTTACTGCTGTT
This sequence comes from Dicentrarchus labrax, assembly GCF_905237075.1. Taxonomy (NCBI): domain Eukaryota; kingdom Metazoa; phylum Chordata; class Actinopteri; family Moronidae; genus Dicentrarchus; species Dicentrarchus labrax. The sequence goes on along the minus strand of NW_026136711.1, from coordinate 26,238,607 downwards.
CTGCAATTCAAATGTAAGTGCTACTGTATGGTCACAGACTATAGTGTGGTGAGATTGTGTCAGTCACTTACTTATCTAATTCTCGACAAGCATCCAGTTCAAGAGGCCTTTTGAGATGTATTAATGTATTTTCATTTATTAACTCCAGAGCTTTTCAGAAAGCTGATCTTCAAATCACCTTATATAAATACAGTTGAGGTACCGTGTAATACAGTGTACTAAAGACTACCAAGGCTGTGTTGTTCCCAGTAAAGGAGTACATTCCGGTTCAAAATGACACAACCACGGGACCCGTTCAAAGATATTTCAAATCAAACTGCCATGGATCTTCATCTAAAAGCTCAACTTATCTATGTTTTAGAGTCTAGTCAACACTACTCTGTGAGAAGAGCCTCAGCTCACTGGAGAGCGAACTTTTCAAATCGTCTTGGCAGATCTGCTTTGTAACCTCACTAACTTTGTTGGATGAGCCTCTGAGAGATTTATGGTTTTTGTAGGATTGCAAATCAGAGAAGCAACATACTCTTCAGGGTGTCATACCGTACATTATCCAAACTGATATATATATATATATATATTGTTGCCTATGTCTTTTCCTTGTCTTTGTTTTATAGCTTCTAAGAGTAGGGGTACTGATGCACAGATTGACTGACTATGACCTTGAGGCTTACAGTGTCTTTTGGATTTTTCAGCAGGTTTATAGTTGCACAGTTGGAGTAGTCAGCCTGCAGTTAGTTACCCAACATCACTCCTCATAGGTTTATGGTGACAAAAATACACAATATATTCTTTATTGTGTTAATAATGGCTTGGACCATTGTTTTAAATGTGTTTTTGTCCGTTATATGTTTGTTCATTTTTTCCTATTTTCACATTTTTAAAATGGAGACCATTTTTAGAACGTAAGGTAAGACAAAGTACAAGAAAAAACAATAGGCTCCTGTGTACGACTCCCGAGAGCAGCTAGTGTTGGTGTTTGAACTTCTCTAGTGTTATATTTACATTAAAACTTGAAATGTTCTTTCATTTGGGTTCTTACACTATTTCTAATACTGCAGAAAGTCCCAAAGCAAGCACTAATGGGGAGATTAGGAATATATTAAACAGTCCAGCAAACCCACACAAAAACACATATTATTTCCCTTCATTTTTCTCCTCCTTTCCCTCTCTTTCATCATATCTCTTCCTCCTTTATTTTTCTATGAGCAATCTAGTTGCTTAAATGGATTAATTAGTTTACTGGTTTGTTGTCTATGTTGTTCTTTTTTTTGGGCTGGTAAACACAGGCAACACCAACCACATCAACTCAATTATTTATGCCCGCAATTATTCTGTCCTCTCCAAATACTGAAATAAGTAACTTTAATGTAAATTGAACAAGATGGCTGTCATGTGCAATAACTAATACACTCTTCACAGCACATCACTGTTACATACAGTAGGATGTATTAGGCTTAGAAACAGAAACACTAAATAGCATAGGATAATATCAGTTTATAGGGTGCTACACAATGACTGATTTAATCCAGCATTATCACACTGATACTGTCAGCCAAAAGCAACATATTGTCTCTTTAAATGGACTGTAACATGTTGCTTATTGTGATTTGAATTCCCTAAACCTTACTGTAGACCACTTACACGGATCATTGTATACTTTTGTAAAATTACTTAAAGACATAAATATTATATCCAGTACTATGATAAATCGAACACATGCCATTTTATGAACATGAATGCCAGACTGCCTTTCATCAAGTGATAATCTATTATTCGGCTCACATGTTTTTTGCAATTTCCTGTGAGATGACATTGTACACGATAAAGACAATAGGTGTGCCTTTTTTCCATCCTGTATAATACTGTAGAATATGACACTTGGCAGCATGATCGATGACAGAGATAACTTACAACATTTGACATACAACCCCATTTGATCATATGGTGACAATAGAAATGCCACAAAAGTTTAGAATTAGCTTGTACTTATTTGTTAGTTTTAAGATCCAGCTTTCACATTTGCACCAACTCTTCTTACATGAACAACTGTTGGATCAAACCTTTTTGTTCACATATGTTTTTAACTGTATTCATTTGTATATACTTGTGAATATGTGGGATATACTCTTAGTCAACAGTTAAAATATCCAGTTTGATTGGTGAATGTAACCATGGCCCGATATACCATAATATTGCTATGGATGCAGGAAAATTGCCATAATGAAAGAGGATGGCATTATAAGAAACACAACAAATACGATTCCAATTAATAAGACAGTAAAACTAGTTAACTTTATCACAGTATGATTCCCAGTTTGTAAGTTAGTTATTGATATATTACTGCGGTCATGTCTTCAGGTGTCTTCAAAATGCATTCAAAATGTATTGAAATGTGTCAAATTCCAACCTGCCTCAGTCCTTGTTTTGGTTGTAATTCATGACTGTTAGTAAGATGAATACTGTTAACGGTAATAAATAACTGTAGCATGTGTAAACAAAATAATTAAGAACTTTTTTATATTTGGTTAGTGAAAAGCTATTTTGTCTTTTTACAGAGAGGCTGCAAAATACACACACTAAGCTGGTAAGAGCTTTACATTTATAGTTGGGAATGTCGGAAGAAGGAGAGAAAACTGTGGTGGTTAAATTGAAGAAGAAACTATAGGCCATGCTCTTTCACCAGGACTTAAATTGCACAGTGGAATAAACCTTAATATGTCATCACTATGACTCAACATGGCACCTCAGTGGTCATTAAGCAGACAAATGGTGGTCTGGGCTCAGCAGAGCTGAGGCTGTTGGAAATGTTGCAGGTTGTTGCAAGAGACCAAAAGATCTAAAAGAAAATCAGAAAAAACCCACATCCATCCATATTCTAAACAGGTTATACTGTTCAGGATTTGTAGGGCTGGATCTCAGCATATGTTGGGCCACCAGATGAAGACAGAAAAACATGCATACCTACACAGAACCTGATCATTTTTGTACTGTGGGAAGAAAGTGGAGCACTTTGAGCACATGGAGAGAACATGTAAAGGCCACACAGAAATAATTAGAATCTAATTTATGTAAGGCTGCAGTTCTAACCACTGAGCCACTGTGAACCACAGATACATGTGAAGGAAAAGAGGGAGAAAAATAATTATAAAGCAAGTCATAGAAGAGACAGAGAGAGAGAAAAGTGTGCAAGAAAGAGACAGGGATTGAGACAAAGAATACAGAGATAGAAAGATAGTAGACAACACAAGAGAAAAGGCCATTTTATAATCTGCGCTGCCTTGTTATAGAACAGGTACAATGGTCACATTTTTCAAATGTAGGACCTAAGCATTTTATCACAAAGTCCGACTGAAAAAGAGAAGACTAGTGTACACAACGTATAATTACAGTGACTTGAAAGCAACACATGTCAGAATGTTCCACATTACACATACATTTTCATTAATTTAATTGAATTTTGGTGACATTTGAGCCAGCTCGTATAGCATGGATTTTTGCATAGTCACTCGAGACACCAAACGTCCACAGCACAATTAGAATATTGAGATACCACTGAATAAGTGATATTTGAGTTTTATGCAAGTTTCTCATTGTCTGCTACCAAGGGAGCAGAGGGGATTATGTCAAAGTTTCATGACTTCTTAACAATATAGCTTTTTTCATACCCTCTTGGGTACATGTCTGGAGGATATTATTGAATTCTGTTCTATTATGAGGTATTGTGGAGATTATGCTTTTCCTATTGAAAGGAAAAATGAGCTATAACTCAGCATTATCAGGTATTTGTCTGGGATGTTGAAGGCTTTGTTGTTCAGCACACAGAGCTCAACTGATGGATCCCTGACCATAATCTGTGACGTAGGGTGATTATTCAAGCAGACTGACCACAGTACACGTTGGTATCATCACACAGAGAAACCTGAAGAGCTGCCATAGAAAAAAAAGGGCTCTATAAATGATGATTAGGACTGAAATGTATGACCATGGAGCTGTTTCTTGCATATGTATGCCTTTTAAAGGCAATAAATAGTATTTTCTAAACAAAGTTAGTTAAGAGTTCAAATTGGTTCACCACTGCCTTTTAAAGTTCCCCAATTTTACCCAAGTAGGAACTGTTTTCACAAGGGAAAAAACTTTTGAACCTTTCAGCACAGAGGCACACTGTATTACTCTAAATGTGTATGATGTATCGGTGTGTGTGTACATGCATGCTCAAGCACTTATCTGTGTGCATGCATCTGTGTGTTTGTGTGTGTGTGTGTCTGTAAGCAAGCTTTACCCAGCAAGAGCTAATACCATTAGTAAGACCGTACAACTATACCCAAGAGTGTGTTCTCAATGCATAATTCAGCAAACACATAAAAACTTTAAAATTTGATCCTTGTTGGTGTTTGTGTATGTGTGCTAGTGGGTGGCAGTAAGACGAAAGAGCATTGAGGAGTATTTTATGAAACCACACTATGCACTCATACCTATACTATGCAATCATAGTTGCACACCCCTTTCCCACAGAGGAAAATTCCACTGCACAATCAAACATGTAATTTTTGCATCATATCATACTTCATAAGGGGTTCATTTTCTCATGTCTGACAGAGATTTAAGGATGTATTTTCTATTATGCCTCTGCAAGGTGCCAACAGCATCACATTGGAAAACAACTTAGTTCCACTCCCAAGGAGTCCCTAAAAGGGCTGTAATAAGAGTTATTACTTTGCCTGGAGGAAGTGATATCCATGCAGACTGCACAGACATTTCTTAAACCTGCCACTTACCACACACCTGCTGTTCTCTGTCAGTCCAGATACAATGTAACTGATATAGATTATATTAGTTCAAGAGTTAGTGTAATATTGTAACTCTATGAGTTCTACATTATACAAATACTTACAGTGTTACTAATACTATTCATCATCTCCCATTTCCGAGGCTGCAAAGCAGAAAGTGTAAAATAACTACTATTGAATAAAAAGAAACTAAAATGTTTAGAATATTATGACTTTTATAAATGGGCCATGCTGTAACAACCAGTGTATGTCACCCTATACAATATTACCTATTTCACATTTTACATCAACATTATGGCTATTATAAATTACTGCATGTTTACTCGTTTTTTTACTTGTCACGTATTACATTCTGACAAACAAGACACAGAAAATATTTGCAATCATTTCCATGTTACACACCAAACATTATTATACCAGAACTATTTATCAGCCACAAGATGAAAATGTCAGAGAGAGATGAGAATGAGAAAGAGCAAGAGAGAGAGAGAGAGAGGGGAGAGATAGCAAAAGACAAAGACAAAGAAAAGTACCCAAAGCCTGTATGAGCTCCTCACAGGAGCCAACTGTCTGTTACGAGGCTGAATTACCAGACGCTGAATGAAAAGCTTTGGAGTGTAATTTTAACAAATATACAAATTATGTATTGATGTTTGCTCATTCATCCATTGTCTTATCCGCTTATTCCTACTCAGGGTCACAAGGTGCTGGAGCCGGTCCCAGCATAGATTGCACAGAAGGCGGGAAACTACCCTTGACAAGTTGCCAGTTCACAGATGGACTGACACAGATAGACACTCTTGCACTCACATTCATATCTATGGACAATCTGTGGTCTTCAATCAACGCAGTGTCCATGAATTTGAACTACAGCAGGTAACTGGAAGAACTGTGGATTCCTCTGTCTCTGAGCAGTTCTAACTACTGAGTCACAATACTGCGCTTTTGTGTATACCAGATGAATAAAAAACACTCTACTACTACAGAAAATACGAAGTTGTGCATATGATTCATAAAATATTCAGTCACAAAGGTAAAAGATCTGGCATTCATGTCTGCCACTTTTTTGACTTACTGAACCAAGTTCACTCATTAAATAGGCTTATTTTAATAATGAAGCATTTCATGGTCTAGTTTGCAAGCCAACTAAACTGCAGAGAGAGAAGTCTTTACTATTATGGCTTTACCTGAGTCACTCCGTAAGTCTTTGAAACTGACAGCCCATCATAAATCTCCTTTCAGGGACACTCGTTGTCAATGAGCATCCTCAGTCTGCAAAAATGTCACCTTATACTGCCAGTAGATAATCATAGATGAGACAAGAGCTGAAAAAACATGAGCCTGCACTGTCAAACAGAATGAAACTCATATTTACTGACATTACAGTCACTTGCCGAGCAGAAAAAAAAAATTAACTACTATTGAGTGTAGACTGTTTACTTATTAAAATGACCTGAAGCCTCCTCTCACACTGGGTTGCATGCATAAATCTGGGAAGAGCAAACAAAACAATATGATAATAACTTTTTCACATCACCTCTAATCCTTTGTTCATTTTAATCTCTTGCAAACAAAAAATCCCCTTATATCTGTGCGCCAATGTGTGTGTGCATGAGCGTGTGTGTATGGTGAATCACTGCATTCGTGCGTCTCAATAAACATCAAATATTTCAGCCTCAAAAATATGGATGACTTTCCCTACCTTGGCAGCCTTCATCCCTCCAAAGCCGACACTGACGCAGAAATACACCACCGCATAAGCTCTGCCAGTGGGGTTATGCCAGACTCCGAGGAGGAGTCTTTGTGAACCGTGACATCCAGGTGAAGAACTGCCTGTTTACAAAGCAGTTGTTCTTCCCACTCCAGTGCAGGAGGCACAAACCTAGACCTGCAGACCAGCTACAGAAGGCTACCTGGATCCCATCACCAGAGATGGAATCCTGCCTCCAGGAAATCATGCACATTAGGTTGAAAGACAAGGGAACAAACAACAGCACACTAGGAGAACAGAATATGAAATGCCTTTCTTCAACCATCAACAGTGCACTGTACACAATTGCAACTGCAGTTCATGCGATGCAATTCGTATGCCCTATAATTGTGTATCAAAGCAGATTTTGTTATTTTAGCTATATGCAAGGGTGCAAGGATCAGATGTTCAGATCATGATTTTGAAACACCATTAAAATTCACATTATGTTGATATTGTCATTAAGCTGAATATCAAGACTCTTTTTTTTTGTCTATGTACTTTTGAAAGGATGTATTCATATTTGGTTTCAACTCTCCATTCAATAGTGTCGCTTTGGATTCAAATTGCTGGAGAGACTGACCCCATATCAACAGATTTTACTGCATCATAAGGACAGATGGACTCAGCAGCTGTCTGAATCTTGTTAGAGTCCATTTTCCTCTCTTGTTGCTTAGTTCTTTGTGGGTTCGGTTTGCTTGAGAAATTACAGTATAGTACTCTAACCAGTGCAATGTCCTCCAAGTTTTTTTTTTTTTTTTTGGCCTGGAAAAGAAAAAAAAAGGAAAAAAAAAAAGATTATCCTTAAGTGAAAACCTTTGAGCTGCTTTCAAATGTAAATAGAAAATCATCAAAGCACCCATCTGATACACCACTTGGACATATAAAAATATGTTGGGCATTTAATGTCAACATCAGTATGTTTGAACTGTCTAAATAAACTGAAAAATACTGCAATAGAATTTGCCAGTGGTGTGCTGTAGCTGATTTTGGATATACCATATTAAACAGCCACAAACACCAACATGTTTTATGTTTTTATGAATGTTTCAAAGAATTTCAAATATTAAATTTAATAAAGAGAATTAAGAATGAGATTATCCTGCTTAAAAAGATAGTTTGATGTTTTAGGATATATGCTTTTCGGCATTTACTGAGAATATTGACACCACTCTCATGTCTGTATAGTAAATATGAAGCTAGAACCAACCCAAACCAGCAGGCGATTAGCTTAGCTTAAAATAAAGACTGGACACTGTGTGGGGAAATAGCCTGCCAAACCAACCCAAACCAAAGTAACAACTAGTGGGCTACCTTTAAATTTAGGCAATAACATATTAATAGTTCCAGCATGTAAAACCACAACTTGCCATTTCTACATATATTTTGTGTACAGATTAAACAGATGAGATACAGTTTTAATTAAAAATAGAATGTTTGTAGGTTGAGTCAGCGTATGTTTCAAGTTTTGATGACAGAACCAAGAAAGCCATTTTTGCCATTTCAATATATTCTGACAGGACAGAGAGTGACAAGAAAGTCGGGGGCGAGAGAGGGAGAGCTAAAGGGGCTCCCTGGCTTCCCGTCTTTATTCCAAACTAAGCTGAGCTTCATGCCTGCTGGCTGTAGATTCATATTTAACGTACAGACGTTGGAAAGGTATCAGAGTTCTCTCAACAAGAACGCTTAAGCTTATTTCCGAAAATGTCAAACTATTATTTTTAACTTGAAGGACTGGTGATAATACATGATGATAATTTGATCAGCATAGTAGACCCCAGGAAAGAGTTAGCTTGCTCCAACATGGTCTCACAGGCTCTAACACTGCTGCAACAATGACAAAAATACCTGTATTAGTAGCCTGTTTCATCACAAGTAAAAGCATAAAAAAAACTAGCTTCAGCAATGCCACAGAACTCTAAAATAATTGGATCAAAGTGTTGCCTGTAACCCTCTCCTTGAAATCAGGTGCAAACAGGGCTGGAAATTCACCCATGGAGCCTGTCCACAGCCCTCAGCTCTCCATCTCCTCCTACCTAGTGATTCCATCACAGAGCCCAAGAGTTAATATGGCTGATGCAGTCCCTGCCCGGAGGGGGAAATGAAGTGACTAAGGGCTGACCGTCCCTGACCGGCAACAAGACAGCAGGTGTGAATGGTGAGGGGTGTGACTGTGAAAATGTATGCTTGGAGGTGTGTGTGTTTGAGAGCGTATACTGAGCTTGCTGAGAATGAACCGGGCACCTAACCACAGGTCCAGATCAATTAGTTGGCCTAATCTGTCCCCTTTCTGTTAGCCATAAAGATCCCCTGGTCCACCCCGTATCTGTCATCTTTACTGCCACATAACTGCCATCTATCAGCCACTCTTTCTCTCTCTCTCACACGCACACACTCTCTCTTGTCTTTCCCACTTCTCTCTTCCTCTGTCTCTCTCTCTCCTTTCCTATGTCTATCCAAGCCATCTCTCCTTTACACACTACATTTATGCTCCAGCTTGGTAAACGGTAATCAATGTCTCACAACGGTGGACTGCTTCATCTTAACGATTTTTCAGGAGGGCTGTGTACACGCATGTGTCTGTGAGTATGTGTGACAAAAAGAGAAACAGAGACAGAGGTAAAAGGAGAGACAGAGTGAGAGATAGAACTTTTACTGCATGCACACGCAAGTATTAACAAAGTTTTGCATGTAAGCCTCTATTTTTGTGTGTGATTTGTGTGGGTCTCTGTGTGTGTGTGTGTGTGTGTGTGTGTGTGTGTGTGTGTGTGTGTGTGTGTTGAAAAATGTGTGAAAATGCCTGCCTGGAATTGGCACTGACTCCAGAAGCTCACAGTAATGCATTCACTTTTGGTACATAAATCACAATCAGCCCATTCTGCCATCTGGGTTACTGCTACATGGCCCTTGTAATGTACATGCTGGTTAGACCACCGGCTGAATAAATGAGGAGTCCTGGTTACAAAGCAGATACGCGTCTGTAATGGACAGTAAGATTGCGAATGTATTCTATTTCCTTTCTTTTCTTGCAGAGAAAATGTTTTATATTCTGTAACACCTATCAGTAAAGTGTCTTGTGTGTGCGCACATACGTGTGTTCATGCATGTCTGTCAATCTGCGGTTCTTGAAAAATGTTTATAGAGCCTTGTAAAAAAAACACAAAGCCTACAGTGTCTGTGCGTTTACTAAATGAAATAGTAATTACGGTAAAAGACCACAAACACCGCACTCTGAAGCATTTGCACAACGCTATAGATGTTTGATGAGATTTGGACAAGCGTTGCAAAAATCTCAAAAGCATCTTGATTCATTTTTTTAAATTACCAACTGAATACTTTCTTAACTGTTAAATTGTAAATGGTTCAGTAAGTTTTTAAGATACTTTTTCTTCACAAAAAACAATATACTGTAAGTAAATAGTTCTAAAATATAGTTTAATTACACTGATGACATTGTTTATGAGCGTACGAATAAAAATAAAGATAAGAATATGGAGAGTTAATGTTAAGAACTTTAAAGCATGAATTCCACCTCAAATCTGCATTTAGTTTTTTTTATCTTTACTCCAACCGATTTTCATCCTATATGGTAACCTGCAAAAATCAATTTTCCAAACACAGGGTCAATAAAGGTCATGGTCCTCACCCAGAGGTCCTGCCTCTTTGACGGATTTCTGTACACATCCAGATCTAATTGGAAAATTAAAGTCATTGATTGGCTATTGGGACAAGAGGCATTTCTCTCACTTTCCCAAACACCAATTAGCTCAGGATAAATGATAAACTGAGGCATGCTGGCGGTCTCACAAACACACAGAGTTCCCTGTGTGTACACACTCAAATACACAAGCAGGCAAATAGTGTGAATGTATACGCCAATACAAATGATCAAGAAGGCAGACACCCTAAAGGAGTAAACTTAAGCATTTCTAACCTCAGCCAAGGTCACTCAGTAATATCCAATATCCAGTTTAAAGTGTACAGTAACCCCACGGTCACAAATTATATTCTGCAATATAAAGCAAACAGAAGTCCTAGGTTGTATTTTTTCCATCCATATACCACAGAGATGAAGAGTCTGCCTGCCTGCAAAACAAATATTAAGTTGGGGTGGAAGGTATTAGATCAGTCTTGTTGTTGTGATGTATGTATGGCAGTACAGCATCTTTTGCGATAAGTCACAGCACAATGAATCTTTGTTCTATAAGGAGAGCCTGAGCTACCATTTGTCTGTCTCATCAGTGACTGTTTTATGAGTTACACAAATATCATTTTTGAAGTGAATCTAAATGGCATGACTACAAATTATTTGAGTTGTTAATTTACAATCAACCGAAAAGTAATCGTAAGCATCAAATGCAATTAAAGGTTGTGAACTGAGGAGAGGAGCTGAAGTCAAAGACACAGTAACTGCTGGGGAAAAGCATGTTGCACATGTTGGATCTTGTCCAGCAGTTTGATATGTGGATATCCGTACGGTCCACATGAGGATTAAAAACGATTAAAATATGAATCAATAAAGCTAAGTAATTAATTAATGTTAATATAAACATGTGCACAACAGCGATAGATACATATAAAACAGGAGAGAGGACCGACCGTTATTTGCAACCCGTATTCTCTGTAACGAGACTTTAACGTTTTGTACAACTGTAAGGAAAAATCACAAGGCGGGATAGACACAAATCAATATATTGCATCCTGATGAAATTGTTTTAATAGCAGTGTGTTTGTAAGTTTGCATTCAGTCATTCAACAGCGTGGCTTTAGTGCACAGTGGCACACAGTGGCACACATCCAACTTCCCTAAATGGATCCTGTTGGCGCATCAAGTGGCTGCAGTCCTCGGAAACGCATCCCACTGTGCAGAAGGCGCGTGGAATCATTTTACTCTCCCGTAATTTCATTTATAAAAGTCGGTAGTGTTTGCTGCTACAATTAGGCTGGCCTTACACATACTCTTGATCACAGGTAGCCGCACATTCTTAACACTAGAATTTTACATTTCTACAGCCATGCCACACGGAATGCATGCGCACACCTACTACTGCTGCCCAGTCTTACTGTGGAGATTTCATCTGAAATTTTGATACAATAAATAAATATATGCGAACAGTCATATCACAGCTTGTGTAACCCGTCGGGCTCCATTTCCTACTTCACTGTAACCTAAAATCGTTACATTTAGACTGATATTGTCTAAATCATTCTATATGATCGGAATCACGACTTGTCTTCAGCGCATCGCTCATTACCGACCTCACTAACCCGCCGTTTATTTGTGTTACAAGTGGCAACAAGTTAGGTGGTGATGCTCAGCCTTTAAGTGAAGATGAAAAAGGTTTAACACAATGCAAAAGCCACCGTTCTGCCTCCTCATACACATCCCTCACGCACGCAAATACAAGCAGACAAAAAACACTGTGTAGGGGCATTTGTGCAATTTCCCTCTAATGCAGTACACACAAAACAACTACAGTGCAATGTCTAAATTATGCAAGTCCAGTTGAGTTGTACATGTTACAAGACCAAGCCACGGCGCAGCGAACTTTCCCATTAAATAAAACACCCCCAAAGTCCTACCTTTGTTATCGGGCGGTGGAAACAAATGCCTTTGCCTTGACAAGTTGCAGAGGGATGCGGTGACGGCTATTCAACTTGCCGCTTCTGCCGGAATGTAAGGTATACGATCCCCTGTGCGACAAAAAAAATCAGAGGGACAGACGCTCTGTGCGCCCCGTCTGCTACCACGCTGCGCGTCTGGAGTCTCCGTTACGAGAAGCGCAGGGAGTGGGACTGCCAAGCCGCTCTCGGCACGGCGCGGTCTGGAAAGCCCCTGGTGGTGATGGAGGGAACCTACAAATGAAGAGGTGGAGAGAGGGAAAGAGAGAGAGTAGTAGTAGTATGGCGATCATCGGAGCCACCATTAGAAATTAAAAGTAATAGAGAAGCATTATGTTTGGACCAAGGGATCATGTGTGTCTGTCAGCCTGAAAAGGTAAACTCTAAAGGGTAGGTAGAGATAGAGAGTAGATTGGTGGCTTCACCTTCAATTAAACCCTCATGGTTTTCGCATAATGGCATAAAGAACTGTGTATTGTGCATTATTCCAACCCTTACAATTGCAGTCAACAGACTAAAAAGAAACTTATTTGTTTGTGTATTCTGAAAGAGAACAAAAACAGCAAGTGCTGAAACATAAACTGAATGAAAAAAAAAAAACCTTTCAGAGTTAAAGGCAATCAGGGCTTGGGCAAAAATTAGCTTTCTACACAGTCTACTGTCTGCCTTGTTTTCAAATTCCATTTTGTTATTCACTTGCATTCCTCAACTCCATATGCAACTTCACTCCTCAGTGGCAAGTCTCCACAGAAGTGTGAATTGTGATTTTCTGTGCAGTGTTGTATGTAAATCCTGGGAATCATTGATTCTCATCAGTGCAAAGAGTGAAAGGGGCCACTGTGGCTTTCATCTGCAGTACAGAAAGGCTGTACAATTTTTTTATTACCAGCATGAGTGGTTGAAAACAAAAGTAAGAGAAAATGAAGAAATGCTTGAACACAATGGACTGTGATGAAGTCCGGAGATGGTATTCAGATGAATTTTCTTTTGGTATTTGAGAAGGTGAAAATGTCAAGTATGCCGTCTTCTGTGAAGTTGTTCACCCGTTAATCAGAGCATGTGTGTCTGAGACATATGCACTGAGGGACAAGGGACAAGAATTTGACAATGTTAGGGAGAGAGACTTTCTGCTGAAGATTACCCACCATTACAACCAGCTGGAGACTCTCAAAGGCTCAGTCAGCAAGGTTAGGAGGGTTAGGATGCTGATGTACCAAAAAGCCGTGCAGAGAATGTTCACAGAGAGAAGCTGAACATAAGAAGGAGAGATCCAGAGAGAGACAGAAAGAGGAGGGGGCATAGGGGAGTTCATGCATGACTGACAACAAATCAGTTTGTTGACTGAGGCTCTTGCAATTGAGGCGTAGGTGATTTGCTTATTTTTGGATCTCTGAAGTTGGTTTGATAACATCTAAGTGTTGATTTCTATGGCTCTTTTCTAGCTGACAAACAGTGCTAATTGGCATTTAACCTTTCAACAGTGCTACATTTCCCTTCAGAGTTACCCCTTTTCCATTAAGTGTTCAAATTAATTTGTTTATGTTAGGTCTGACCCTTGAAGAGTCATGTCAAAATGAAGATTTTTTTAGATTTGGGCAAACTTGGTTTAGTTAAAAGTCATTCTCTTTCAAATTGAAATTCTCTGGAAGGAAAAAATTTGATTAATTTGGTTTACATAGTTAAGCAAAGCTTTTGTCTTGTAATCATCTTTTCCCTTGTAGCTTATGCTTCAGTATACTCGCTGTCCCTGGTCATTTTACCAAGCCAGTGCTTGGGGTGGAAGTGCTGACTAAGGACATGTCTCTTGAATATTACATTTTTCCTCAGCAGTGAGGTGCTGAAACACTGCCCGTGCCTATCGCTCACGCCCATAATGGGAACCGGAGACCAGCAGCTACAAACATAAATATCTGTGGATATAGTACTGTAAGACATAACCAGCAGCAGATCAATACAAGGCAGTGAGAGAGTGAGAAAAGGGAGGGGAGCATGGGTAAAAGTTCCATAGATGGTAACAGTTGTGTTGCCGGGATACTTCACCAGTACTATAATTTATATTATATCTCCCACGTGGAAAGGATTATAAAGGAAGGTACTAGTCAGAGGTTACTGAAGCAATCTATTTTCTCACAATAAAAAGATGTTTCCCTGCCACTGTTGCTATTGTGTATTATAGCCATCTCCTCTCATGATTCTATCTATGCTCACACATCCAATATTGCTTTTACCCAGTCTAAAAACAATAGCCTACTAGGTTGCAACCACTTGAAAGAAACCCAATTTCTTCTTATATTATTTATTCGGAGAAACCCTGCAAGTTTAAAACACCTCTTGCTTGTAGCCCTACAATATAAATCAACTTGGCATGATTACGTGTGCAGCACAGAGAAGCTACTTGCAACATTGTAACTGTCAGATTGTGTTGCAAAAGCAGGCTCAGTAGGTTAAAAATGTTGTGAGCTGCTGTTTATGGCCTTCTGCCCAAATCAGCACCATAGACAATTCCTCCTTTCAAAACAGTGGAAGAGAGGGGACCGCTTGAAAGCTGATTCCAAATCAGCACCATGGACAACTCTTAATTAATGCTTACACTTCTAATATAGTTTTTACCCAGTCTAAAAACAATATCCTACTGGGTTGCAACCAGTTGAAAGAGACCCAATTTATTCTTATATTCTTTATTCAGAGAAACCCAGCTAGTTTAAAACACCTCTTGCTTGTAGCCCTACAATATAAATCAACTTGGCGTGATTATGTGTGCAGCACGGAGCAGCTACTTGCAACATTGTAACTGTTAGAGACTGTGTTGCAGTAGCAAGCTCAGTAAGTTAAAAACGTTGTGAGCTGCTGTTAATGGTCTTTTGCCCAAATCAGCACCATGGACAACTCCTCCTTTCCAAACAGTGGACGAGAGGGGACCGCTTCAAAGCCGATTCCAAATCAGCACCATGGACAACTCCTAATTTCCAACTGGAAGACTGTGGCAGAGTGGAGCTTCATGGCTGATTTTAATTCAGCACCATGGACAACTCCTCATTTCTAAGCAGTAGACTGTAGGAGAGGGCTGCTTCAAGGATGATTCCCAATCAGCACCATAGACAACTCCTAATTTTCAAATGAAAGACTGTGGCACAGAGCTGCTTGAAGGCTGATTTCAAATCAGCACCATAGGCGACTCATTTAACCGCAGATAGTGGGTGAAAACTGCTTCAAAGCTGATCGCATATCAGCACTATGGACAGCAGAAGTTATTTATACCATTTCACTCCACCAAAAATAATTTCTCTTCAGATGTCATAGGAAGACATCCATTAACTTATAATACACAATGGTGACTTGTTATTCTCTGTGTACTAACTATAAGTTGTAAAGTAAAGTAATTTTTAAAAACTGATATCATATATTTGAATTTCTCTTAAAAATATGACACATGGAAGATGAGTAATTTACATTACATGTTTGTGGAGCAGGTGTGGCAAGAAGAAAGGGCCACTTTCTTACAAAATACTGTACAATCAAGGCTAGAAAAAGGTGCACAAATTAGGTTACAAGAAGCCAGTGGCAGAAGCAAAGACGAAAGCATAAGGTTGAGGATATGATGCACATACTGGTTAGAGGGTAAGTTCTTCCAAGAAACTGACTTTAATATGGTAAAAAATTAAATATATTAATGTAATAAAAGCATCATTGTGGAAAAAAAGACTATTAGGATTTTTACTGCAGACCCTCAAACAAAGCTTGCCAAGATGCAAAAATGAGCAATACTGTTTCCTTACAGCAAATCACTACACAGAAACTCCATCCATTTTATTTTTTAATTTAATAAAGATTTCTCTTTGCTGTGTGTGAAATTGGGGAGGCTGGGGGGGGTTTGACTCATTGGAAGTTCACTCTAGCCATTGCAAGGCCATTTCAATTCAATTTAATTCAATCCAATAAACTTTATTTATCCCTGCAGGCAAGTTTTCATGGTGGATAAAAATACATTAAAACAACACGCACACTATGAATATAAAGGGTTACCAATTCACAAAACATTCACCTCAACAGAAACAGAGCTCTAACCAGCATTTACCCACTTACATAAAACTTATAAAACTGTAAAGGCACAATTAGCTGTTAAACTCAAAGATTCTGAGGTGGATAAGATAGGGGAGGTTCAGTCACACACTAAAAACAAAGGCAATTTAGCCTTAGAGGACAAATAAAAACAGGGCTGCCATTATCAAGCATTAGTAAACACTTCAGATATCACGATGGATTAAAACAAAACACTGAAGCTCATATAAAGTGGAGCAAAAGCAACCTGGAGCTTCAGTGCAGGTCTTCTGTCTAACTATAGTCTTCTATCTGATCTATCTATAGTTGTACTTGAGTATTTTCTTAGCTATGTCAAACTGAGCTGCAGG
Source organism: Dicentrarchus labrax (assembly GCF_905237075.1). Classification (NCBI taxonomy): domain Eukaryota; kingdom Metazoa; phylum Chordata; class Actinopteri; family Moronidae; genus Dicentrarchus; species Dicentrarchus labrax. The sequence goes on along the minus strand of NW_026136711.1, from coordinate 26,222,039 downwards.
CCCTAGGTTGAAATCAACACACCTGCCAGACATACCCTTCTCAGTTTTGAAAGATCAAAGAAGAGCATCCGGAGGCCCAAATCAATAGTGTATCAACTGTGTTTTAGTATGTGGATTTCAAGCCACTACCTTCAACTTGCAATTGCTTTCTGCAATGCATTTAAACTTGGTGGTGTATGGCAGTTCTGGGATAAGGATTTCACACTAATTTTCCTATCCATAAAAATGTAGAAAAGAGATAGCTCTCCTTAAAACAGAGCTCTTTACTCCACAAAGCTCTTCATTTCATTGTTTTACTTTACAGTGGTGTTATTTGCTTCTTGATTCACCTGTCTGTGTTGCAATATCAAGCAATAAATTCGGTACTTCCTTAATTTCCCAATTTCTTTCCAGAAAGGTCAACCTCAGTTTTGCAAACAACCACATCCTTTATTAATGTTAAAACAAATGTATCCCTGTCGCATCTATGGTCTACATGAAATGCTCATTTATACTTAGAAAGGGAAAGGGTGCACTAAAACATGCAACTGGCTGTGTGGCCTGGTCTGCAGTCACCCCTGCTGGCTCCAGACCCTCACCAGCTAGAACCAATAACATAGAGAAAAAGCAGTCAGAGATCACAAAAGAAATCCTTGCCAGGATGTTTTAGTTTTACAGGAAGATTAATCTAAATCAATTAACTGTCTCTGGTCCCTTACCAATGGCATTATGGTGAGATGATTATATGTACAGTAGGCTTTCTTCACAACAACTGGCTGGCTTGTTATTTTGGTGAGCACTGATTTCTTGGACTTGTCAGGGCACTGAAGCTGCAATTACTAAAGTGGTGAATGATTTCGTCCTTACTATGGATGCTGATTCCACCTCAGTGCTTCCATTACTGGATCTTAGTGTGGCTTTTGACACCATAGATCACTATATACTCTCAGGCTGACTGGAAAATCAATTCAGCATCTCTGGCCCGGCTCTCATGTGGTTAAAGTCTTACTTCTCTGAAAGACCATGGCGTGTTTCTCCTATTAATACTATATAAAGTAATTCTGATGTGAAAAGAGTACCTCAGACTCTGTTCTTGGTCGCCTGCTTTTCTCTCTTTGTATCTCACCTCTTTGCCAAAGTATACACAGTAGATTTCAACTGCTATGCTGATGATACTCAGCTGTATGTGCTTATAAAAGCATGTGGTATTACATCACAAGCCTACGTGTCTGTTGTTAAAAAACATTAGATCCTACCCTCTCTTTTGATGAGCATATTAAAGAAATCACCAAGACCACCCTTATTCACCTATTTTCACCAAAATATTACATAGACATGCTCCTTCATACCTGTCGGATCGCCTTAAACCTAATATTCCAACCCGTGGTCACTCTCAGAATACAGGGCTAAGTCAGCTGACTGCAGGGCCTTTCCCTATCATGCCCCTTCCCTCTGGAGTAACCTCCCTGTTAACATCAGACAGTCTGACTGTCCTTTAAATTAAAACTTAAAACTTAGTTATTTATTATTAGGGCTTGTACTTGTTACCATTATCCTTTTGGCAGTTCGGTCTCAGTCTCAATGAATCTATTAAGGTACTTATAGTCCATGTTTGTCCTACAGTACACTTTCTGAAAATCACTGCATCTCTCTAACCCTCTTTGTGTCTCACAAGCACATAAGCTGTGTGCTTATCTTTCTCTGTCTTTCTCCTCCTTGTCCTCTCTTTTCACAGGCTTCTATGTGCTGGACTATTGGCCGTTCTGGGACCTCTCACTCTCCCCTGGATGTCGGTGCCTCATTCCAGATTTTAAATCTGGATCTTCAGGAAATTCAGCCTTTCCTCTTGTCTCTTTCTCCCTTAAATCCATGTTGTCCTTGTCTCTCTCTACCTTTGCGTGTTTCTTTTACCCTCAGTATCTGTGTGAATGTGTGTGAGTGTTGTCTCTTGTGGGTTTGTGTAGTCCATACTGTAATTTTACATATTTATTAATGGTGTACGCATGTGTAACATCTATTATTTTTCCATTCTCTGTTGCTCTTCCTGAGGTTTCTTCCATGTTTTCCCTGTGGGGAGTTTTTCCTGTTGTGATATTGAGCTATGTTATCTAAAGTAGACTTGACTTGAGTGTTTTAATTAATGAGTTTAATAAACAAATACAAACAAGGAAAAGCCAGTACAGCACAACTGAGTGGTCACAGTTATAAGTTTAAGTGCCTTTAAACATCATAAAATAAACACACAAAAAGGCTCTGTATTTTACTGCCCACAGACTACAGTGGAGCATCATCATTCAATAGATGAATAGATGAAAAAGTACACATAATTGGTATTTAAAGTTCAGTGTGTAATGTAGGATGATCTGTCGGTAGAAATTGAATATAATATTAATAGGCATGTTTTCATTAGTGTATAATTCCCTGAAAATAAGAACTGTTGTGTTTTTATTACCTTAGCATGATACGTTTTTATCTAGAGAGGGACCAGATCCTCTTCTATGGAGTCTGCCATGTTTAACCTTTATGTTTCTACTGTAGGTCAGAACAGAAAAACCAAACACTGGCTCGAGATAGGGCCTTCTGTGTTTTTCGCAGCAACCATAGTTTCTCCTACACACTTGGAAGGCAAGCTGTATTCACTTGGCTGCAATCTGCAACTTTACTGCTAGATCCCACTAAATCCTACACACTGGACCTTTAAGGATAAACAAATAAATATATAAATACAATAGTAAATAAAATTCCATGCATGAGTATGCAAGTACAGTATGGTGTGCAGATGTTCTGATAAATCCACCTTTTTAGTGAGATTTTCACATAGCACAACATCATTGCCCATATATCAATAAAACATTGTTACAAATCAATACAACAATTCACATCAAGCAACACTGCCCCAACGTTTTGCTGAGGCTACAGGCAAGCCCAGTTATCTCGACCATTTGACAGACATCTGAAGTATATCAACCCCTATCTCTCTGTTCATCTTCTGCTGCATGTGGGTAGAAAAGACTTTCAGATATCACTGAGACTCCCGTAGCCCACAGCTAGATCACAGTCCCCCAGCAGGGGTTGTAAAGTACCACGACTTGATAATCTGTGATGATTTGATCCTATCTTCTTGCAGGCAGTGGGATCTCCTTCAAAGAGACTCTGCCAGTTGAAACTATCTGCACATTCAGTGTCACTGCAGCTCTTTCACATCCATTCATTCACCTAAACAATGCTGAAGCACAACATCACAGTTTGAAACAACGCTTTATAGCACAATGAGAGGAAATGAGAGAGAAATGAGACAATATAAAAGTTACATAGTCAACGGGAATATGACAAGTGAAGTATGACTCTCCTCATCAGATTTAATGTTAGTTTTCCATACATTGTGGAGCAGCAAGCAGTGTGATTTAATGTTAAGCAGTCCAGGAGATCCAAAAATAGTCTTTCATATTTACCACATTAATCTCTCTCTGTGCCCCTCGGAGACATTATATTGGGAGGTAAAATCCAGTTATTTTCCCAAAGAGAGTTTCTTTAGTCATATAATATTACCAAGGCATTGCATTATGTCGTGTATGTGTGTGTGAGGGGAAGGGCTTGCTCGTAAGGTAGAGGCAATTTATTGCATACCAGCCTATTTCACCGAGATCTTAAGCATGTGTGAGGAGGAAATATCAGCAGTTTGTGTTCATAACCCAATTCTAGAGCCACAGCTCACAAATGGAGAAAGTGCAATATTCCACCATATTCTTACATTAAGCTTGTGCATGCTATTCGGTATTTTTATATCAAGAAGACATATACCATAAGTAGATCAATATTGAGTTTCAGTTGCTCCCGGTTTTTAAAGTCCTCTGTACTTTGTGTGAATACTGCTATTCCTCAGCCCGTTGGAAGGTTCTTCACATCACACACATCACTCAATAGCAATAACTCAAGGCTGTAAGCATGATTTTGCAAGATGTTCGTGTATTAAGCTTAGAATTATTGCACTGTTGAATATACTTAGAGGAGCACAAGTAGGAGTGCAAGTCAAGGCTAACCTAACCTGAGGTGACAGGAAGTGAGCTTAAATTTTATTTTCCTTTCATAAAGTTCTAAAAAAAAAAAAAAAGTGTAGCTACCAATCAAGGTCCTAGCAATAAAGGAACTACAGAGTTAACCACTGTGGATCTATCAATGAAACTACCTCACATTTTAGGGTTCCAAGACTTATTTAATTAATTGTATTAAAGATACTTTTTAGAGCTTTGTAACTGCATTTGCTGTATTTATTTATTCAGTTTTGCAGTCTTGCTTTTTAAACAGTCATCAATGTTGCTTTATTTGAATTACTCAAATCAAGTTACATCATTGTTCTTATGTCGAAATGTAATCGACTTTATCTTAGACACTTTCTTTCAGGAAACAGTTTTAAGTGAACTTAGAATAAACAAAAGTAGATCAATAAACTCATCTACTTTTTGTGACTGACTCCAACTCAACCTCTGTTTTAACTCTCCTCCTGCACAGCCTTCCACATGGTCAATCAATAAGTTTTACTTATTATTATCTTGAAATACTACAATAACCTTGCCCTTACATGTTATAAGTGGTATCCAATCAATATATCACTGTTTCTACACTTGTTTCCACACTTAATGCATGGCATTCCTCAAGGCTTTGCACTAGTTGTAGTTATTTTATTTTTTTCCTTTCGTTTGTGTCCTCCTGGTGATCTGACCTCTGCTCCCCACCCTGCGGAATGGGTATCAGGGTGTTGCATTTTTCTTTCATTGTCTGCCACATGACCTGCTGATTCCTCTCACCCGTAGATCTTCTCTGTGTTGTTCTGCTCTCAGTAGGGTATGTGTAAAAACTGATCCTCCTCCATCTTCACAGCTAGCCTCTACTCCACCAAGCATCCTGCTCTGACATCTGTCAAAGCACTTTACATCCCGCAAGCCATGTTAATTAATCCCTTTACCAACCTACCTGGCACCTTTGACCCAGAGTGATGCAAACAGCTGATATTGACTGATTTCACCGAACTCCATTTATTGAAATAATTTCTCTGTATCCATTTTTAAGACTCAGACATCGTAATATTTCCTTTATTACCACTTACTGGAAAAATATTGTCCAGTTGCTGGGTTATATTCACACTGATGTATTTTGTATAACTGTTACAACTGTTTGTATACTTTTTGGGACTGTCATTTTCCAAACTATAGTTTCAAGTGCACCATCGACTTTTCAAGGAGGTTTGTTCTTTGAATTCTATCTATGTAGCAGGTATCACTGGCACTGTGGGTCCCTCCTGCACACAATCACACATTTAACATAAATACTTAAAACTTTCTCTTTCCACTTTGCTTCTCTAGCATGTGATCGCAGTCTAACAAAGAATAATTCCAGCACCAAATTCAGCTAGTGTGTCTTGCAGTCTGTTGTGTGTGTGTGTGTGTGTGTGTGTGTGTGTGTGTGTGTGTGTAGCAGCCATCTGAGGTCCAGCACGCTACTGCATAGAGAGAGTGATTATTCAGCAAGCACCAACTCACCTGCTCTCACAAACCATCTCCACACCTCTCTCCCTCCTGCAGCTGAATGTTAACCACACCCAGCTCCACACACCCCCAACGCCTGGCCGGGGGGGCCATCCGACCTAACCTACTCCCCCCTTGGGAGCGGGAGAGAAAGTTGGCCACAGCCATATGCGCCTGCTATTGCTGCTGTCTATCTACCTGAGGACCACCTGCCCGCCACCCAAGTGGTACCTCAGATACCGTACCTCCCTCTGTCCAACTGCACACTTCTTTGGGTTGGCTGTGAGCCCAGCCTTCCTCAGCGACTCGAGCACCACCCACTGCATTTTGGTCCTCTTTTCCTTTGTCTCAATATGCTGCTGTATGAGATGTGCACGTCCTGGCATGGGGGAGAACACATCAATGTAATGCTGTTGCAACATAGCAACATATGCTCTCTGGGACGGTGTGAGATGGTCATCACAAAGGAGCGGGGCAGAAATGGTGGAATTTGGTTTGTCAAATTGTCTCAATTCTCTGTTGTACAGTTGCTGTTGAACATCAACAGCACCGGTACAATTAAGCAAATTCTACCATGACAACTGCCCCAGTGTGGGAAGTTTTCCTCTCAGGTCCAGAACGTCAAGTTCATTACTTACTTGGGCTCGGACTTACTGTGGTGTCCTGCCAAACAGCAGTTCCAAAGGAGAAAATCCCATGGAAGCCTGAGGTACCTATCCTACTGCACACAATTTGCACACCAGCTACCTAACCCAATAAAAGTGCCCTGGTCTATTAGGACCTTTTTCATGATCCCAACTCAGGAGATGACCTGAAACAGCACCTGTGCAACATTCTGTGCATGTGCAGGGGCACTGCTTCGGGATATTGCGTTGCATAATCAACCATGACTGGTACAAAGCGATATCCACGTGCACTCCGGTGAAATGCCTGATGAGGTTCAAGCCAATACAGTCAACTGGAACCTCAACAAGACAGTAGACACACTCCAGTAGCATACGTCTCCCCAAATGCCAGGCCAATAGAATTGAGCCATTAACTGTTCTACTGTTTGGTCATAGCCCATGAGCCCAGCCATTGGGTTATAATGAGCTGCCTAGAAGATAGTTTCCTGGTGGCTTTTTGGTACCCACAACTGGGTAATTTCCTCTCCTGTCTGAGTGTCAAGACTCACTCTATACAGCCTGACCCTAACCAATAAAAGTGTGGATGTGTCTGTGTGCTGTATTGTCACAAGACTGCTGAAGTGGAAAATCTTCTAAGGAGTGCAACATGGGAACCTCCAGAGCCTCTTGCGGAGGCTCTTGTGGAGGCACTGCTGGTTCCCCTCCTCTTCTGTAGTGTTCAATCTCGCAGCACCACAAATATCCCATGTCCCTATCAATCGTTAATGCACCCCCACACATTGCCCCGCTGACTATTAAACCATGGCCAATCTGTTCCCAAAATCAAGGGGTGCATTAGGCAGGAGCCAACCGCAGCCATAATAGTATGCTAATTTCCACCGGTAGAAAAAGGCTAACCATGAACATACCCATGCACACTATATATATATATTCACCCATAATGCCTCCACAAAAGCCCCAGGTCAAATCAGGCACTGATGGATCATAGACTGCATACAGCCAGAATCACACCATCGCCTGATGTATAATGCCTTAAATCCTTACCGGAACGCTGTACTGCATGTCCCTCCTGGGCTGTAGGAGGGTGTCGCTGGGCTAGCAATCTGAATCAATTGACTGCCTTACATTAATGGGCATTCAGGCTTCCCACACCTCCAACACTCTTGCCCTGATGCCTAAGGAACCCTCTGTGGATCGAGAGCAGCCCCTTTAGCAACTGGTTCTTGAGATGGGGTGTAAACAGAAGCAGGGTTAAAGCGAGGAAGAAGAGCAGGTTGAGTGGATGTATGGTGCTGAAGTGTGGGTAGAGGTGTGGGTCTTCAGCATCCGCCCCTCGCCAATGGACTCCTCTGGCTGTAGCCACCTTGACACCACACCTTTCAGCTGCTGGGCGTAGACAAAGGGACAGTCGGCGGGTCCCAGCATGATGTTCCAGAACAGGCGACTGCGATCCATGGAAGAACCCATCCCAATAATTTCACCTGGTACTCTCACAAGCCATCTTCACACAAAAACAAATAAGCATGACTTAAGCTGACACTGAAATACGCATGCTTGTTTTTGTTTTTATAATAAATATGAAATGTATTTGTCATATTATCTAATGGCTTGCATCTGCTGATGCAAGCAGATAAATGAAAGTAATTGGCGCAGGTGGTCTTTGATTTTCACCATTTTGGTTTCTTTAATTAAACTCCAAACTAAGTGTGTACTGTAGTGGTGGGATGTGTGCTGATCACCCAGGTGCTAAGGTAAAAAAAGGGCCAGAAAAGTGTCTGGACCATACTTCCTGCTATGTTGCTCAAGTGTATATTTCTAAACATTATAAGCAATATATGAAAAGGATTGTTTCTCACAATATAGAATTAGTATTGACAGCCATAATTGTTATTTGTTGCTGAGCAACATTTTTTTGCATCCTTGCACAGCATCCAGTGTTTTGTCTGACAGTTAATTCTGGCTTATTGTTGAAATTTATCTGAACGTGCATAAGATCAACCAGACCCTGATATCGCTGACAGTGTCTTAACACTAATGTTAGATGTAGTTCTAAAAGGCTCACACTCTTACTCTGCCTTTGGCTCACCCTGTTTTTAGATGTATTTTTTAAATGTCATATCCAAAGCCTTGTTCTCCAGAGCGGGTAATATTAAATGAGTAGTCTTGGTAGCAGCAGAAATTGTTAGCAAGCACAAGTGTAAAAAAGTTTGTCAAAGCAAAAAGTGATAGTGCTCAGTAGTAATACTTTACCTGTGCTATACAGTAGTTGTACATATTAATGCAATCTCTCTCATCCAATCAAAATCCATGGTCAAAGCATGAATATAGTGTAATTATAATAAATTTGGCTTGGTATTTTTTTGTGCCAGCTAAAACAAAATTTTTCCTTCAGACAGGTTATATACAGCTAGGGAACAGCTAAATATGTATAATGACAGGTAATTATTGCTATCAGGGTAGTATACTAAAGCCATAACTTCAATTTTGTAATGGGTATAATTGTGCCTAATTGTGGATGGATTATATTGGAATGGATTGGATTATATTTTAGTGATATATGAAAAGCAACGGTGACGTGTGTGTTAAAAAAATCTAATAAAATTGACCCCGTACTCCGGCTGTAGTCTACTGTAGAAATAAACGACTACTTGCTGACCACTGTGGTGAAGGGGCCTCTGCTGTGTGTCCTCTGTGTTACAGCAGTGTAGCTGTTTGATGTGACACAAGGTCATGGGGAGCTTTGATTGACGTGCACAACTACTGCCTTTGCCACGGAGGGGTCTGGCTTGGCAGCACCTCCTTCTCTATGCACCCCCGACGGCAATAAGTCATTCACGAGTTCGCCGCCACACGACAGCCTGACATGAGCGGGCAACCTGATAGATTGACTGCAGGAGAGATGGAGAGATTTTTTAAAATGTACGTTTCTGACTAAACAGCCACACTGCACAAGTAGTTCCCAAGACAGATGGACATAACAGCTACATGGACGAGAGAGAAATTAGAACATAATGAAATGTTTTTGCACAGGTTGCTGTTCTTTAAGAATTTTTAGGTTTTTTACCATAAATTCAAAATCTGCTTTGATTTTTATACATCAGTGTTCTGACTTTTTTATTTTATGTTAACCCCTAATGGAATCTAGCAAAGTCATTTTTTTGACTCTCCATTGTCAACACTGCTACCACCACCCCAGTGCACATTCACTAACATGAGATTTTCTTTTTGGTACTTAAAAGTACAGGAAAATGTCAGTTTCTCCCCTTTTTGTTTTATCTTTTCAGAAACAAACCTCAAGGTAAGCCAAAGACCTTATTGTCCCCCTTTTCTTCCACAGCCATCTACTGTTCTCTTTGTTAATGGCGAGGTCTATTGACAGGGTAGTCTGTGGATTATCCTGCAAAGGAAGGACTGTTCGGTAACTAGAAATCGCTGATGATGTTTTTTTTATTTTTTTTAATATAATTGTTAGATGCTTTGAGCACCACAACCCAAATGTATTTTACTGCAACTGCTGTGGTGTATTCAGTGTCAAAACCCTGCCAAAAAAACTGAAACTATCTGGTTAGATTTTACTAGGGCAAAATGGGAAAATGTGTTTTTGTTTGACAGTTGTCAAACGTTTTTTCTTTCCCCTCTTTGTAATGTGCTCATGGCAAGCTTTAAGACAAACAACAGCAATTTCTTTATACAATCAAGAGCAGTACCTTTAATTATTTTTCCCCAAACATAAACATTGTATGCTTTATGCAGTACATAATCATCCAATATTTTGCTTACATATATAAGATTTCCTACCTTTTGAGCCTTTATGTGGTGTTTAGGTCCTTAAGGCACTGGCCACCTCCTATCTCTAATAGTGAAATGTGGCATAAAAAGTCATTATAAAAACTGAGCTTTTTCCAAGGGTTTAGAACATTTGCATGAAATCACATATATAAGAGAAAATGATGGCAAGGCAGTTTTCACATTTCACTTCCAACGAGTCATGCTGCAGTATTATATGGCAATTACAGACATGGTTCACCTCTATTGGCTTAGCCATAAACTCTAATTCCCACATAGTAGTGATTAATTTGATTTTCTGAAGCTTTAAGGGGAGCTTGGCTCCATAACATATTTAATTTTTTATGGGGTAAGAAAAGAAAATCAACTTCAAAAGCAACAAAATTTCATATTGACTGATAATCAGTGGACATTTTCTTTTCCATAATCAGTATGCAATTTTTAAATTGGGTCCAATACAACAAGCTAAACTCGATAAATCCCAAATCCCAATACCCAATATATACCACACACATATAATGCCATGTGAGCTGATGACAACACTGCAGGTTGTTTTGTATGCACAAAAGCTAAAAGCTAAGTGTGCTATTAAAGTTGTTTGTGGTGTCATTACATTCCTATCTCTAAAGCTGGCATGTTATGACATTAATGTTGATGGTGGTGATTCAGAATCTGCTGACTGCATAGGATCTGAGCTGGATCAATACAGACTGCATGTATGTAAATGCAGTCATTAAATCTTTCTCTAGTTAGGTGTCTCGGTTCACAAAATATGCAATAGTTATAGGGAAAGACACGAGAGACAAATAATCCTCATGAGTAAGGAAAGAACGAACTATCCCTTGTGGTTTTGGAGACAGTAGGTGTCATTCTTTGATCTAGACGTAAGAAATATTTTTGCACTCTATGATTAAGTGAAGTTAAGCATATGACGACATGTGCTGCTGTTGAATGCAAATTTGCTGTTGTCCCACTCACACTATTCACAATATCAGCAAGAGCATGGCGTTGCATTCTTATTAACTAAGACCTCATCTGTATGATGGAAATAGGGACAGAACGCATGAGCACATTTAATCAGGAAGCCCTGTAGTATCCCTGAAGCCTAAACATTAGTTACCTATGCAGCTTGCATAGTAATATTCCCATTCTGTTAATGTTTTTGACCTCAGGTACAGTATTTTCTCACTCTGTGTTTCATAGTCTGATAGTCAGTGTTTGAAGTTAGTAAAAGCAAGGACACTTGCAGAAGTGGAAATGTTGACTTCTCTAGACTTTCTGACCTCAATTACTTTCCCCATAGATAAGATAAGACCCATTAGATAGATTTTTCTACTTTCATTGAGCACAGCAAATTATGAGTGAAGCTGTTTTGGTCTGAGTGACTTTGATCCTATTTCTCTGCATGTTTTAGCATATTTTCTTTTTTTTTCCCCTTTTTTTCAAATACATGCAATAAACATAAATGTAATGTTCATGTATTATGCGCACATGCATTAGTCCAGATAAGACTTAAAGAGTTAACCTTGTGATATATATATATTACATTTTTGTGATTGTCATAAAGTCCAATGAAATGGTCAAAACCAACAATTCACTGAGTATTTCTAGCTTGATATATTTACTCTTCTGTGCCATAAACCTCTCACAACTTCCGAGACTTCTAGCAACCTGGCTGACAAACAATGTCACAGAGGTCCTGCCAGTAAAGCTGCTTCTAACGTTAACTCAGCTAATTTCTGATAACTTAAGATCCAGACTTACAGAAGTGTATTTACTGGGAGCCAACTTATCCACAGAGGTCTCCTCCTCTCCAAAACAAATGGACCCAGTCATTATCAGAGGTAAAAACACAGAATAATGCAGTTTTACCTTAAAAACCAGTGTTTCTCTGACACTATGTTAGGCCAATAAACAAAGTCCTGGATGGACTGCCAGGTGAGCTGCTGCTAACGTTAGCTCAACTTATTTATCTAGTAACTTAAGATTCAGACGTCCAATAACTGAAGTCCTTAATATGGCTAAAATAAATAGTTAAAAATGACCACGATCTTTAGTACAAATGTGGCCTAAACCGGTGAAACACACTGTAACTGAAATAAAATTCCTCTGGGTTTAAACATTATTGGAAACATTTGGGATAATGTGACTCAACACATTATAGAACATAGGTGTAGTTTGTTTATATACATTTTAATGTAGAAATGTTGTATTAAATCTTTGATTTATATCTCAATGCGTTTTTGCATCCATAATTTAAAGTTTTTTACAAGCCATAACTCTGTTTCCCTGGTAACACCTGAGGGTTTTACTAATACCTGGAAGTATATTTTCCATCCCATAAGGTTCTTATGCAATGGAAATGTTGTCCATTCCTCCAGTAAATAGAACGTACCTTAGATACGACTTTGCAGCGGGAGATATTTCTAGTCAGCTCCGCATATAGACCCTTTCGCTCAGTTATGAGCCAGAGAGCTAACGTTATGCAAGCAAGACTGAAAGTCAACAACACTGCATACTGTTGACGGTAAATATTATCTGACAGTATGTTTAACATCAAGACTAGCTAGCTATCCAGCCATATCACTGTCCCCATATCAATATAAACATTTTCACAAAGAAATGATATGGCAGCCTGATTTAGTGAGCTGATGGGATGTGACATAAAAATCTGTGAGTTCAGAGGGGCAGTGTAAGGGCTTGTGTGTTACAATTGCTATCCTGTGGTATCCAGAGGATGAGGCACCGAAGGACTACAATCAGTGTTGTAAGGTATATTTATAAGATATTCAGATTTAGTTTTAATGCAATTTTAGTGCATACATTTACCTGGTGTTTGTTTTAGAAAAGTTATCTGGTAGGACTTGGTTTAGGATTAAATTAACTCAAGGTTATATCAAGCAAATAACACAGTGCTGAATATTTGTACTGTACTTATTGTCCCCGGACAGTTGACAGAACCAACACTGAACTGTCCAAATAGTATATTTCCGATAGCCAGTTCAGTGCTCGTCAGCGAAAAATAAATAAATTAGACCCTAGAACACGCTGCCAATGGGCAATTTTTGAAAATAGAGACAGCTTCTGTGAATGGCTTAAATGTTCTCCTAACATGTTTGCTTTGTCAGTGCCATGCAGTTACTTTAAACCTACTGCTCTCCAGTCTCTCTCAGCATCACTGCACTCTGAACATACAAGCTTTTCATTTCTCTACACATCAAAACTCCATGCTTGATCACCCCTTGTCTTTGTAGATGTAAGACAGATAAAGACATTCATCTTGATCAAGCACATAAATGGTTTACAGTACACATGCACACTTAATAAAAATCCCCCGACACACAATGGAGCAAAGCAACTTTCTGAAGCTATATGACAATGTATGAGGGAATTGTCTTTCATGAGTGGTGAATATGGTGAATATAAAAGTATAGTATTTCTGCTTAAATGTGTTTTCCCTTTGGTAGATTGAATGCTTATCAGACTTCCAAGAGAATTTATGTTAGCAAAATTACCCTCATTGTAATGCGCACTGAACAACACATTTCTCATGATAAACAACAGCCAGCCATCAAAGCAGACAGATTTCTGCTCACATGTAGAAATGGCTGGGGAAAAGTGATGAAAATTCAGCATCTACATGCCCCACAATGGTTATTAATTCCCTTTAGCCAGACTCATATTTTTCAAGAAAATTAATTCTGCTGACTGATTTGCTTTTGTAATAACCTAATAGTATGCCACTACCATGCTCACTGGCCTGGAACTGATAGGGAGAAGTAAATATCGATTGAGAGGTCCTCCCTCTGTGGCTACAGAGTTAATGGAGAGATTTAAATGTGTTCTCATTTTTTCATTCATACAAACTTCTCTATAATTAGAAATATAATATCAGAATTCTTTTAAATTAAAGAATAAAAACATGGGTATCTGAAACACAGATCAAGACAGAGCAAGGACTATAGATTAGTCTAAATAATATGCCAGTGAATGCAAGGTAAAAGAGGAACACAGCTGTGACATTGTCAAAAGGCTTTTTGTTGAAATAATGGCGCTCTTATGAGGGTCTGATCTGAAGAAAAGTGCAGTGAAACAGCATTGGCCTTTTCAGGTGAGCTATGTGCATGACATTTCTCTATGCCTGCTCTCTGTATCCAGCTCAAAATGTGATGTCCATATGTTTTCGACAGAGTTGGCATTGCACTATATTTTACTCAGTTTGTGAGATGGAGAGGACATTTTAAAAACAAGCACTTTCTGGTTTGTCACTCACACACGCCCACACACTGTTGCTCCAGTCTCAACTCTGTCTGACAGTGTTACATCTATTGTTCGTCTTCTGAATAAACTAAAGCCCCATGCATGGAAAAAAGTCTTGGGGCAAGTTATTTATTTATCTACAGACATTTATTTGTTTTTTTTCAATAGCGTGTAATATGTCCCTGTCAGAATTTTTTCTTGGCCAAAAAAGAAGGGGTGTTGCTGATGCCATGATTTCTTCTCATGCAGTTGCATCTACTTCTATTTGTACGGTATGATGATGTTTTGTTGCATCTCATATTCTATATACATACAGTATAAGCACACTGAGCTATCACAACTTTGTAATCATTTTGCAACTTTACAATGACACGTTGCCTTTGGCTGTTAAAAAATATAGACATACAGTATAGTCTGTTATAGGTTTGTAAAGAGATGATTTGAAGCGTGTATGTGAGTTTATTAGTGTGAGTTTGTACTATATGTTATCACAAAACCATCCCCCTTCCCCCTCCTGCTGACTTATTTAAGGGAATGATTCCCCAGACTATATCAGTGAAACATTAGCTCCCATGCAAAACAGAAATACAGAAGATGTAACCACTTCTTATAAAAAAAACCACTACGGGGTAACTCATCTCAACCCCATAAAAATGTCAACAGGACTTGTGCATACCTTCAATTGTCTTTATTACACTCCAGCTGCCTAACATGTTTTTACCCTTCACGGATCTCAGACTCTGAAAAGGAGAGCCTTTTAAGTGCTGCCCCTTCGAGTCTAATGCCTATGCTGTGTTTACACCTAAAACACTCCCTTTCACCCCACAATCAGAGATGGTTTCTCAGTGCACATCACCAAATAATACAACAGCACAAAGTTTTATTGGAGGTTACATAAGGTGAGTGTTGAGCATTTTTGTAATAAAAGACAAATAAATTGTTCACTCTGAAACAACAGATAAAGCACAGGAGCTGGTTAACAATCATTAGTCTTTTGGGTTTTTGGGATTAGTAAACACCCGACATTGCAGATTCATGCCCATGAACACGATCAACAAAAATAGTTTTGGTAGTGCTAGCTTTGGGAGCTGTTGATGTTTTTTAGAGTTCAGCAGTTAGTGAGTATCTAGAGGGTAGATTTACAACTCTTTCCTTTGATTTAGTGTTTGAGTTATTTCTAAGTCCTCAGTCCTGTGCATGCACGACACACACACACACACACACACACACACACACACACACACACACACACACCCCTGACATTATCAGGCCTACACAGGGAATGTTTACTCCCAAAACTCCACTCGCTCCCCCAGCTCAAATATTTAGACTGAGAGTCTCAAACTCTTTCCTTTGAATTGAAGTAATTGGTTGGCGTTTGAATTGGAATTTCACAGGCACAAGATTGCTGCGCAGTCTAGTGAAGCCCAGAGAAGTACGATATAGGCTTACAAATATGTAGCCTGTGTGCAAGTATGTACATGTGTCCAGCTTTATTAGTATTCTATCAGTGAAGCCATATGAAAGTGTCTTCTCTCTCTTTTAAAGTCACCCCACCCTTTCTTCTCTGCTGCTCACTTGCGCTCTCCCCTTTCAATGCAAAGGTCCTGAGTGTGCCCTGTGGGCAGCTATTAATGAGGAACTATGTGGTGAGTCTTATTAAATCTTAATGACAGGCAGGCACCTGCCTGGATGTCAATACGAGTTGAGCTCAGCCAATCATCAACACAGAGAATCTCTAATTCACAATGTGGAAAAAAAGGTCCCCTGACAGGATGGATCCCTCTGTGATCTTCCCTGTGAGATTTTGAAGGGTGTTTTGAAGTCATATAAAATGTTTAGTTTAGCTGGCACATGCTGTTGTGAAGTTTACAGTCTCAGATTTGCATTGTCAGATGCACAGATGGAGAGTAGAAGACAAATTATGTATGTCAAACAGATGACACAGGAGAATATGGAGAATACATTTAATGGAGCTCGGATTTGGGGAAACCATACACATCTGATTCAACAGCAGAGAAAAGAAATGGGCAGGACTTTGAACAAAGCCGCAGGCCACTGAAGGTGAGAAATATATTGTAGAGCACCAAACTCCCCTGGGTATGCTTCAGGAAGAGCTTGACCATGTGTCACTCATATTTAAGCTCTTCCTGAAGCAAACCCTGGTGTATTTGATGAATATACTCTAAAATATTTTTTACCTAACATGGCCTGGCAAGCCTTTTTCCTGAAGAGCATTGTGGGTGTAGACCTTAGTTGCCAAAGACTTCATCCACATCTGTCCAGTTTGTTTTCCAATCCTTGGTAAGACTGCTACTAAAATAGAATAGAGGTGTGCCAGTTCTTTTAAGATATTCTTGTATTCAGTTTGCTGCTGAATGTGGCTGACATCACATAATCTAATCTCACCAGACTCCTTCTGTACCATCACACCTTTTCTTCTATTTTCCCCTGGTCCTCATGTCTGACTGATGATGTATGCCCAATGTCAGGTTGTAAACTATGACCTATTAGTGGTGATGAATGGTCACAAGGCTCTCTGTCTCCCCCTGTTTGCTGCAGCTGAGGTGCTGTTTAGTTATTTCAGTCTGTGTGTGCTGCACTGTATCTCAGGCAGACTCTGAAGGGGGTTTTACCTAAGCATGCAATTCTCAAGTTTTTATAGTGAGAACACAGAGCACCAGCATTGGTCAGTCAGCTGGTCAGAGGGTTGAAACCACTTTGGTCCAGTAGGGTATCAGTAGTAGGATTAGATTTTGTTAAGTTTAAGTACAAATATGACAAAAAAGCATGACTCCCATAATATTTGCAATACTCATTTTCTCCTTTTACTTATATTTGCATACTTGTAGAAGTTTATCATGTTTTAGCATTAGAGTATAGTGTTTGTCCTTTCAGCTAGAGAACACTGTAGGAAAGTGAGAGCTGACAAGTGTTTTCCCCATTTGACAATCAAGAAAGGCAAGTTTATTTGTTTAGCATCTTAAGAACAAAAAAAGCAATTTAAAGTGTTTTACATCAGGCATACAAATGGGTAAAAACAACTGCATTATAGTACAGTTTACAGAGCAGGAAAAAAAACAAATTTAATAGAAAGCAGTGGAACACAGAAAACTTTTTAGTCTTGATTTATAAGATTTGGAGCAGATGTCAGATCTTGTTTGTTCTGAGATGAGATACAGAGAAACTTCAAAAATATGCTTCACCAGGCTTTGTTTCAACAGCTGAAAGAAGAGGCAAACTACTCCCAGCGACATGAGTGGTCCAAACGGTTTGTAACACATGACAGATTTATAGATATTTTGGCTCTAAACCATTCATATGGTAATAGTGCTTTAAACCAATCCTTTGAACCATGTAACTAGCGTATAACAACTCTGCTTTCGTAGTCTTAGGACTTCAGCATAATCCTGACCTGTGAAGACCATTTCAGTTGTTCAGCTTACTAAAATTAAATGCCTGGACAACCTTATTTTGTGTCTGTGACATGAATCATGTAATTATAATTAACGCTTTTAAGTTGAAAGCAAGCCAATTCCAGCGACCTTGAGAGATCTTTCGTTTAGGTAGCAACTGTAGCAAAAACGCAATATCTCCTGTAAATATGCTAATTCTGGCACCTGATACTGTTCTCCGATCCGTTTGAAGGCTTTTCATGTTTTTCACGGTGGTATGAATAAATACATTTCCGATAACCTATGGGCATTCTAAGTTCCTACAATGGGCTTTAGTCTGTATATTAGAGGTGTATCTTTTATGTTGGTTTACCTAGAGTACTAAATCAACCATGGTAAGTATCAGATGTGCTTGTATAATACTTGGATTTTCTAGAACCTCAGGCCATGCATGGAAATATTCTAGCTGCAGGGTTCAAAGCCATTCAGATATGTTCTGAGTTTTTATGTGCTAGTCAGATGGACACAGTTGCATTTCTAAGGGCTTCAAAAAGAGTTTTTCTATACAAAGAAAGACTCTTTTTCAGACTCAACGGAAGAGTACACTCTGCTTCAAATACCAGATGGTCAAGAGGATTGTCCCTGTCTAGGGTCCTTGCATATGGAAGATTCATGCCAGGTCTCTACACCCCAGCAGGAGTGAATAGACCTGGCATGACTCTGTGCATGCCTAGTGGTAGATGAAACAGAATAAAAGCTGTCATGTTGGGGTATTTCCTCCAGAGGTTGTTTTTCAGGTGGCCAGGTGTATTTCCAAGAGCCTGAGGATGTTTAGGCTTACCCTGGCCAGCCCAGGGTATAAGTCCAGTATAAGTCTCAGATTAGCACCCTGAGAGGAGTGGAGCAGAGCAGGAGCTGAGAAAACCGAAGACTGGATTGCGAAGTCACAGGGGTGTCTGTCAAAAGATCAGTAGAGGCTTTGGATAATTTCAGCAAGGGATCCTTTTCTACCCAAGATTGTGTGTTTGTGTGTGCATGTATGTGTGTGAATATGTGAATGTAAGAACATTTAACAAATGCATTATAATTAAATATTAACGGTATTCTCTTTCAGCGAGGGATAATTTTGTCGGAGACCTGCCCGAGCTGTCCACCTCCACTGACATGATAACAAATACTTTGTTTTTTGGTGGGGTTTTTTATTTTTCAACATGAAATAAACATTTGAAAACATGGTGGCCAGTACTTGCTATTGCATACTATTTTCCATTTACATTGTGTGACAATTTCCACTATGTATATTGGGTGTAACAATTCTTACTGGACATTAAAGCATTAAAAAATGACTATGTACTACGGTAAAAAGTGTTCTATTTTCTTTTTTTATTTATCTTTTTAAGCCAATATTGTATAAAATACATTTATAGAAACAGCACAGATTAAGTTTTTGAGGTTATAATCTGTGTACAATAAATCTAGGAGTTACCACTCCCAGAACCCTGTCACAGAGTTTACAGTATATTTAATATATTTAAAAACTCCTAATGTTCAACAGCAAACATGTTTTGAAAGAAACTTAATGAGGAAATGCTGTTATCTGATTGAAAAAAATGTTTTTGATCATATCAGTAAAATGTTAATTAACAACGTATTTGTTTGTTTTTAGCCAAAACATCCAAACTTACAATGCAATATCTGTTGGTCGTGACTTTTTGTCCCCACAACGTAACCAGAAAAACAATTAAGTATTATATAAATTTATAGGAGACAGGGTTTGGTGTATGTGCTTGAGAGGTACTGTAGGTACAAGGCTCAATCACTTTATTTGTCCATAGAAATCGCAGTGCCCCAGTCCTCTTCACTGTGACATGCCACTTACAGCAAATCCCCGGCTGAAGTAGTCATTAATCCTTTTGACCTTGAATACTGTTGTGGAAATGTATGAGATGAGCTGAGGTTATCTTAATGTGACCCAACCTGACATCTAGCCACAGACCCAGATGGCCCTTTACTACAGCAAAGAGCCAGTCAACCAGTGACCTTACTTAACCTCTGCTACTGTCAGAGCGAGCATGATCGATATGTGTGATGCAGTGCTGGCGATGTTCATACTGTATGTGTGGGCTGCAACACTGTGCTGCAACATCGTTTTTCAGAGTGGAATAAAAGAAAGACTGGAGTTTGTACTGAGCATCTGGTATCATGACAACCTCAGAGGACATTTTGACAGAAACACTGACAATGATGCATCTGTGACCTTTCTGTTTCTCAGATAAAAATGAATGAATGCTGCATCCTACACAGACATGATAAAAAGAAATAGCACAAGACAAAAAGCGTGTCTCATTTATAAAATTTTATTTGGTTATGTAACATTTCTAATCTGGGAACAAAACAGACGTGGCCACAAAAGGAAACTTGTCAAGAGTATTTTGTTGAGTTTTCCTTCTAAATATCGTATGGATCAATTTCACTAAACTTACAGCTCAATACAACAACATTTTGGGTCTACCATTAATTCATTTGGAATACAGCATCGCTGACAGGATCTAATTCATTTTCTCTTTTACAGTAATTGGAACACAAATATGTAAACTGTGTCAGTATACAAGCAACAAACACATTAAAAAAGGTTTACCAATTTTATAAAAATTTGAATATCTCATGTAAAATATATGTAATTTATGAACAAGATTGGTGAAACTCTTGTCCAGTGCATACACCTTGTAGGCCTATGTGTCTTCTTAAAACAACAACTAGTTTCCTCTGCTTTTCTGCTTTGATGGCTTAGATAGGAGATTCCACTCTCTTTTGGAGCCATTTGGCATACATCAGGGCAGAAACATGAAGTGGTTGTACGAGGAATTAAGTAAAAAATGGCTTGCCTCAATATCTCCCACTTCAAACTGCTGAATCGTCCCTAAGAGTTTTACTTTGGCTGCTGCTACACACAAAAACTGCTTATGTCCACTAATTGGATATAAATCAGTCATTTGGGTTAATTGAAATATAATACTTATATAAAGGTTTTTTATTTATTTATTTATTTATTTAATAAATGTACAGTGGAGTAGATTTTAGTTCAAATTGTTACTTTAAATCACATTTAGCACAAGTTACCATAAGATTTGAAAAACACAAAAATAGATAGGTATTTTACAAGTGCTACAGCATTATAAAGACTAGTAAAGCTAACATAATTTGCCATCTAAATAGATAGTAAATTGTCTGACAGGCAGAAAGAAAAATTAATAGTTTCTGATCAGAGGCTGATGAACTACGTTTCAGAACCAAATGTTATTGATTTCTGCTGTTGTAATTCTGTAAATGTAGAAAGGAACACTGAATCTCTCTCTGTTTTATTATATATTTTGTGGATAAATAGATAGATTTTTTTATAAATTGATCATCTGGGTGGCATGGCATTCCCTAACAATGTTATCGTGACTGTTTCATGGATTGTATTCAAATCTTGTACATGCAGACATGGAGACTACTTATGCAACATTTCTTCTAAATTATACCTACGTCCTTGGAGGTTCCAAAGGCCCCACAAACCTAGTTTCAAATTTTTTCCTACATGAACACAACATTTTGTTGTGATTTACTTGAGAGATTTCTGTCTCTGCTCTCTAAATCTGAGCTCTTGTCATTGGTCTGAAGTGGGCTCTGCTCAGTTGAAAAAAGGTAATGCTACATTTTGAGTACCAGTCAGAATCGGATGTCAGTTGGTGTGGGGTTGTTTATATTGCAGTGTCAATCAAATCTGATGACAATATGCCCACACAGCCCCAATAAAGCAGATTAGCTGAGGTTGACTGTTCAGTTCTTAATAAATAATGATGGTTTTTGCCCCAAACTTTTACTTTGATTGATGCATATATAGCCGTGTGTTTAAGATTAAGATCTCTAGAGTTTAAATTTAATCCTGGTGTAACTCACCTTTTTGGAAACTGATTCCCTTTATTCAATCCAGGACCATTCCAAACAACATCTCAGAAAGACAGTTTGAGGCAATCTGGATTAAAGCTTGACTTAACCCCCAGTGATTGTGTTTTTTTTTTTATATAAATCAAGCTGTTTTATTACCGTAGGATGTGTTTTGTTGTTGCTTTTTAACCATTACTCTGACACACACATTATTTGTGTTTTTGTGCTTTGTGGCTTCAAGGTCTGAGACCAGGCTGAGATAGTAAAAGAGCAGAATATCCTTGGGCCTCTTGTATGCTCTAGATTTAAGGTACCTGTTCGGCCTTCAGTATACCTTTGAGGTGTTTCAAAAATCTCCCTCTCACTCAGAATGAACTGTCAGAACTGAAATGAGACTGTCAGACTGTATCAGTAGATCTGTACATGCAGACATTTTACAATATATTTGTAATTTTGCTCATGAGGACTTATGATGTGTTATTATGTTCTGATGATTTTATAGTTGTGACTGTTTGCGTACTCTTGGTTGGAAAAATGAACTATATTTTTGTTTTGTATAAATGTTGAAATTTTACTTAATCAACTTTCACAATTGGCCCACATTCCACACCTTATCGCTCTCCTTGTAATGCACACAATAAACACCCCCACCCTCCAGTTTACATGACTGATATTATATTATGTTATATTCTATGTGGCTTATACAGCAATGAGTTCTGTAACTCAATGTGTCAGAGTGCTGCAATAGCTTCTGGCTGGATTCCATTTCCCTCACCAACGTCCACAGAAGGCCAGGTAGCCAAGGTGCATTGTGTCTGAGTGCTTCCTCCTCTATTCTGTGTATAAATCAGTCAGCAGCAGTGAATGAGCTACTGTCAGCAGATGAAGGGACATATGAATCTCTAGCTGCATGAAAATATGAAGCAATGGAAATGTAGCCACCGGTAAACTGTAGCAATGTTTGGAGTTTTGTTGTTGTTGTTGTTGTTGTTGTTGTTGTTGTTGTGTTTGTTCTGTAATAGCAAGTGTGGTCCCTTTTTTTTTCTGGGATGGTGAACTAGATAGATAGATGGATGGATGGATGGATGGATGGATAGATAATGACTTAAGTGAGCCCTGAACCTGGTTAAGAGACCTGTAAAATACCGTAAGTAGTACCCCACCTCCTCTTCTATGATGGAGCCTATTAAACTTGGACCTCTATTAAATTATTCATAGGTCCTGTGAGAAGCCATAGGCTACTTCATCAGTCAACAGTCCCATACTAGATTAGTCTGTTGAATTTAAATACATCAGTCTGTAGCCTTTCGTCAGTCAGACGTGTGATATTGGCTGTTTGATTACAGCTGTTGCAATTTCTCCCTTATATATACTGTATTTACATATATGTACTGTATAAATGTGGTAGATATATGGTATATAGAAGCACACAGAATTTTTGTCTGTTAAGCCATTAATTGGACTGATAAATGATTGTGTTCCTTGGAAATCATTGTTATAATTCTTGGCAGTGAATCCATTTCCTGTACTGCCCTCAAAAGTACTAAAAAGAAAATCGACATAAGAAAACTATCAGTCACTTAGCAAACTCACTGGACCCAATCATAATTGTTGGTAATTATTTTAATGTTCTAATAGTGGTGAAGGGCCGGTCCTGAAGCCTTTTGAAGGGTTCTCTTTGAAAAGTAAGCGTAGGTGGTTTGCATTGTTCAATGCCCAGTTTCCCCAGTGCTTTGATTAACCACAGTATAACCGCAGCATACAAGTCTTTGTTCAAAGTCTGTCTCTTTAAAATGACAACTTGTCATTGTGAACACCAGCTATGTACAGTGCCCCCTTAAATTAATCAATCATACATGACAAAAATTAAATACAATATGATGCAAGATAATATGATATGATGCTTGATGCCTCCAAGCTGATGTTTAAGGCACAACACTTTAAAATCTGGATCAAATAGCAGCTATGTGAATGTTAAACTACTTAAGATATACTGTAGAAAACTATGAAATTAATAAGAGAAAAATATTGGAAATCACATTTGAAAAGCCTTATTTTTATATGCATGAACAGAATAATAAATAAAGAAGGGAATATATAGATGTCAAAATTGAAACATTCATATTTATTGCAGGATAAATAAAAAATGATGCAGCCTTTACATGATGTGTTCCAGAGATTAGTTCAAACATATCCCACAGCTGTTCAAAATATATATCCTGAAAGGTTTAGCCCAAGGGGAACTGGCTGGTTATATTTTTAGTGACCACAACCTTCCAAAAATGTTACACTATGTTGTCACAGCACAGGCTCAGAGGGAGACCACACATGATTTAAAGTGATTTAAACAATACTGTATTTGAAACTAAGTCAAAAGCAACATAATATATGGAATTCAGCAAGTGTTTACATGTGATACATGTGCAGTATAAAATGTAAATGAAGAATGTGCATCTGGGAGGAGATTGAACAATTTCACGTTTTTAAATGCATCAGTTATTAGAAAGTTTACAGTTTTATTCTTATTGGCAGGACAAACATGGTCTATACATGCTAAGGTTAAGAGATTCATTGAGACTGAATCTGAAGCACTGAATCAATGGTGGTAAGTACAAGGCTTGAACTCATTGAAGAATAAGCATTAATTAACAGTTAAGGCAAAGAAATTAGTTTTTATTTAAAGGCCTCAACAGATTCAGATTGTCCGATTTCAGCAGGGAACAATAGGAAAAGGCCCTGCAGCCAGGAGACTTTCTTTATACTTGGTAGAAAGCCCTGTATTCTGTGACTGTAGTGCATAATATGGGATATAATGAGATCAGGCAGGTATGTAGGGGAGAGCCCATAGAGTTTTGTAAGTCATCAGAAGCACTGTAAAGTATGATCTGACATAAATAGGGAGCTAGTCACGTGAAGCTATAATTGGTGTAATACGATATTTCTGGTATATTTCTGGGTTCAGTTATGCAGCATTCTGAGCTATTTGAAGACTTTTAATGCTTGCACCTGGCAGACGAGACAACAAAACATTTCAATAATAAGATCTAAGTGAAAGAAACATGAATGAATGAACATGAATTAGGGTCTCTGTATCAGTCAAGGACAGAAAAGACCAGGTTTGTCTATGTTGTGTAAGTGAAAAAAGGCAGTCTTGGTGGTTTCTTTAATGTGCTGATCAAAAGAGAGGGTAGAATGAAACGTGACATCAAGATACTTGACTGTTAAACTTTTAAAAATCAAATAGCTGTCAAGAGTTACTGTTACATGATCGAGCTGGTGCCTGTGTCGAGCAGGGCCAGTCACCAACATCTAACTTTTATCAGAATGTCAGGAAAGACATGTAGAAATGGCAGTTTGTAAAATCATTCCATCTTTTCAGCTATGATTCAGAGAAGGATCAAGATGGGGGAAAGGTGTAATGTGACATAACAAGATATAATAAATCACTGTTCCCGGTGAAGTAGCTTATTAATTTTGTTTTGAATATAGTACCACAAACAAATATGTTAGGCCAATATTTTGCAGTACAACTTTCAAAAAAGCATGCAGAAGGCATAACTTGACGATGATGCAGGAGATTTTCATAAAATATTTAAGAACAGGAACCAGGTGATGTTAGATCTCTGTGTTAGTGTCAACCTGATCAGAGTATCCCTAAAACATCACATTATGCTACATATACATGTATTCTGAAATATCAACTGTGCAAGAAAATGCTGCAAGGTTTGGTACAACACTTACAAATCTGAAGACAGTCCAGGCCAGTTCCTGCAGACAGTGCTGGCAGGCACCCCGCCAGCTGGGACATCTGGGCATAAATCATTGCACAATCTGAATATGTGAGGCTGAATGTGCTCCATAGCTGCATCAGAGCACCGGATGGGATGTATTATCTCAAATGGAGTTCAGTTTCGTCCTCACGCTCCTCTCCAATACTGTGTTAAAGCTCAGGCCTACAGCAGAGCCAGCCTTTTTCACCTCTTTTCTTTTTTCTTTTTTCATCCCACCTGCCTGCACCACTTTGGTGTCAGCTCCCCAGCACACCACTCCAAAACTACTGTGCTGACCACCATTGATTCACAGAGCATGCGGTCTGTTGCATTCACTGAAAACCGGTACCTCTTCAAGAAGAATAGCCTATTGTGACGTCTCTATACCCTGCCCTATCTCTCTCTCTCTCTCTCTCTCTCTCTCTCTCTGTGTGTGTGTGTGTGTTTTCACACCAGTCAGCTGTAGTGTTGATGTGCAGTTCCAAGATACTTGTAGGACTGGTCTACTCTTCCTTCTTGGCTCCATTCTTTTATCTGACAATAGGGGAGTCATCCAAGGGCTAGCAGCCAGCATGACATAGAGTTGAATTTAAGGTGAGACTAACAAGAGAGAGAACGAGAAAAGTAACACCACTTCTTTCTGAGGCTGCTATGCACTGTCCCAGAGACAGACAAGCTGTGGCCTGTCTATGAGACAACTTTAAATCCAGGAAACCATAGCAATGTGAGATTTTATGGTAAGAAAAGAGAAACCCAAGACCATCTGGGCTTTGATGGCCTATTCAATGAGTCAAGACCAGTGACCTTTAAAGGTAAGTGCCCATCAGACTTAAGCTTGAGCCAATTCTTATGCACAATTCCCCACTTGTCATGCCTATATTGTACAATACAATTAAGTCTCATCATCGCTGGGGTTTTACCCATTCTCTTCAAAATACAACCACATTTTAGATATATGTCCTATATCTAAACATGGACAAAATGTTTTTTCAATGAAAAACAACAACACGCAGTTAAGCTTTAGAGGTTTTGAGCTGCAAATGACTTTGCTCCACTAAGGAGCATAGGCCACTGATGAATGTCCTCCACCTGTGATTTGTTTTTTCTGTAACCCCCAAATTGCACTGGGCACAGCTTTAGCAGGGTCCGGCCGCGCTGATCGCATCAAGCAGCACAGAGCAGATCACATTGGCAGGAAGTCAGACAAAGAAACAGAATAGAGAATCCGGTCAATTTTCAAAATAAAATACCCCCGTGCAGACTCTGTATCGAATTTGCTACATCAACACTGTGGAGATAGGCCAGAAGTCAAGAGGGAGATCAGAGGAGATTTGAAGTGGAGAAACACACCGTTTACTATCCTTCTTAAGGACAAAATACACAACGCGGATTACAGAGCCAAAGCGCTTCACAGATGCAACGTCATAAAGCCGTGCTGAGTAAAATTTCAGGGTCACTCACACTTTTTTACTGGATGGGGTGGTTAATCCCTCATTCAAACCCCAACCTGGAGGACCAGGGACTGCTTTGTGCTTCGTTTGCCTCCCGACCCCATCCAGCATAGCTCTCAGAGTCACTGGAGTATCTAAGTCCTTCCACCTGGTTGCAGTCCAGGAAAGTGGTAAATGCTATTTTCAAAATCAAAATTTCACCTGGGTTTATTATTATTATTATTATTATTATTATTATTATTATTATTATTATTGTTATGTTTTTTGTTTTGTTTTTTACTTCCCACAGTTTCTTTAAATAATGAGCTCCAACTATGATAAATACAATTGCAAACAAAACACTTTAATAATAGATTATTTGTAAAGCACAGAGAAATCAAAGAACATGAATCTCAACAAGCATCACTGTGCTTCTAAACCTTATTTCCAACTCTGTATGCTGGATACTGTGGACCAGAAATTAGGTTGTAATAAAAAGTCTTTATGGACCTGGTATTTAGCTTGGGGGGTTGCACGTAGTCCCTTAACAGTGGTAACCAGGACCAACATGTCTAATCGCTTTATTCTATGAGATGTCAGTGCACTGACCTGCAAGTTGGCAGGGAATGCAGGGGTGAAGGGAACTAAGAAATAAGCCATTCTATCATCGGGCAGAAGAGGTGGGAAGTGCAAATGTGTATGTTGGCTTGACGATAACATCTGCTTGCTAGCAATTGGAAATTTGTGGCCATATCTCCACCTTTAGGAGAAACAGATGAGGTTGCGTTGCCTTAACCTAGACATTACCTCAGTTTATCTTTCACAGCACAGTCCTATCAGTAACTTTAAACACACCTAGCCAAACGGTGGTGAAGCTATTAGCAGGGGAAACACCAACACCTAATTATTTATCAAGACAATTATCCCCTGAAAGCAGTGTGTGTGTATCAGACAACAGGCCAGACAGAGACTGAGAAGGAAAACGCAGACAGTACAAAAGGTGTAGGAACAGCTTTTAAAGGAGAGTGAGAGCCAATGAGGCCACGCTGTTGTCTAATGCAAAACCATTGGTCTTTTATCTGGGTCTCAATTATTCAACAAGAAAGCAGCCTCCCCTCTGAGAAGAGAGTTGATATTGGACTCTACATTACCTTTCGACAGGGGAATAGTGGGACTGCAGTACATTCCACCTGAGAGGCTGTTCTGGGACCAGGCACCGGCTGTGCCCCTAATGACATCATCCATTTCTTGGGGCCTCCTGGAACACGATTATGGTGATTTACAATTTATTCACATCTGTTGTTGTGTTGACTTCCTTTGTACTTGGTTCAGCTGTTCAGAGCTCTGTGATCTACTTCTCTGGGCACAGCAAATAGCCAGCCGTGGCTCAGTAAAGACCATATTAAAATGTGTTTGGAGTAGTTGAACGTTCAACTAATCACATTCAGAACCACCTGTGTCGACCCCCCATCTGTACTGTACACATATGTACTCTGTATTGGATAATTATCATTATTATATTATTGAAGCACACATCACATCTGTCACTGTAAATGAGCTGCATTCCAGTAGAGCAGTTATTGTGAACTCCAGAAGTTCAATTAAATATATTGAGTCAGACAGATGTCACGTGTCGTTCTCCCATAAACCAACAACATGCTCTGAAATATGATGAAAGTGGATAATTCGGAGTGGAGAGTAATTACATTGATAGTAAACATGTCAGGAAAATAGTATTTGGAACATCATACATGTCTTCTGTGATTTATTATTGTCTTTACGCATTAATTATGAAACTACAGATGGTACATGTTGGAGACTTGGATAATTACAAACGGTTAGAACTTGACCCATAACAAACAAGGGTGCTTCCACACCTGACTTCAGTTTTGTTTGGTTTAAACAAACTATTGCTGTCTGTAAAACCCTAGTGCTCAGGTGGGTCTTGGTCCTCTTCCAAGTGGACTCTGGTGGGGTTAATCTTATGTGAAAGAAAAACAGACCAACCAAAGAAGTTTGTGACAGTAATTATGTGAGTTTGAAATCTGTGTAAAGGCTAATCTTTTGGCCAATGAAGCAATGTGTCTAAGTGATGTATATGTTTATGCAAATTATTTTGTAACCATAGTAACACATATCCATATTTTTGCAGGGATTTTCCCTCATACATGAGACAGTGTAAAGGAGTTCAAACAGAAGTATGTTGACCTTGTGTCCAAAGTGAATCACAAAGACAACATAATAACCATTCTCCCTCCCATAATATTACACTATAAAGCACTGCTTTTAAATAATTTACGCACATCAGTGAGGTTGAGCTACAGTCTCAACTAAATGCTCATAATCCCTTATTTCACCAGAGAACATAAACAAACACATGTGCAGCATGACTTGCAGTCATGTCTGAAGTTAATTTCCCCACAAGGGTCCATGTAGCAGTGATGATGCAGGATGACAGTCACCAAAACTGACCAACCAAGTTACCTTCCTGTTCTTGGTTTGTTTCGTAAAAAAACGTGTGAACACGAGCTGGAACAGAACTAAAAGGCAGCAATGTGTCTTATTTTTCCTGGGTCAGGACCAAATGAACTACTGCAGGTGTCAAAGCAACCTCATACACCATTATATTCTTTCGTGTCTAACAAGGAAACCGAGAGAGACAGGCAGGCATGTGATTTAAAAAAGTTTTTATCCAATAATTTAGACGATTTACAAATTAAGCAACAAAAGTTTGGGGTCAACAAAACAGAATAAAACTCTATGATAACTTAGAATCTCTCCCATTACAATGCCGCCAGTGAAAACATACAAAAGTACAGAAAAGGAACTGAAGGTTTTTTTTAGTAATCAGTATCAGCTATATTGAGCGTTATTGATCCGATCTGATCTTTTATTTTACATAGGTGTTTTTACTTGTGAAGCTTTCAGATACGGTACAGCCATCATCAACTCTCTCTCGCTGTCTGTGAATCTCCCCAGCGGAGGAGACAGCAGTAGAGATCCAACACAACCACACAACACGCCACTGCAAGTGCAACAAAAACCCCATAAAGCCAGTAAGGGTAATTCATTAATGTAATATCTGCTAAAGATGTAAAGACGATGGAAATAAACACTTAGCAGAATACAGACAGTTCATTCAGGTAATTTGGGTGCTTCAGTGCAGCCTAACACTGGAGTGAGAAACTCTTTCCAGACAGCGACAAGGCAGAAAGATTACAGAGAAGGTTTTATTCTGTAGAAGCATAACCCAGTCCTGTCTAGTTGTCAGTTAGTACAGCTACACGCAACAACTCTCTGACATTTCTAAACTAGGTCTGTGTCGACAATCACTACCATTAAGTTAGCTATCGGGCAGCAGAAGAAAGCCTTGTTTTGCCCTCCAAGTGGGCGTTCCAGTGAGGGTGTGATATCATGTGAAAACTATGAATACTAAATAAACTACAAGTATGATGTCTGAAGATCAAAAGGTCGACACAAACTTAATGAGGAGAAACTGATAAATGTAAACTCTAAAGAAAACTAAGGTGAGTGCAGGGTTCCCAAAATTTTAAATCAGTTGTGTGGCAGCAGGTGCGGCCATCACAGTGACCTATCCTGTCACCAACAGGGGTTTGCATATGATTAAACTAGCACAGCACTGGCAGTAAGACATGTGTACATGTATATCAAAGCACCAAGACTATGAACACCTGACCTACTATAACAAACTATTAACTTACATCCAAATTGACGGCAGATGGCCAATTTCTTTTCCTGTAGGCAATTTCAATATACTGGATCGCACATTATATTATATGAGCTCTGGCTGCAGTAGGGATTATTTATATCATGTTGTTGCCAGCTGTTAAATTCACCTTGGTTGACCTTTGTTGTACAGATGACACACCTCATGAACATGCTTAATAAATGAAACATGCCTATGTTCTCATCCCTCACTCACAGTACTTGCAGTCACACTGAATGCACGTGCACACATATCACTGAGGCTGCCAGCATAATCTAGTCCATCTCCACTATCTGTAATATATTACACTAGTGTGAGTGATGAGCACAAGGAGAGACTGACTATGACTGGTGCAGAACCAATTTAAATTTTCAGATTGCCAGGAATGGCTACGTGAAGGGAGCAGGCACGGCGAGGCTCCAAGCTACAAGGGAGGTCTATCAAGAAACACAGAATTCATTTGAGGATGAACCTCATTTTGTGGAGTTGAGCCCCCTCCCTTCTCAAACTGATTGGTTAAACAGGCATGTTGACTATGCAGTTGATGACTACACTGTTGTTACGGGTACTAATGGTTGGGGATGAAGGACGGATGGAAGGATACAAGGCTAATTTTAATTTCTCTTAGAAATATACAGGGCTGCCACAGTACTGGGAAGTACTTGAAAGTGCTTAAATAAAAGTAAATAAATAAAAACCTTTAAAGGGCCAGAATTCATGCAATAAAGAGATCCTTAAAGGTCCATTATGCAACGTTTAGGAGTATTCTATATAGGTATGTATGTATCTATATGTATCTGTATTAGCATGAACACACATGGTAGAGCAAGGCCAGAGTGCAGTATCTACAGTCTAAGTGTCTTCTTCCTGAGAAAATAGAAATTTAATTTGATGTCTTATTACATTAAATCTGTATTACTTATTGTTACTCACGTTTTCGCTCTTGTCTTTATGCAACAAGTCATCTCACCTCTCCTGTGATTTCAAAACAAAGCTTCTCCTTAAGCAGCACTTGGTTAGACACATAATATCAATATGAATTGGTCATTGGCAAAAACAAGCACTTTTAATGGGCGTACTTTGTCGTGATTGCCCATAAGGATTACACAGTAGCCTGTTTCGCAGCTGGTGGTTGTAGTGCTCTCTACTCTCTCAATAGAGTACAAAATTACAAAACTGTTTTTAAACACCATTAGTCATTTAGACAGAAATACATGGGAAGTTATGGTCCAGGTTTAAAAATTTTGTATCCTTATCATTTATAGGAAAAACCTATTTTTGGACCCTCTCAAGAATTATGAGAACTCTATGAGAAGAATTATGTTACTCCCATAACATTTCGGATATCATGAAAATGTCCCGATACTATAACACAAATTCCACCAAAATGTATCAAATATTACTCTTTGAGTGATGTTTAAGTTCCACAATATTTAGCATAAGCGTGAGATAAGTACAGTTTGAAATCCCCTTTTCTACAGGAAATCATATCCACATTTTTATATGTTTTGTAGTGTTAACTACTGCCTCTATTGGTGAAAAAAGTGCTTTTGGTTTCTTAAAATTACATTTAGCTTACACTTAAAACCACAGTTACCAAATTTTACAGGATTGCATAACATCAGAGATGCCTTTGTACATCCATTTCTAATGGATGTAGCCTTGGCCAGGAGCAGAAGTCTACAGGTGGTGCTCAACCTTCTCAGTGTTTCGACCCTTAACCACAACTCTCTCTCACTCTCCAGTTGGCGGGTCGGCAGTGGTGGCCAACTCACAGTGTCTCTCCTACAGGCATCCAGCTAGTGTCCTCCCTCTTATGCCAGAGCCAACATGAGGCTATGCCACTTCTCCCAGACTTCGAATTGCTGTTTTCCTCTTGTGGCCTCTCCAACTTCATATATAAATTCAACACCGATTGTGCTGGGAATCCTCGACAGCCTACCTCTACTATAAACAGCCATGTCAGTCAACCCCTGTCCCGACACTGCTTGACAAATTGGTGGTACTTGTTTTTCTTTCTTTCTATTTACTCACAGATCTCCTCCCATGGGACTGTTAGTTCCGCCAGGATGACTTTTTTTCCTCAGAAGAGCACATGACAATGTTTGGTCTCAGATGTTGTGGAACACGAGTTTCCTCCCCAGGTCGACCTTCATCTCCCATCCCTGGGTTGACTGCAGCAGATTCTGGTTGGCTTTGCCCTGGATAACCGGCCTCTAACCCATCTTTTTCAAAGGCGATGCTTGTGACGCTGCAATGTGGTTTTGTTTTGGCTGAATAGCATTCTGGCATAGTGCCACCTATGCCGTCCATGGGTCAGAGCAGTTTGGCATCCTGATTGGATATGTGCCATGGTCCATTTACCTCCACACAACTTGCAAAGGGGGTCCTTCCTCTTTCCCCACCTGTGCAAGTTGACTAGGGTAGGGAAAGTGTCATACACTGCTCAGAGCAGAAAGGAAATTTGAGTAGGCTCGAGTTGCCAAAATTCAGTCCATGTGATTGTTCTCTTAGGGAGGTCCCACCTTGTCCAAGCATCTATGGTTCCAAGCTTGATGGATTTAGGTCTTCTTCCATAAGGGCATCCTTCCTTCTTCCTTAAAGACTTCGAAATTTAGCCTGGATCAAGGTTCTCTTTTCCCAAGAAGTGGACTTCGACCACAGTTGTAAATGGGATGTGCCTAGGCCTTGTCTTCCCATGCAGGTGTTACTGATGATGTCTCTAGTCTTGAGATAATATTCTGCTGGGGGGAATTCAGCGCTGGTGACCCAATTCTGCCCTGACCTTGATCTTGTGCATCCCTATATGTCAAGGAGAGTCCGTACTTGGCAAGTTTGAACTCCACAACTGAAGACAAGGGAACCTCAAGCTGTCCAGACCTTATGTAGAGACTGACTGAAGGTGCTTGTCGATCTTCCTCTCCACTGCTTCACTGCTGCATTTCAAACATGGTGAGTAGCCACACAAGTCTTGAAAGCAGGCCATGTTGATAAATGCAACACTTACATTTCTCAGGCAGGCCAGCCTTGTCAATCCTTTTCAGCCAATCGTCAACTTGTTGTTCTGTCCTGGAGATACTGTTTTTGTATGTCAGGGTATCGTAATACTATTTTCCAAGGAAATTGATTGGATTCCCTTGAGTATTTGGGATCACTTCCCTTTGCTCAAGTAGCTTGAACCTCTCCGTTTGCCTTCTCTGTGTCTGTGCCACTGTCCTGGTTGTAGCCGTTGATTCTGTCCTGGTGAGTCTCATCCTCCCCGATTCTCGGGAGACTCTGGGGATATTGCTTATTTGTCTGTTGGTCTATTGCCAATTCCTTGAAGAAATAGCCGGTAAGATTCAGAGGCTTTTTTAAATATCTTTTTTTCATTTTTCTTTTTATGAGGCATATAATATGAAAGAAATGACAAAAATTGTGTTTTCCAACATGAAATACTTTTAAAAAAAGATTTCGACAAAAGCCTTTGACCATTATTTAGTTATTTATCAAAAAGCAATAAAATAAATTCTGACTTTATTTGTTGGGCCTAAAAATGGCTTCTACTGATATGCAAATGTAACACATTTAATGAGATATTTTGTCTAATTTACATAATTTATTTATGAACAATTCAAAGTCATACAAAAAAAAGGTAACGTTTCATTCTGATGAAATAAAATGTGTTTTTCCCCCTTGTTCCCAGGTGGTGCCTGGCCTTAAATTTCTACTTCCATCTAACCATTCAAGTATTTGTATGGTACTGTGCCAGGTAAGACATATATGCATATGTCAATATGAATGTTTATTATTTTTAAATAATTTGTTCTTGAAAAATGCCCAAAATGTATCATTACAAAGTGGCAACACTGCATCAGACAGGCATATGAAACACACCTGCAATAAAAGCTCCTTAATAGATAAAATATTATCACTTGCACAGTGGAGGCATCGGACTGAATAACTTTGCTTCTTATTGTATCAGCATTCATGAGGAATATTGTATGAAAAGAAATGAAACTCATGTAATATATAACAAATGTAATTAGGGTGTTTTGTCTCTCCACAAACTGCACCTAATGAATTGGTGGGATGTGTTTCAGTTATACTCTGTTTAGACAAGAATCTCAGAGATACAAAATATGGTTAGACAGGCCGTTCTTGTCATCAGCAATTACCTTGATGTATTTTTTTTCTCTTATTTAACCAAAAATAGAAAATCAGAAACCATCACATGGGGTTCATGATTTGCTAGTTCTGAGAAGTGTACCCATGCTGTGTGTAGTTAAGTTCTCATACGTGTGAGAGAGAGAGAGAGAGAGAGAGAGAGAGAGAGAGAGAGAGAGAGAGACATGTTTCTGTATATGTGTCACAGAGAATTTGAGTTTGTGTAAAAATCCTTGCTGCACACACTTCAAAGAGAAGCAGTGGTGTGGCTCAGCAGGGAAGTGACTCTCCCAAAGAGACCATGGGAAGAAATCAAACAGGCTGCCATTTTTTTGTGGCCAGCCAGCTTGACAGAGGTTGCACTTCCCATTTTCCCTCTCACCCGCCTGCCATTCTTCCTCAAACCTCAAATTAGCATCAGCTCCAAATTGAAGATTGTAGATTATCTTTTGAAACTGTCCTGCAGCTGGTGCATGCAATCAAATTTTAAACCTTGAGGATAAGAACAATGTCAAAAAAATGATGTCCAGCATTGAATGTCTGGCACCACAAGTAAAGCAAGTATCACCAGAAGTAGGTGTAGAGATGCTGATAGGAGGATTTTGTCAGATTTCGACAGAACCAGGTAGGCTTTTTACACCTGTTGCCAGCCTTTGTGCCAAGTTATGCTAACTGGCTGCTGCTGGTAGTTTCATATTTACCGTGATAATGATATAATTCAAAATGTCAAACTATTTATTTAATTAAATATTTTATTAGAGTTTTGCAGTGTTTCTTAAAGAAATACACATGATAAAAATCTTCTAATTAGTGTCCAAAACCTTGTTTCTTAGGTAATTACATGTAGCAGATAAGGTGTATTTGTGTACGTGTGACTATAACAAATGTACAATACAGAAATCACTCAATGAAAGATATCATTGCACAGTATAGATATTATTGCAAAGAGCAGAAGGAGGTCTAGTATTAGTGTTAGTATTAAGGTTTGTTTTGTTACATGACAAACAATATGTAAATCTAAATCTATTAAGTCAATTAATGTGAAATATTTCTCAATCAGCTTCAAATTATAAGTGATGGGACATTAACACCATTTTCTGTCAAAGTTAAACGTTTTTGTTATTTCGGATGATAGATTTGTGTCAAAATTGGGTTTTTTCTGTGCTCTTCTGACTGGTTTGAGGTGGGTGGGGCTTAGCTGGAAATGGCTGATGTCATGTATTTCTGATCACCAATCAGGATTTAGCAATATTTTAATCAAAATATGGTAATGGTAAATCTGGTCAAACCACCACAAGGTCTTGATGAAGTTTTTACAGTGTTAAATTCTTAATAAAGTTTACCCAAGGATGATGCTGCATATTTAGTCATGGATATTTAAGTTTAGAGTAAAATCAAGATATATATTTCTGCCTCAGGGTATGAGTGCATATATATATACAGTGCATAAGCTTGAATGTGTCTTCTGAGAATGTCATCAGGGCATGATGGAGGATGATAGCCCTGGTGAGTAGGGACAAATCCCCGGGAATGCATTCTTTTTCCTGAACGGGGATGTTTTATTTGCCAAAGGCGAGCCTGATAAACATGTACAGCATCTTGGGGAAGAGAAGTCAAGGGCCAACTTTGAAGAACATCTCATTTCCATTTCCTTTACATATTTGAGTTTTAGCTGACAGTCTTATAGAGTGACTTCTGTGGAGTAAGCAAATGGGAATTAAGTGTCCTGCTCAAGGACACTTTGACAGGACACTATGTTGTTATTGACAGCAGGTATTGTTGGGGTCGAACTAGCAAAAGGATCGTCTCTTTAACCACAAGGCCGGAGGCAGGTCTGATAGACGTGTGGTGTTCTGAGAGGTCAGTGGCCGTCAACACAGCGCACTTCCTGTCAGCCCTGGAGGGATGCAGCTCTCCAACTGATGCCAAATGTGAAGCGATAACCCTCTCCGCACTTGTCACAATCACTGCTGCTTTGATGCCATCAATAATAGTAGTTTTACTCTATCAATGTATGAAATCTGGCTGCAATGTTTTACTCATTGAGTTTGCAAAAATGTACAGAATGGAATATTGTACAGTATTTTATATTGGGCAGCAGTCACAATTTCTATTTTGTCCATGTGTGAAATCTGAGCATGACCAAACCAATTACTGTGTTGCTGAATTTCATTTGATGTGGAAATCTAATTGAATGCACTCATCAAACTGGTGGGCCAATCTAATCTAAACTATTAACAAACCCATGCCCTCAATATTTCAAGACATGCGATTGTTGGATTCTCGAGAAATTCATTGAAATGCACGGGCATGGCTCTCCAGGAGGTATTTCATTTGCAGAGGTAAATCATTTCTTTCCTTTAATGTCTGTGGACCAGACTGAGTGCTGGCTTTGATCATTGCCACTATGAACATGGCAAAATAGCCTGAGCTGAAGGAGCTGAAATTAATTTCTGAAAACACCAATATTTACCCCCCAAAAATACCCAGAGCTTTATCTTGCTTTATTCACAATGATTATCATTATTAATGACAAAAAGAATCCTTCAATCTACTGCGTAACCTTAAAATCAGACCTTCTTGGTGGCTCTGAGTTTTTTTCTAAAAAATATCTTTTTGTCATGTGGTTAAATCAAGGAACGAGATATTTTGATATGATGATATGGGTATATACGCGTGCTTCAAGTATGGAAAGATAATTTATTATCTGACATCCATAGAAGGGATTAGTCTCATCTTGAACAAAAGCATCTTCAATTCCATACCAGATATGGTATTATAAACTAAAGTTAGGCACGATGGGAGTAGAATAAATCCTGCCGTCATCTTGACTGTGTGGCAGCCAGAGCAAAAGATACATCAATGGCTGCTGCTGTGTATGTTGGAGAGGTCAAGATCTGCTAAATAAACAATACAATGTGTACTGAGAGACTCAGACTTCACTTCAAAAACGACCGTAACTTGCATAACTCTGAACCGATTTTCATGGCATTTGGTTTGTTATAAAAAATTGAACATGATACTGCTTGGAATTGATGGAATTAATTAAGTTACTGAAGGTGTAATCACTTCTAGGCCAAAAACCAATTAACCCTAATGAATGGCCAGAACTTCCATCGGGACATGAAGGTTGTATGAGTATGAATAAGCAACATCAGGTGCAAATTATTAAGTTTATTGAGTTTCTCCAAAAATGCACATTTGTTCTGTTATACTGTTGTTAAGCATCATGGGTGCGTGTAATGTTCAAAATAAATAACAAAATGTTCAGAAAAAAAGAAGTTGGGACTTATTGTCGTGTTTATTGTTTCCTAATTAAGATTATACAGTTAGGCAAAACCAGAATGCTTGGTTACGATACCATTAGTCTATTCTTCATCTTAATGAACTCATAACTGAGATTATGCTATACAAAAACACTTTTAAAAATTTGGAAATCACCGCTGGTTACATCAAGAATATGTGGTGGTACTGCAGTAGGTGCTTCATCTGTTGCCTGGTGGAGGTCTGCACTCAACTGAGTGCAGTCTTCTAGTTACATAAGTTATCTGTATATATCATCTCATGAAAGAATATCTTTGTCTATTCATGTCCTCGCTCTTCTCCTCCAGTTTCCCCTGGCAAAAGCAGGCAACAGGTAAATTATGAGGCAGAGAGAAACTATCTCTGTCAAGCAGATACAATTAGTATTG
The DNA here is from genome assembly GCF_905237075.1 of Dicentrarchus labrax. Classification (NCBI taxonomy): domain Eukaryota; kingdom Metazoa; phylum Chordata; class Actinopteri; family Moronidae; genus Dicentrarchus; species Dicentrarchus labrax. The sequence continues at coordinate 26,183,776 of NW_026136711.1, read as the reverse complement.
ATAAGATATGGGCTATCTACCTGCAACAATGGAGCTGCCATTACACATAATGCTCTCTGACTGTCTTTAGCCTGGCAGAGACAAGCAAGAGGGAGTGGAACAGTGTGACCTGTGAATAAGAGATAAAAGCATGGGCAATCATGGCAGTCCCGCAACATTAAAACCTTTTATAGATTTCTGCATGCTGCCATTTTCTGAAGAGAGGGACATTTTCAATGGGTTGTGATTGCTGCTGTCAGAGGATCATGGCTCACTAGATTGAGGGTTTGAGGGCCAGTGCAGATGGAGGGAAAAGGAAAAAAAAAGACCCTATACTTGATATTCATTGTCTCTCCTCTAGTCTGTGTCTGTGTGAGCAACATGTGTGGGATAAAAGAGGCGAGGCACTCAAACCTGTTAACACTCAAAGTGTGGGTCAAAACAATAAATAATTTCAGAAAAGTCAGACCAGAATGTTGATTTTCTGTATCATCCATTATCTATTATTTAAAGCAAGGTAATGTCAGTATCCAGATAAGAATAAGACTAACTTCATATGCACATTTCACCACAGGCGTTATTGATATTGTAGACATTATGACAGACTTTGTTCAGAGTGAATTTTGATGAGTATATCAGATTTGCATTTCATTCAAATATTGAGCAGTTGTGTCAGTGTGCCATTAGACTTGGTAAAATTGTATTTTGTAAAATTCCACTGAAGCTCAAAATGCATGCAATTTTAGGAGTCATGTGTTCCATTAAAACTAAAAGTTCACTTGAAGAATTCTAATCATGATGAAATGACTGAGAAAGAATAAAAAAGTTATTTATTCTTATTTATTGTGTTACACATCGATTTGACATCACTGTCTTGAGGTCAAAAAATGTTTTTGTTTTTGTTTTTTGTCTGTAGAAAACTGTGATGCATATTCATTAATTGTTGCGAGATATAAGTGAATTGTGTATTTAATGGTGCAATTTATCTGTCAAGTGTGACAAAGGGAGTAAAGTATATACTTTCTACAGCTATACAATCTAATGCAATTCAATGCAACAGACCTGCTAAAAATTCTTCTTCTGTGAATTGTCTAACGGTTTTTTAGTCTTTGTTGAGAGTATATCAAAGAGATGTTGATGCCTCTCTACTGTGTATTTTGTAGTGTTGTTGCACTGTAGTGCTTTATATCAAAATATGTTCTTTTTTTAACTTCACCTCATCTATAGACATATTAGAACAATGTACAATGTGATTAATTAGTTCTTTGGAAAATATTTGTCATATTGCATAAAAGAAAATACTAACATCACCAATGTCAGGGTTGCCATGTACACTCCAGTGGGTCTGACATTCCCTTTAAAGGCTTGGTTTACAAGATCAAAGGTCCTGCTCTCAGTTGCACTTGGCATTCACAGTCACACTGTGTGAGCAGCTCCGACAGCTAAGACACCACACTGGTAACATGAACCAGAACCAGATTTCCATTCTTAGTCCTGTCTCCATCTATTATCCAAGAAAAAAAATTGCTCAATCCTGTCCACAGACTATGCATGCTATCTGCATATTACCACTGTATATACTTCAGTACTATGGCAGACAAAAGCTGAATCTTGATTAAGTTGAATGTGAATATTTGATAGAAAAACAGTCTGACTGTGGAACTCTGACAACAAGCAGAATATGAAATGGAGCTCTGGCTTTAATCAAATACATGCCAGCTTTCATTTCAAAATGCAATATCCATTTTGGAAAAAAATCATACCTGAACTTCATCATTTAATATTTCAAAAGGAGACATGATTGCATCCTCAAAACCCTAATTACTTTCAAATCAAAGCACTTAAAATGAATCATTATTTTAATCCTTATCTGTAATGCTCTCTATTTTCATGTCCAAAATTAATTAGTCACAGTGTGATGTTTTTTTATAGATATCTCATTTGAAATCTTCACATAGTCGTGCCATATGTGTCAAGTAATTTATCAAATGCCACAAATAAAGTTGCTTCCATGTCTCTACAGTACTGTGCTGTGTATAAAGTGTTTTACTGTCAAAAAAGTGGAGTCTGTAATTAGTCTACCATTCTTTAATATTCTAAATGTCATTCAGTGTTTCTAACAATATAACAGACACTGAAAACAGTCACTTCTCGTGTGGCTAACCACTTCCCCATCCATTATCCCCTTACGCCTTGGGCCCACAGGTTATACTGGAACTGGAGACTGTAAAAGCTGAAGATGGTATGCATGAGAAAAGCCATCATACAGTAAAAACTTAATCACTCCTCCTCTTTCACTCTCTCGCTCTCTCTCTCTCTCTACCGGCAGTTATTTTCTTCCTACCATCTTTCATCCACTCTCTCAAAAACCTAGCCGTCTTTGCTTAGCATTATGCCAAAACCACTGAGCCCAACCCTGTAATTCCATATGATTTCCCAGTATGCATAATCCTCTTCTTCCCAGGCGACATTCCAGAGCAACATCCCAAGAGTGCTATAAGGAAAAGAGCCTGTAATCCAACACAGGTTCATAAAATCCTTTGATCTGACACTTCATAATCACAAGGGGGTCTTGTTATCTTTGCAACAGGGTGCCACAAAAGCAGCCCATCTCCGGGTAACTTTACTCCCTGATGTAATGTGGGCCCTTATCAGAGCCCATAGTGGCTGGAGAAGCTGAGGATCCACTGGAAAGGTGCAAAGGTCAGAGGATCCCACTGGCTAAGTTCCTCTTATCACACTCTGCCTAGAGAGGGAAAACTATACTGAAGTGCACCAAGATGTAAAGCAATCCAGGCTGGCACAGTGGCGGATTGGTCTGTGAGAGTCCTTATCATATGTAAATGTTGGCACAGTATATTTCCCATTTAAGTTTTTCAATCTGGAAGAGTAGCCCAACAGAAATCCTGTAAACATACGATTTGGTTCTTTTTCTTCTCTGTTGTATTTCATTGGTTTTGTTTTGTTGAGGACACTGCATATCAGCCAAGTATGTTACTTATTTTCACAGTAAGGTAATTAAAACCAATTCATTGTACTCACTGTATAAACACAATGGCAAAAGTTGCTATGGGTGGATTTAGAGTGGCTTTGATTTGCATAAACAAAAAAACAACCGTATGGTACCCTGCTTCACAGACAGATGAATACTGTTAGTTTTTGTTTCTTTGTTTGTGTTTTGCTCAAATGAAAATTCACAACCTCGGACAAGAGTAAACACAACAGTGCAACAGTCATGAAAGCCCTTTCATAATCCTCCCTGGTCCCACTGGGGACTCTATTGGAGCAGTGTCTTGCAACATCTGGCTGCAGCTTAACCTTCCCCTTCAGCACCCATGAGCCCAGGGGCACACAGCACACCATACACACACACACAAGTGTACACACACATGCCTCTAGGGTGTGAGGCACGCTGACTACAAAGTGATTTTACACTGTGACCGTGTGCCGTGCCATATAGTGTGTGCGCCTGTAAGTCTGCTGATGGTACTCTGTCTGTGTAGTGATGCCAGTTGTCACACACTAGGCCGTCAAAGGCAGTGCTGTGTGCCTCCTGATAGTCGAGCCGCCTCACATCCCCAACCTTCCTCCTGTTAACTCCAGTCCAGGAAGCAGAACATAGCGGCTGCTGCACCAGTGCCCACTGGCAGTGACTCCTGAGAGATCACATAGCCAGGAGTTCAAGGGTGAAAAAATGACTACTGGCAACAAACCACTGGCAATGGTTTTGGACAGGTAGCCTCAATATTTAATTTATATTTCCTTTTCATTTTTGCTAGGTGGCTGTTTCAGGTTGTCACACAATACAGACTGAGGCAGGAGTTTTATATGGCCGCCTGCTTGTTTGTTGTGTTTCAAAGTTTCAGGCTTTACTTTTTCATCCAGGTTGTGACATCACCATCAAATAGGCTTTTCGGCACCTGAACGTTCTCAGTGACAGCTGTGTTGGAGAAGTCTTACAGGGAAAATAGAAAAGGTCTCCCTCTCATAAAAAGGCCTTAGGGAGAGAAACAAAATCCCTGTGTCCCTTCTGTTCATTGACCTTCTGTTCATTCTCAGAAGCAGCAAAATTTGTGGACAATAACTAAAAGTGAAGGGTTACTTTTGAACACAATGTACCAGAATACACATTCATATTCCACCCAGGCTCTTCTTGCTTTTTCTGTAATGTTTTAAATAGCTATAATTTGAGTCTACAGTCCAGAGCAGCAGGCGAGGGTGAAGAATGATATAATTGGTTGTTTTATGCAGCTCGCTCTCTGCTCCTTCTCACTGCTGGCACATCCAGTAGAGCTTTTAAATAATCAATACACCCCATGGTCTGTTGCATTTAATGCACATTGAAGAGTAAATGACACGTGGGGCTTGTTTTGAGAATTTGGACACATATGTGAACAGAGAGTAGGACACATTAGGATACATGGAGACAGTAGGTCAGGGTGAAAGCTGACGGCAACTGATATAAGATTTAGATAAGAAGCTGATATGCACTAAAGAACTAAAGCTAAATTCTGAAATGCTAATAAAAACATAATAGAATCATAATCAGCAAGTGGAGCGTGGCTACAGCCTGACTGCACTTTTGTGTGATTTGTGTTATTTCCGTCATCATTGGGATTCAGAAAAGCACATTGAAGCTAAACCAGGTGGGCTTCTGCCTAAGGCTACTGCTTACATATCTTGTGAGGTAATCATTAGGTCTCAGCAGGATATTTTTCTCCCTTTGACCCCTCACACATCACACACAATGCTTGCAGCTGATTTACGTTCCATGCGAGAGAAATGGCATAACTGCTTAAGAAAGGCCCTCCAGAGTTTTTGCTGTAAGGGCCTCGGTTACTTTACATATTGGGCTGTGGAATTTAAATTACACCAATGGATGAAAAAAATGGAGTGTAGTCTGGCTGTCTGCGAATGTGAGATGATAAGGAATACATTTTTGTCACTTTCAAATCTGCTTCATCTGCACCAAAGGGCACAAATACTTAATCTCAAACTACTTTTGTAATTTAAGCCAGTTGTTGTTAAAAAAAAAACACTTTTTGTCAGTACTTTTTTTTCTTTTCCGTGAGAACAGTCTGAATGCTTAAGACCTTGAGCAAAGATTTCACATTTATGAATTTCTCAAGTTGATTTTGGCACCTTCCACTTTATCTTTTCTTTGTTATAAAAGAGAAAGAAAGCCTATGTTATATCATTAATGGTGTATTTGCAATTTCCTTTAAAAGTCAGGTTTTTTCCAAGGGGCAATCGTTTCAATACCTCATACTGACTGGTGGGGGTAAAATAATGTGTCCTACATTGAGTAATGTCGAACCAAAACTACAAGCAAACACTTCTGCACCTAGTCATTTTTCATAGGGTGGCTTAAAAAGGTTTCATCTGCTCTTGGACAGCCTGATGTCGGCTGGAGTTTAATCGTCCCAAAGCGGGCACAGCAGGACAGAACCAACAGAGACAAATGTCTCAGTTTAGTATGATCACTGGCAGATCTCAAGCCTTTTCTATTTGTCTGAGCCTTATGTGCCTCCTTTCTCTCTCTCTCTCTCTCTCTCTCTCTCTCTCTCTCTCTCTCTGTCTCTCTCTCTCATTCTCATTCTAGCTTTCCCTGCTCGGCACTGCATTATTTAGTGTATCAACTGAAGATTTATATGTAGTAAACAGCGGATATTAGCCTTTGGCTTGAGAAGACCAGATGGCCGATCAATATCTCTCAACCCATTGATGGTGAGTGAAGGAAGGACCTATTATTCAAAAATGAGGTAGCAATATAGTGAAATATGGTACACATGAGCACAGAAATACTTGTTAACATGATTACTTTCTTCTTTACTCTCACCTCTCAGCTTGAATGACGAACAAGAGATCTCTGTCTGTTTTTCTCACTTTAGCTGCCTCTTTTAATCTCTGTTTTCCTCCCCACATGCCTCTTGGCTACAATCCAGTCATCTGCAATAGATAAACTTTGTCCCTCAATCAGACTGACCCATGTAAGAACCCCCGGAATATACAGAATTTGTGATTCCATCAGCAAAAAAAGCAAACTGAGGCTGGCAAAATGTTAAACAACAGCCATCCAACTGGCTCCAGGGGGGCAGATGGATTGGTGGTGGTGCAGAGAGTGGGGCTGTGGACAAGGAGAGCATTTTGGGGATTCCCTTGCCTCTGTCAGAGTGCTGCAAAGCCATCCATCAAGTCTATTTTTATGGGACTAAAGAGCTAAACCACAAGCCTGGGGGGAGGATATTAAGGGCCTGACAATGGGAGCTGAGGCAATTGATCTATTTAAAACAGCCGTGGTGAAGCAGTGGTGTGGTGCAAGATTTGTGGCATTTTCATTTACTTCTGCGTTTTTCACCTCTTGATTAGATCTGGATGGCCTGTGGGTAAACATTGTCAGTAGATCCTATTTACTCCCTCTAAGGACCAAAATGTGAGGGAGTACAAGATGTCTGTCTCTGCCCAGCTGGCAACCTTGTCTGTCTTTTTCTGCTTTTACGGCCCTTATTACGGCAAGGTTACTCTCCCTGAGGATCTGAATACTTAAATGCAATGCCAACCACATTCATTTAGTCTTTACTTTTACTGTTATACCCATTGTGCTTATCTGGGGCATTAATCCAGTCGTACGCAATCACCAAGTCTTGTTTCTTTCGCATATATTATTCCTTAATTGTTTATTAATGTTTATTTATGTATGTTTTAAATAACCCCCATGAAAACAAGGTACTTATGAGGTTTGTCCTTGAAAATTAGCTAATGTTTCTGATATATTTAAATGTTAACAGAGCATTCTTGTTATATTTCCATTCAAATAGACATCATGAGTGCCCCGTGATAACCACAGTTGTGTGTATTGCTGATATTAAGTTGAGTGCCTTCATTGTGTGTACAAGGGCATAAAAATGGGCTTGAATATACACAAAGCACATATTAAGTTGTTTGGGCTTCACATTGTTGTTGCAGTATAGCTACTGAACAAAAGATGCTAACTCAGTCATCATAAGCACAAAGTAGGGATTAATAATTTCCCCAAAAAGTAGACATTTTATATCCCAGGAACAGAAGCACAGCACTATCCTGAGAATCCCAGGAACTGCACTTGTTTATTATATTTAACTTCAGCTGCAGAATAAATGCATGGGTCATATTTCATGCAACACTACGTGCAACAAACCTGAAAAACATTCATAAACCTATGGGTTCAGCTGACCGCTTTAGTTTATTATTAATTGATATTAATAATTATGAAGGCAAAAGAACACCATTTATACTAATCACCATTAGAATGAGCATAAACTCTGCTTGCAGCTTTGACTGCACTAGGTGTGGGGATTATAAAATACTTTGCCTGTGATTTCTCTGCAGAGAACAGTGTCATGGAATCAATTTTTGAAAATTCTTCATTGTATAAACAAAAAAATTCGTAAAGGCAAGTAATTTGGCGTTTTCAAAATCAGTCTATTAAGCTGAGACGGTTCTTCTGTCTGAGCTCGGTGAATCTGGTCTGATGTGCGTCTCTCATCTCCCAGCTCGTGGAGTCTCATGCTTATTCAGCTCATTCAGCATAAACATAAAAATCCTGCTCAACTCCCATCTTCACTGATTTCAGGCAAGAGGTGAGCTGTTTAATATCTAACATTGCTCGGCTGTTATAGAAAGGCCGCGGCAGCAAACAGAAAATGGAATCTGTCTCAGTTTCTGTCTCAGTTTGCATCATGTTTTCTCCACTTGAGGGTTACCAGACAGGGTACCACATTATATTTGCTCCACTGAAAGGGAGAACTGGAAGAGCACCTGGGACACTTTGTCGCATTTCCGTGCACATTGCCCCCCCCCGAGTTTACCACTGTCGCAGCTTTCATTTTCGGTATATAGTAGCTTCTGGCTACATGAAAGAGAGTCCAGTATACCTAAAATCATGTGTAATTGAGTGATGGTCAATTCATGACAATATCTCCTCAGAGTCCATGGTCCAGCTGAGCAATAGTTCTGGTATTTATTGTTTTTAATTTCTTCAATTCATTTATTTGTTCATACTGTACATAAATTAAATACATTGAAGAAAAGCGGCGTACCATCATAAATGTCTCTCTCTTTACATCCCGGATTACCATCACTTATGTCATCTCTAGCAGAGTGTAAAACGTTCTAGATAAATAACATCAGAGCATATAGCTCCTACTGCAACATCTGTGGATATACCTGGCACTTGCTTGGAATTATTGAATTGCTTTATTCTCATATCATGACAGCACTGTCTTGATATGACGCACTTGACCCTCTTACCGCTAAACTTTTGATAGAGATAACGGAAAACTAGAAAAAATCCTGTTGGATACAAGGCCATGTTATATCACAAATCTGTGGACATATGAATCTCTGACAACCTTTAAAAAAAAATCTGTATTCTGTCTGTGGTGAGTCAGTCAATACTGAGGAAGGATTTTGTCACTATATTAAGCAAATATTGTTGAATAATCCAATATCTTTTGTAATCTAAAGAAAACAGAGCAACGCATAAGATGATATGGGTGGCTGTTGTTATAGAAACAAGATGAAATGTAATTTGTAATACAAGAATATAAGGAATCACCAGTCATTGGTAAAAGAAATTAGAAGTTAAGCATCAAAATCTGTGCAGATTTGAATATGAGTTTTCAGTGTCAAGTAAACAATAATGTCTGGAACAAGCTGGAATTAACAGGCATGTTGCTTTAGCAGAGCTATCCTTAAAACTTCAAAATAAAAGTTAATTTAGGGTCAGCACCACAGGAACTGAAACTTTCTCAAAATAGTTATCTTAAAATAATGACTTATTATCTCAAAATAATCAGACATACTAAGTCATTTTGAGAAATGTCCTCATTATTTGAAAGTTTTTTCATTGTAATGACTTACAAGATTTTTATTTTATTTTTTTACATTGCATTGGTGGAAATGGGCTTCCATAATGGACTGACAAATCACAGTACAGACCTATTCATTGTAACCACTAAGTAGACTGCAAAGGGCCTAAAGAAATAGGAGTTCCCAAAATAGCTAGCCCAATTTGTGTGTTCATTGACAAAATGTAAACCTGACTCAGGAATCTAAACAGTCATTTTGTTGATTGATTTTATAATTGACCCTTCATTATGCATACTTTGCAGTAACCAAAAAGTTACTTGAACAGACTGAATAGAATTTCACCAAATCATAAAGTTATAAGCCACTCCTTAAGATTTTAGATGTGACTATTATGTTGTTTTTATATGTTAAGCATCCTCAAATTTGGATTGTTTTTCAATATAGACAACCAAGCACACAGCATATCTAAGTACCGAAAAGAAACTTGAGGTGTTGCTCAAGGTTTGCTCAAATGTTATTAGGGGCACAAAACAAAAAGTTACAGGACTTGGGAAGTATCAATTAGGGATTATCTTAAAAGCGTTGCAAAGTTGCAGTCTGGATACACAACTGAGGTGTTAGGGAATAACTTTGGCCTACAGGTCAACCTGCAGTCCGATAATATTGGTGTCAGCTAGTGAATAGCCTGATCTCAGTGTCACAATCTGCAACTCTTCCCCACTGATGGCACCAACATGCTAATCTATTTGAAAAAGTGCAGCAGCAAATGATTCCTGGCATACTCCTGTGGACTTCATGTTCCTTCACAGCAGCAATGTGCTTTTTAGTGATAACTTTTAAATCAAACAATTTTCTTTAACCATTTTAGCATCTCTCTGGATCGAGACATAGTGTATCTGCACTGCTATGAATCCACACTGCTATGTTGTATATTTTGTCATCAAAGGTGAAACTGTGGGGCCAAATCCAAGCCTACAGTACAGACCCATCTTAGCTTCTGGACGAGAGAACAGCATCAAAGAAGTCCTGAGTGTCACTTCAAAGATCTCTTCATCTCCTTGAGGTTTTCTCTCTTCCTCTCCTGTTTGGATGTTCCGTGTTAAAAGTGTGTGTTATAATCTACAGTCTTGTAATCTTCTAACCATCCCTCCATCACCCCTGGCTCACTCCGGTTAATGAAGGACTTTTTTGTTGTTCACTCAGAAGATGACATAAAATCAAAGATTCATCAAAGCGGGGATATGTTTCTTGGCATAACCTTTGCTCACAGTAGTAGAATCTGAATTGGCTGGAAATGTACAGGTGGGAATAATGAGAATTTTCAACTCTGTACCGTTGCCATATCATGAAATTGTTATACATTAGTGGCTTCTAAGAAGTATGGGTTTTAAATAATGAGCAACAAATTTCTCACCACTCCTGGATACCTTCTTTGTGGTGTTTCATAAGGTGATTTATGCAGGTTCTTCAACTGTAATTTAACATTTTTTTTCCACCCTGGTGATTGCCATTAGTATGACCATTAAGATTTTTTATTTGAAATGAGTGAGACGGTGAGCAGACAGTGGATTGTGCTTCACTACATTTCTTATTCACAAAGGAGGTGTTAAAAGACTCAAATACATTGCCCTGAGCTGACACTGACATTCTCAGACACAAATGTGGCCAGATGTAGGAGAAAAAGACTTATTACTATGCCACACTTTAAACCTCACAGCTCTTAAACTGGTGCTTCTACTCTTGCAGTGAGGTTTTCAAGAACTAAGCCCATGGCGGTGGTTTATCAAGCAAAATGGCATACTAGTTGGAAAGTTCCTCTTCCTTTATAAGTTTGAAAGTAGCATGAAATATGGCAACTAACAACACACAGTAGCCTAATGCATAATATTTTTCTTATAAAATATACATACATACATATACATATACATATACATATACATTATAGTTAACAATTAAAAAAAATGCATCCCTAAAAATAACAAATATTTAGTGGCATGTCCTGTGCTAAAATGTAAATGTAATATTTTTGTATTTTCTTTCGCTGTACTGTTTGGTTTTTTTAGTGAGTGTAGCACCCAGCAACATGGCAGGGAACACCTGGTCTTTAGATAGATATATGAGACATTTTACTTTAACAATTTCCCTCACTCACATTGTGAGAGCAGCTGGCTGATTGCCTTTTTTTCACTGATAACTGGTGCTGCATCTCTGGGGGGACTTTAATTTTCACTCACCAACATCACAACTGTTCAGTGAAAAGCACTTTCTAAACTAAGCCAGTCATTCTACTCATTGACAAGCCAGGCAATCTAACTGAGTGTTATGGCTGTGTTAAAGCCTATAAATGTACTTGTAAGATTATGGGCCTGCCATTGTAGAGATGTTAAAAATGAGCATCTTCTCCCACAGAGGCTTTGTAAACTCTCCAGAGACTAAATTAGTATTGTTTTCTATCTCCATACGACAACTTATATTTGAAACGGTGTGCCTCTTTTATTGCAGTCCTTTGGCTTTTATGTTACAATACTGTAGCTATATCTTGGTCATTGGCAATTGCAGAAATAGATTATTAGAAACTGTTGCCAAGATAGGGATCCACCCTGGGTCTACCACTGTTCCCCAGGCTGTCATTGAGAAGTGTAAAATTCTCCATAATTTACATTTTAACACTTCCTGAAAGACACAGAGCCATTAAGGGACCCTCAGGAGGAGTTGCCTGTGGTTTATACTTTTATGAATCTTCCAGAAGGGTTTTTACAGGCTCTGCCTGTCTGTATGTGCCAGATAGCCCCCACAGCTACAGTACAGCATATAAAAAGAAATGGTAATTAACGGAATAAACAACATTTTACTAAGGGTTGCAGTGATAACAACATTATCTGTTGGAGAGCAGACTATTTTTCAGGAAATATTGTGGAAGGGCAAGAAGAGAAATTTTGGGTCAGAATGTGTGTTTATTCATGGATTTTCTAATGTTTTATTTGGTAATTAATTTTTCATGTTTTTAGCCATCCTATTTTTGTCACATTGATGGTCAGTTACCATAGAAAAATTTAGCATGGGTGATTCATTATTACAGCAGAATGTTTTATTATTGATTTTAAATAGTGCTGAAATAATAAGCTGTTTATCAAGAACAAGTCAGATTATTTGATTAATCATTTATGTAACAAACACAACAGCAAACATTCCATAGTTACAACTTCTCAAAGGATTTGCTGCTTTTTCTTGTCTAACATGAAAGTCAACTGAATCTCTTTGGACTGTTCATCAGACATAACAAGCCATTTCAAGACATTACCTCTGGGAATAATTCAGCTAAACAATTAATTGTAATATCTAAATAAATTGATTATAAAGTTAACACAGCCCTATATACAAACTTGAAACTTGAAACCACCACTTCTACGTGGGTTGAAAAGTTGAGCACCGCGGCAGTCTTTTGTATTTCATAAATCCATTGGGGGAGATCACAAGTTATTCATACAGTTCAAACAGAGAAGACATAATACACATAACACAAACTTAACAAGCCCAGAACCAGCTTCCACACATTTGTGTAAACACCAAATCTCTGATACATCAAGAGTCAGGGGGCTGTAAGTGATGTCTTTGGTGTTTGTGAGCTCACTGACATGACATGTCAACAATGTCAACACTTATCCCTCTGCCCTGACTCAATTTCTCACCTCATTATTCAGTGTTACAACTCAGTGCAGAGGCCAAAGTCATTACAGCTCAGATCACCCAGGATAAGAAGTGCAGAAAACACAAGCCCATGCTGTTAGACATCCTTCCACTCCAAGCGATGCCAGTGTGATTAAGCAGCATCTTTGAAACATACTTTTCTCTTCCCTGTTTCTTGTTTTTCAAAGAATTTATTTTATTCTGCATACCTCTCAAGAGGTTTGAAAAGAATAAGAAGTCCTTCTTACAAGTAGCCAGTTGGAAAACAACACCTGGGAATGGGTTTTAAAGAAACATTATAGCTGAGATGAATGGGCCAACGAAAAAATGTGGTTCTCCTTGTCTCTTTAGAGGAAAGCTACTATACTTTGTTCTTTTCAGACAGTAAACTGCATCACACTTCACCCACCTTAAACAAGACTGTCTGTGAGCTCATTGTTGGGGAAAAGTGCATGCAGGTGAGGGAATGGAAAGTAGAGCTATAGGATTTACGGTACAGCTGGTAAAATACATAAAATAACTTTCTGATATCTTAATGGTTGTTGTTCAGTGTTCTTTTTGGTGTGGCGTTTACACCATGTTCATGTCATATTAGAGTTATAGTAAATACAAATTTCTGGCATGTAAATGGCATCAACATTCAAGTTGTAATTACAACCGGGACAATAAGATATACTGTATCTCCCTATCCCTATCTATAAGTCCCTGAAAACCAAACAAATATGGATGTCTCACAAACTGGCCAAAGTTTGTAGTTCAATGTTATTAAAGTCAAATGTAATGGCCTTTATTTATTGTCAATGCACAGTATTTTAATCCTCACACAACCAACTCTGTAATAAACTGTCCTGATGACATGAACACTCACATTAACATGGGAATCTTTCTCATTCCTCCCATCCATTCTACATGACAGGAACATGGTTCATTGACAAGATTACCTTTGCAGGCAACATTCAAAATGTGCACATCATCTCCCTGCAGACTTGCTGGCCTCCTAGCTGCATCCATTTAAAATGGTGACAGATAAAGATTGGTGCAGCTGTACAGGGAGTTGTAAGTCAACTTACAAAAATGAAATCTCTTAAACCTTGAAATCTATTTGATTGTTGTCAACTACCACAGTTTCTTTGTCAACTGACAATTACATATTTGGCTACTGATTGGTTAGAGCAAAAAATAATAAACAAAATATCCCTTGTCCATGATCCCGTACTACCATTCTAAAATGGTTAACATGAACACATTGTCAAGCTGAATAAGTGAAAAAATGGTAGTATAGTCTGATTATCAGGCGAGTCAATGTTTTTCTGAAATTAGTACATATAAAGAAGAACTCTGAAACAGGTTGGCCATGGTAACACAGTAAACAATCCTTCCTACCAATTTGCTGAGGAACACAGTAAAACAAATAATTTCTGGAAGCTCATAAGGGTATTAGCTATTCATCTGCTGGGACATTAGCATGATACATAGTTTGACATTGGCTATAGTTCACATTAACCAGATGCTAGAATGACAAATTCAGTCACTTTGACCGGTGGTGGGAATGCTTGCACGGATCTGGCTGCTCCTGCTGCTGCACCACAGAGGCAGACACTAAGTATCCATTATTAATGTTATCAGTTTTACTTGTGTTTTAAGAGTCAAAATGTGGAAAGAGTAATGCCTTTGATATTCTTGTCGTTGTTTTCTTTCTTGTTTCTTCTTTGAACAGGCTATATAAGCCAGTCACAACAATGCTTCTGATTGTGGTGAGAGGTTTACAATAACCAGTGAGACATGTTCAGAGTTTAGCCTTCTGCTGAATGTCAAGACTGATCCAAACTGAGGAAGGAAAGTGGGCTTGGAGGACACAGAGCATTTCTTTGTCGGAAATGAATGCCTCGCTCCTTCACATTGTGTAAATGCTATAATAGGAATTTTTGCTTACAAATTAGTAAGCTCACTAAGACTTCTTGGTTAGAGTAGCTTCATGAGCCCAAAAATGATATGAAATGAACCATAAATTATACTTAAGTTAGCAGACTTCTGCTCAGTTGAGCACTTAGGGAAGCCTGTAAAATAGTGCCATGGATAGTTTACTCCATTATCATCAAAATGCCAAATGATGAAAATACAGTATAGGTGTAAAGCAACACTCAGCTTAATGGCTCAATGCTGATGCTCTAATTGTGAAAGCAATATCTTAAAAGCTGCAGAAGTCTCTTATTAAAAATCAATACATATCACTTCCATCAAATGTCCCATCTTCATGATTTTCTAGAGCATCTGAAGTGTAGCATCAGGAGATACTCTTTGTATAAGAAACTGGTGGAAGCTTGTTATACCAATAATCTTACTACATTTTCTGAATCTTTGGTATTTCAACTAGATATCTAGTTATTACACTAGGTATTTGCTTTGACCCTGATTGCTAACCCTCTTTTTGAGACTTTAATCAACTATGTCGATCATAAAAACAACACAATTCAGTCACTGACTGGCTCATTCACTTATCCACCCAAGGCTGACACATACTTGAAGCCAAATGAAAAAGTCTGTGCATTGTGATGCATAAAGGGGTTTTCTTGGTAACCATGGCTTAAGAGAACCAGACAACACAAGCAGCATGTACCTTTGCCTCAAACGAACCCAATCAATTCCAAAGTTTTTCAAGTCAGCTTCGGTATTCATCAGGGGTTCCAGGTTTCTAATTGAGCCATGATCTTCATTCTCAGGTCTGCAGCTCTTGTACTGAGGCTGTTGGTATTTGTTGGGGCTTGGTACCCAATCTCTGATTGTGGGGGTGATGGTGGCATCCCCCCGCTGACCTGTCGTCCTGGCACCCCCTTGCCGTAGCATTGTTGTTGTATTTCATCGATCTCTAGTTGTGATAGGAGTTTTTGATTGCGGATGTTGGAACACTGGGCTAACAGCTGTTTCGTTGTTAGCCTTGATTGTGGGTTTCGAAGTAACCATTGGTCCCACATTCGCTGCATGTATCCCTTCTCTCTGGGGTTGCTCATATAGTAGCATTCCAACAGTTCTGTGTTTTCCGCCCTTGTCCATCTATGTCTTGTTCCAGTAGCTCATTTCTCATCAGGTTGCCCTGGTTCCCTAGCACTTGTTGACCAGGGCGACGTCTGAGCCGGTGTGACTCTATCCTTTGTCTGTACTCTCATGTTGCTGAGGTAGGCCTGATACATTAAGGATGTTGCCCAAGGATCCTCACTGGATGCAGTTGTATTTGCCCCTCACTGGCAGCAATTATATATATATATATATATATATATATATATATATATATATATATATATATATAAAATAACTTATACTTATAATATATGCCTATTTCTTTATTTTTAACGGCGGCAGGGCATGATCATAGAAATATCATTGGAAATCTACAGGCAGCATTGTTGCTACTTGTCACTTTGATCATGAAGGTGACACTACTCTATATAAAGTAAATAGACCACAGTATAGCATAGCATATTTATAGTATATAGTTTGGAGAATATTATAGATCAAAGACAGAACTGACAGGGTGGGACTGAGAGAAAAAGGCACAATTACACATCTGTCTACTACTTCAGCACCAAAGACAGTACCATGGATTTATCAATAACCAACATTTCCTTGTTATGTTAATAAACATATTTCAGGCAGATTTACATTTCCTTTAAAATGCATTAAATGTGAAAAATGCAAATGCAAAAAAAAAAGGGGGGGAGGTCTGAAAAGGAAACACGGCACTTGAAAGAAATCGTCTGATTCCGAAAAGCATCTCTGAAAGCTTTATTTTTTATCAGCTTGCTTTCATATAACACCTATAGAACACCACCAAAATAAAGGTAGAAAAGGTAGAAAAATACCTCCCTCTCCAGTCGACAGAGAGTTAGCAGAGTAGTATGGATGGCCGTGTCAATACAACTGGCTCTGTGTTTTATGGCCATAACAGCTCACCATCCATCCTTGGTTTACAGGTTATTGATTATGGCAGACTCAACATCATGTGAATTCTATTTGTGCCCTTGGCCATGATGCAGAGTAAAAGCATAACTGCCCATTAAATCTTTTCTCCGAACGCAAGAAAGTTCTAGTTCACCTTTATAGAAGCAAATCCCAAAACCATTAAAGTTTTTTATACTACCTTTATTTTGCGACACTAACTGCCGTGTCCTACTACAGGTTTGTGGTTAAGAGTTGATGAGATGTGTAACAGGCAAAGTCAGTGCTGCATACATAAGCAAATACAGATGACAGTGAAAGTAGTCATATCATAAAACGCTCAATTGTTGCTGCAAAAGTCTGTAGATTACTCATAATTTAATTTGTGGAACAGAGTCACTTTTTTTAATGTGTCCACAAACATATTATGAGTACTATGATCTTTTTTTTAATCTAATGATGGATCTATTTTTTGTTAAAAGCATTTCTTATTGTGCGTCCATAGTGGTATTTACAAAAGACCCCCAATTGGTTGTTGCACATAATGTTACTAATGTATCCCACCCTTTGTACTTTGGACTATTGATATTTTATTATTATATAACATTGAATCACAGTAAATACTGTAGCAAGGCTTTTAAAAACATATCAGCCAGGGGTGCCCTGGTAGCTCACCTGGTAGAGCTTGACATGTGCCAAGGCACGAGTTCGACTCCAGCTTGTGGCCCTTTGTTGTGTGTCATTTGTGGCATACTACCCCATTTGCTGTTAAGTAATTTAACTAAATATGAATTATAAATTTAGAAATATAAAACATATAACTACAGTGTCAGCTAAATTGATGAAGGGCACCCCAAGTTAGGAACTCAAGATGAAGTAATAAAGAAGGAGTCACTACTATATTATGTCAGCTAATAATGTGCTTTAGTTATGTACATTGACCTGTTTACAAAAAAAGCTTTGATCAAACTAATTACCACAACTACGTGCAACAGAATTAATGTGGGGCCTTTAGGGATTCTGGCGCAGCTGCCCACTTTGCTGAGTTAATCCAGCCAACGCTAACCACCTTTATAACAAGCTACTGCCTTTAACTCAACACAAGTATTTAGATCACTTTTTAAGTATCCAATGTCAGCATGTATTTCTGTGTTATTATCCTTGAAATATGATCTGTGTTTTAAATGTCCTAGGCTGTATTGAATATTTAATGTCTTTTATGTCTCATGTAAAGCACTTTAAATTGGCTTTGTGTAGCGAAAACTACAAGCAAACCACCAGCTGTGCTGCAAACGATCATATTAGATGTTCACAGAACATTTTCAGACTACATTTCTGGTGAGTTACAAGTATGCTAGCAGGTATTAAAAGGCTCCATGAGGTGTGCAGCTGCGGTGGCGTTGGGGGAGCTATCATCAAGTCGGAGAAAATAACCTTGATGATGTCATCAGTTATGTCAGCCTTGGCTTGAGACATTTCTCCTTTTATTACAAACTTAGGGTGTGAAAAGACATGGGTGTTTAACAGGCATGGGGGGGTCTAATGAAAGACACTTTTGAGTTTTGTTGTGAAAAGGAGCATTTACAGAGCTTAACCTTTACTAGATCATCAAAGTAAGGAGATATGGGCTTCTACTGCATTACTTTTGACCATTTTTCTTTTAATGTCTCTCACAAGTCCCCCTCTTTATTGGAGTGTAGTACTAAATACTTGGAGTACCCATTTGGTTATCTACTGTTCACGCTAATAAAACCCACAGTCTGTAAGTGGTAAATAAAATTTGTATGAGAGCTAATAACATTAATAACATTAATAAGATTAAAGAAACCACAATCTGAGCCTCTGCAGTGTTCTAGAAAGCATGGCTGTACATTTAATCTAAATATGGGTTTGTCTTTGAGTATACGGTAGTGTAAACTTCAAG
This sequence comes from Dicentrarchus labrax, assembly GCF_905237075.1. Taxonomy (NCBI): domain Eukaryota; kingdom Metazoa; phylum Chordata; class Actinopteri; family Moronidae; genus Dicentrarchus; species Dicentrarchus labrax. The sequence continues at coordinate 26,165,403 of NW_026136711.1, read as the reverse complement.
TTGTGTTCAGTAAAATAGTTTTTTACACATACTGAAGTTGTAAGAAAAATAAAACATAGTGTATAGTACCAGAAGAAATGCATTAAACCAAGGTCAGGGTCAGAAAACAATATCTGCATACTCTCCTTTGCTCTGTCTCTCTTGTAAACACACAGACACACAAACCCATCAATAATCACTGCATCATTTTTTAAGGTAAAGAAACACTCCACACCCATTCTCTGATTTCCTATTCCTCTCATTCCTCTCCTCTGTCCCTGTTGCTAACAGAGAACAACATGTTGTTATGAAGATCAGTTGCTGGCACTGTAGCACAGTTGCAGATTCAGCAACAACACACAGCCGTTCACCAATAAATCATAACACACACACACACACACACACACACACACATCACGGCGTTGGCTGAGGCCTTCACCTGATGAAAAATATACTACTGAAGATGCAGGAATATTACATATACTGTTCTGTATGTGCATACATGCATACCATTAACATCTGCCAGTCTGCCATCCTTATAAACCCAACAACCTGCACTGGAGGCAAACAGATTTCCCCTACATCTGCACACATCATCATAATGCCACGCAATGTCGGGCAGCCAGATGGCAGCGAGCGGCAGCTGAACAGAATAGATCAGGTTTTGAACTACAGTTCCTTCCTGTCTCGCTCAGAATGGTAACACAGAGGCTCATGGGAGATTGCGCATGGCAGTAAGGCCAGGCGGGCTTCTCATGAGGTGAGGAGCAGACCACCTGTGTCAGTGGGTTGAACGAAGGCAGCAGCGGAAGGTGTGTGTGTGTGTGTGTGTGTGTGTGTGTGTGTGTGTGGGTGGGTGCCTTTGTGTGTGTTCATTATGTAAGAGAGAGAACAAGGTGATGAATGAGGAGATCTTACAGTATGCAGGAATACAGCCAATAAAATAGGAAATTACATTTTTTCTCTTATTTATGCAAAGGACAGCAACAAAGTAATCGGGAATTTAAATGAATTTTTACACTTTGGATGTGCAGCATGTTTTTGGGCATACTATATCTCACAAGGTAAACACACACGGGATATCTACTGCATTAAGAAGTTCTGAATAAATTCCTTGAACAGGAAACTATTTGATGTCGAGTCCAAAGGGGCCTCATGGTTCAGAGACCATGGAGGTTTATAATGTTGTCAAGTGTGCAGGAGGTGCGCCTCCCTTCATTTTTCGAGTACCCATGGAAGTAAAAAAAAGTGATTTGGAGCCCCACACTCACACTCACACACACACACACACACACACACACACACACACACACTCAGACACGTGCACGCAGTGAATGCTTCATTAAACTGCATCTATCCTCCCAAATGTGCCTCCATAAACCCAGAAGGGAGGAATACAGACAGAGATGAAGACCAATGCGTTTCTGTGGCAGTTCAGCTTATCTCAGAGATAAGATGGAGACCCTTCAGGGAGATGAGAACAGAGAATGAAAGATGGAGGGAGATGGAAGGAGAGAAGAGAGTCGGTCCACCAGAAATTGATGGGACAGATGTTTAAAAAAGAAAGAGAGACAGACAAGGAGGCAAAGACAGGAAGAAAGACAGACAGTCGAAAGATAAGAGAGAGAGAGAGAAAGACAGACAGAAATATACACAACATTAGACTTCATTGGCTTCAGGTCAGCCTCTCTCTGTCTCTGTTCTTTTATTTGGTGGTTATAAATGGGCAGATTAGGACTGTGCACCGCAAATGTAAATCAGCTGGTGGGGAGATCAAACCGTTTTAGTTGATTCTGCCCTTCGGTCCACACACTTGCTTCCTATCAGAATAGAAATTGTTACAGTTCTCCCTCAGTAAACCCAGGGAGAATAAGAAGTAGAGTTCTCCAGAGCCCAGGAGCTCACAGGGCATCTGCTTAACTTTCTCCCTCTTATCCACAGCAAGACTGTGACCTCAGATTTAAAAGAACATAGTTGGAATTCACGAATAAAAAAAATTATACAGCTCTTGTCTATAGCAAATATCTTATTTTTACTAAAAACTGTCTGAATATCTGAATATCTAGCAGGCAGAGTCAATTGTATTTAGAGTTTAATTGAATGCCATCTCAAGGAGAGTTGTGTGTGACTTTCCATACAAAATGACACTTTTGTTTTTCCATTTTCGTCATCTTTAATCCACACTTAAGTGTGCAGCTATTCATTGATCTTAAAATAAACAAATAGGTAAAGTATGTGAAGAGTTGGAGTAGTTTCCTTGGATGGGATTTACTCAACCAGAGTACATTAGGGTGACCTTCACTTAAAAGTGGGTGATATATGAAGAACATTAAACACAAAAGGTCACTGTCAGCTGTCAGCAACAGCAGCCTATAATAATAAAATGCAATAAAATGCTCGTAGCTCTGTGATGTAACTCAGTGGTGCTTTTAGTTAAATGTTAATGTCAACTGGCTCCACAATGCCAGCGCTAACATGTTTAGATGTTTAGCAGGTAGAATGTTTACCATTAGTGTCTCATCATGCCAACATTTGCTAATTAGCATTGAACACAAAGTATAGATGTGGATGAATATCATGAGTTTTTGCAGCTATTTGTAAAGTTTTTTATTTTTATTTCATAAAGTACAAATTAAAATGTTGACCTGATAATGGTGCTATATAGAAAATTATGGGATTACAGTTCATCCTAATGGGAACACGAATGTCTTGGCAATCTATCCAGTAGTTGTAGGGACATTTCACTTAAAACCACAAATGTGAAACCTCATGTTGGTATGATATGAAAAGTTGGGGGATCTCCAAAGTCAGTAGGATTCATCTTCTGGGAATGAATAAAGTACAAATTAAATATTGTCTATACAAAATTTTGAGTCAATCCTACTAGAAAGAGTGTTAGGATTTTTGAGGATAAGTGAAAACTTGGGACGCTACAGATGTCAGGGTATCAAAATTATCTGGAACCCATGAATATCTGTGCCAAATTTCAAGACAAATCATCCAGTAGGTGTTCAGGTTTTTCAGTCTGGACCAAAGTGGTCGACAGGCTGACATACAAATATTGCCATCCTTAGAGTCAAGCCACACTAGAGTTTTATTTGTGTTTGTAGACAGACTAAACACTGACCTTTTTCTACGGGTGATGCTAGAGCTTTTGAATCCTGCAGGATGTGACTGGATATATTTGGATTTTCAAGCTTCCTACATTGGTTGGGAAGTCCAGCAGCTTATGTCTAGATTATCTCAGCGTATAAAGCATGTCAGTGCCACTGCCAAGGTTAGCAGCAGTCTAGCAGAGTCCTAATGGGGTCCATTCATATTAAAAAATGCATGTTGTGGGCCATTTTGAATTACAACATCCATTATATGGCAGATGCTGCGTTGCATCTCCTTCACATCGTCATGCCCTGTTGGTTTGACAGAGACCTGAAGCTGTTCATTTCAGTTGAAGCTATTTTGTTGAACACTAAAGGCTTAATGCCCCAAGTGGACAACTGGTCAATGATTTACTGTGGAAACTGTGGATCAAGCGATTATGGTGGCTGTGGCTCTTTCTAAATTCTGCATTGTCAGTGTCCAAGTGTTGAAACTGCTAAAAGGGACAAAGAGATTACAGATGGGTTATGACAAACTGTAAATATAAAGTCTCTGTAAATATAATTGATGTCATCGTCAGTCTATCACAGACCGAATGTGTGAATATGTTCAAATTCATCCTACTGATCTGACATAAAATCTTTTTTACTTACACAACATGTAAAGTCCCCATGGTGGAGAGGAAGTTATATGTTCCACTTGGCAACATCTGAAGTTATTTCAACATCCTCCTGGATTCACATTCTTTCACATGTGTTTTATAATCTTCATGTATCAGAAATTGTGTTATCAAAACTTGTGTGTAATGAGTACACTTTACATCAATTGCATGTCTGTCCATTCCCGTTCCTCCTCTTTGGCTCTTCCTACTAGTGATTTCCATTTTTCCCTGTTTTTTCCCTTACCTGAATTGAGAGTCTAAGGACAAAGCGTGTTAAATATTGTACAGATTGTAAAGCCCCCTGAGGCAAAATGTAATTTGTGATTTTGTGCTATATAAAACAATTTGTCTTGGCTTAAAAAAATCGTAAGCAAACAGGTTTATGTATAAAATATACAGTATGTACATGAATTTAGCTAGACGCCTTTTATAAATTAATAACCTAATAATTATATATATATGAACTCTGCCCAATCAGCTACTTTTTATGTGAATTAGAACTGTGAGTAAAGAGGGGGTAGGGTGTAAAGGCCAGCCCACAAACAAACCAGAGACAAACTGAAGCTTTTTTTCTGATTGGGTAGATGGAATTGAAGGTTTTTAATTATTCATTCTTGGAAATAAGCTCTTTCCAATGGTACTATATGAGTTTATGTATGTATGTGTGTGTGTGTGTGTGTGTGTGTGTGTGTGTGTGTGTGTGTGTGTGTTTCTGAGTGACTTGGTACAAATTTACTCTGTAATGCTCCAGAGTGCAACCATCTGAGACCCATCACCTCAAGACACCGCAGCCATGACATTTTAAGGAGTTTTAATTCAGAAACACCTTAAAGGGAACAGACACTAGAGGGAAAATATGATGCAAATCACATTGGTGAGCTCTCCGAGGTTACAGTTTTTGTATGTATAAAGGGGGCCTGCAAGTGTGAGATACACTGGGGGTGTCTAACAACGCAATAAGCAGGCAGAAAACATGACATCGGCGTTGCATCCAATGAGTTATATTTTCACTAAATTACAGGGCTGCTCCACCAGGCACCTAAGACCTGTGAGGGTACACTGCCATTGTAATGAATAAAAGATGTTCCACTGGTGATGAAGTCACAGTGCCAGCAATTTAATCAGACAGCCACATTTGTTTTCAGTGAGAATAAGCTGAACGCTTGCACAGAGTATGATGGGTTAACTGACCCTGAGAGAAAACTGAGGACAGTATATTTTCTATACTGATCTTATATTTGTACATTACAGGAAAGACGTAATAGAAAAACTGATCATTATTCTACAGTGACTACACTAGGTTTAATTGATATATTAGATACATGATACAAAGTAAGTTGTTTGATCCACTAATATTTTAGCCCCGGTTTGGCTTATTATTCAGCATTCATAGCCCATTAGTTTATCATAGATTATTTGATGTGTGATATGTATATAGTAGTTTGGGGATTTCTGTTTTTTTTGTTTTGTTTTTTTTTCATCAATCAATTTCCTGTTTTTATGTTTTTACTGCAGTCGAATTTGGAAGAGCATCTGCTATCCATTTCTACATGTCAAGTAAAGCTGTTATCCATTCTTAAGACAGGTGATTTTTAATCATACAGTATGTAACCAGTTTTCTGTTTTCTATTATATGTCTGATGGTTCAAAATCAAAACAAAGAAGAAAAGAAAAAGGAGGAAAACATCAACCTTGACCTTTCTTGTTCTGCCACCACCTTTGATGAATGTGCAACCTTTTGAAATAACCATGGATAGTTGAGAGACACACAAGACTGGTCAAAAGGAACTCATTGCTTATTTATTATATACCGTACACTGTACATTATTCATAGAATTCAGTTATTGCAGGCACTTTCCAGATATATGAGGTACTTTTGTATTGCATGGACCATAGCTGTGCTGTGCTATTATTTCCAACATAAGCTCGTTGATCACACAACAGACTGTTTGTCTACTAGTGACAGTGTAGTGGTGCACTGCATGGACTAGGAATGTGTACGTCATCTATATTATGTTGGATTGCAGGTGTGATTTTGTTTGAAAAGAAAGATCTGGTGCTCTCATGCAGAATGAAAATCAGTTACAATGGCATCTGCTCCGGATTATTATTATTATTATTATTATTATTATGCATTTTTAGTTAATATTATATTAATTTATATAGTAATGAATGCAGGCAACCAATTCAAATATTGATGCTCTAAAATGCAGATAGGTAGGCATTTCAGTCACAGAACTCAAATGTTGAGTTTTCAACTAAGTATTTTATAAATAATTACTAAAGTTTAAAAGTCATTCAAATTCTCTTTTTGGTTTTTAACAGACATTCATATTTTATTCCCATATTTTCTCAGCAAAGAAGCCCACACTCATGTTCTCATATTTTTCTGTCCAGTATGTCTGACAGGCACACTGACCCAAATGTCTTACTGGAGATTCACTGCATTCAGAAAAAAAGGTGCCTTATGAGAATCCCCACCTCACCCTACCCCTTTAGACATTTCAATAATAAATTATCCCTCCTTCCTGAACCTCTCTCGTCCGGTCAGTGGCTGATGTATGGGAGCCCAAAGGGGACATATAGAACGCATTAGCTGGGCTTGAGTCTGCACAAATGGGAAGTGAGTGATGGCAAAGACTTTTGACATCCTTTGACATCTCAGACAGAGAAAAAACAAGGCATTGGCATTTCAGCCATTGTCATCTGCAGGCAGTAAATTCATACTGAAACAAGTGTGTGCTTAGTGAATTTCCCCAGTGTGGGATCAATAAAGTCTATCTTATCTTACAAAAATGTCATGACGAGAACAAAGATGAGAACACTTACAATGAGATAATTTTGCTAAACTTTGGGCAGGCAGTGAAATGTTTTTGTAATCACTCATCAGCCCTCCTTGGTATTGGATTCCTGTTACACTGTGCCTGCTTTGCATAGTGAAGGCCAATTAATCCAACTTGGCTGCTTCCCGTTTGAGTGCTAATACAATTAATGGGATTGTGGCTAAAGCTAGTTGGATGTGGGCGACCATACTCTGGCTAGGGGATAAAAGCAGTGACAGACATATGTTTACACTTCAGAACTGAAAGAACTAAAGAGCTGTTAAAATCACTTTGAAGGCCATTTTAAAACAGAAAATTAGGAGAATGACCATTTTGCTGAAGAAATTTGCACCTTTTGTACAACCCAGTACTACAGCAGAGAGCATATATTTTAGTCAGACGTTATCCATCAAATGATGGCTTGGTAGATAATGACTTCATTTTAATTCTAAAAACTGTGTTAAGTAGCTGTGAAGTTGTTCCATGATTCAGTCCTCTCTTCCACCACTCCTTTTTTGTCAAAAACAAATTAGCTGCCAGCTCACTTTTAGATAAGTGTACAAAAACTACTTTGCCAAGTTACACATTATTGTGATGCATGCTATTATAAAATGTTAATTAATTGTACCCAGACTTCATTTTTAAATATATAACATAACAAAACCATCATTTAACTTTTGCAATGAACAGATAAACTGGAACTGGACCATATCCTGATCATGTGTGGTCAGTACGGCTACAAAAACGGTCCTCAGTAAACTCCAACCCACAGAGGCCATTGCCCTCAGAACTGCAAAGCGGCTCAAAGTGTTTCACAAATCCAGAGACAAAAGGCAAGCAAGAGTGAGCAATTTAGTGCTAGCTGCTTTGTGAAGGGCCTCGCAGCCCACACAGCACCATTCAGGGGACTAAAACACAGGCCAGGATTACGCTTATCAAGCATCAACTGTTTGGTCACACAGACAAAGGCTTATTGCTGTGGGACAACTTTAATGGCCTGTGGCTGAGTGCAAAGAGCGCCTCTTATAACAGAGAAAGAGGGTGAGTCGAGGGCGAGGAAGGGAGGGGGCCTCAGTAGTACAATCACTACTTTCGATAATGATGACAGCAAATGAAGGGATGGGTGGTTAGGGTTTGTTGAGTGGTATTATCTCGTTGGACCATAATGAAAAGGAAGCTGCACATGAACTACAGAGCGAGAGACTGAACAATGCCATTCCCTCATCGTCCAGAGGTCCATGTGAGTTTCAGATGCTAATAATAGCTGGATGTCTGCTGAAGGCTTTGGTATAAAGTACTGAGCAAATGTTGTAATGAAATTCCAAACAGCACATTGTCAAGAAGGCAGAAGGAGCCGTTACAGTTGGTTTGGCATAGATCCATAAAATAAGGTGTAAACATCCATGACCTTGGAAAACAGGTGTGACCACACTGCCTTTCTGTCACCAGCATGGTCTGAATCTAAATCTGACAGGCAGCATTTATCAAATTAACACACAATGCAAATTTATTTTTGTTCTTCTTCTTCTTTTCTTCTTTTTGTTCTAGTTTTTATGCCTCCTCGCCGGCAATAGCCATGGCCGGGGGCATTATGTTTCCGGGTTGTCCATCCGTCCCATTCTTGTGAATGCCAACACGTGACTCTCACAGACACTTCAAGGGAATTTCTTTAAACTTGACACAAACGTCCAGACTCAAGGATGAACTGATTTGCTTTTGGTGGTCAAAGGTCAAGATCACTGTGACATCACAAAACATGTTTGGCTGTAACTCAAGAATTAATGACCATATCTCGCAATTGGCTGGACAATAAATTGGCGAGACTTTGAGGTCAACGGTTACTCTTATCTCAACTTTACATTGACAAACACGTTTTTGGTCATACCTCTAGAAACTTCCATCCCAAACTGTCAAATGTAACACATTTATTTAAATTAATTTAAAAATAACATGTTAAAAATGAAAATAAATATATTGATCTGTTATGGCCACATTTTAGACTAAGTAATGGGCTTATGTTCAGTGAATTTTTTTTATATATATATTTTGGATATAAAACAATATATTGATTTCTAATGCCACCTTTAGTTATTTCTATTCAGTGCTTTACTAATGTGCCACAATAATGTATCGTCAATAACATGTACATTTTTGGGGGGTTTTTCCAAGCAAAAATGTATATATATATATATATATATTATATGTGATTGTTGCAATTGAAATATGCTGCGATTAAATCAACATATATTTCTGCCACTCCTTAATATGCCTATGCCACCCTCCGGCCACCCCATGAATATTTCTGTAGACCTTCTCCTGCCCTCACTCACAGTAAATACGAAGCTACATCAAGCAAACAGTTAGCTTAGCATAATGACTATTGTTGGCTTTGTCCAACAATAACAAAATCTACCCACCAGCACCTCTAAAAGCTCACTTATTAACATAAATATTTAACATTATATAACATTATATTTGTTTGTGTGATCCGTACAAAAGAAAACAATAGACAGTGCAATTTGCTGTTTCACAGGGAGTTACGTTGGGACTCCTTCTTCTTGGTTGGTTCTTGGTCAAAAAAATTTTTTTTTTTTTTAAAAAATTTTAAATTTTTTTTTTAATATATTTTTTTAATTTTTTTAAAACCTTTTTTTTTTCCCTTTTTTTTTTTTCCCCCGGGGACCTTTGTTGAAAATTGTTTCTCTCCCCACCCCAGAGGCCAAAGCTACAACATTACACCCAAGTTGTGAACCAGAATGATCTTAAAAAGAAGGTAACTGTATATTCTCTCTACACTGTATACTCTTATAGTTCATTTTTTTGCTTGAGCTGCTTTATTTAAAATCCCTTCCAGCTATCATGTGTCCGCTGCCTCTACTTGGCTCCTACTTTTGCAGTGAGAGAGGAAACCATATTTCTAGTTTCACCAATTCTCTTCTATCCCATTCCAAATAACACCACTTCATCTGCTCTTCTCTGCCTACAGTACTTAAGCTCATTTCATGTAATACTTTTATCCCGGCGTCAACATTACACAGAGCTCACCTACGTATTCATAGAACCACTGATATACTCTCCCAAATCCATCAGATATAGTCCTGTTCCCTGTAAATCCACCGGAGAACTACACTCTATGTAAACCTTGTTCTTTCTAGTTTCTTTCATGTTATTCTTATTTTTATAATCCTCAGTTCTCTTTCTGTGTTTCTCTTTCTGTGTCTCTTCTGTTGTAGCTGTTTCTTTTCTCCTTTGGTCAGCCATCAATAACTTTAAATAAGCAACCACTCTCAGGCTCGTAGAAACCAAACACTGAGACACAAAAGAACAAAACTCTTTTCCATCATAAATAGTAGTTTTAATCTTCAGACTGCAGAGAAGCAGGCTACATACAAATCTGAAATATGAATGGTGTCAATTAAAGAAAAAAAACATGAACTTTTAAACCACAAAGTTTGCTCTTGCAATACAGTTCCACCTCTTAATTGGATATCTCCCAGTGACATTATCATGCCTGTACACTTTTACTTTCTGATCTACACAAGGAAACTTTCTGGTTTGAGACATGAAAACATGATTACTTCACCCCTGAGAACCCCTGCCTTCCTGCAGCTTTCTCATGTCCTTGAATGAAGATGAGGATAAAGATGTTTTTTGAGAATATAAACTCTCTGCCCCCACTTATACTAACATGTTTTTTTGTAACAGCAGACCACTGCAGAAAGGGGATCCAGCCAAATAAGATATAGTTCCTGAGACATCTTCTCAGTTTTTTATTGAGACAGAAAGTGCTTATCACAAAACTTCCCAGGTTTTGAACAGGCACATAACCTTGGTTTCGAGGGCTTGTGTGTTGCCCTATGACCATTACACAGCATTACATAAAACAATATGGTTGCTATGGATATAATCTAGTCTAAAATTGGACATAAAACCAGTCTGATATAACAATAGCATTTAAAACACATCTAATATAAAAATAGAATTCAAAACACATCTTTCTTCTTTTTTTCTCCACACTCTCTCTCACCTTCTCATCACATCCTTCTTTTTAAAAAACTCCTGCTCTCAGACCCACATCTACTCAAGGACAGGATGTGAACAAGTATAAGTGATTTGGATCTCTCTCTCTCTCTCTCTCTCTCTCTCTCTCTCTCTCTCTCTCTCTCTCTCTCTGCAATATGTTTTCTTCCCACTTCTCCTCCTCCTCTCTCTCTCTTTAATGCTGCTTGTCTAATTAAAAGGCATACAAAACATTACATTATGGGACTTCAAGCTCATCTCCATGCAGATCTACAGTAAAAGGGTCAATTATATGATGCAAAGTGCTGAGAAAAATTAAACCCACCATTAGCTGCTTCGTGCCATCTGCGTTATTGCAGGGTGCACACGCAGAGTAATGTCATAAATTTCAGCCTGATTTTTCTTAGGAGGGCATGCATTGCTGAGCTTGCTCCTCTCATAGTAAAGCATAATTATTGTCAAGGAGGTGTGTCATAGTTAATCTAATTCACTGACAAGATGACAGACTAACTAACTACTGTGTGTGTAATCACAAGATAGCTGTTGGGACAACAAGATGTGTGTTTGTATTTTTGTTCTACAGGCCCAGCTTTTGAAATGACACGCAATGGACCAAAGCCTTCTCTGCCATCTCGAAAACCAGGCCATTACTCTGCCTATTGATATTCCATAAGAGTTCACATTTTAAAGCTTCTCCTCTCTTGCATCCAAGTTCTTTGCACTGATGTGACAATCTTTACCTGCACTACAAAAATACAACACAACATAGCACAACACAACACAACTCAACACAACACAACAGTTCCACAAAGAAGCAGTCAAAGGGAAGAAGGTCGATGAGCCATTCTGCATTTGCGTTTGATTTCAACACAGCAGACTTTCCTGTGGAGTCTGTGGCGGCTGAATACTAAAAAGACAGCGAAGCTGTGATGTGGAGAAGGCACACAGGTCTCAATCACCTCCCCAGAGACACCAGGTGCCTCACACGAACGAGGGAAGAAACGGAGACTTGGACTTTATTCATTGATACCGCCCACTGAGGTAAAGAGTTTCAAATGGATGGAATTACTGGATCAATAGTGTGATTAGCAGAGGCCTTGTAGGTATAGCGTGTAGTTGGCAATCCATTGCATCAAGCTAAGCCCAGGGGACAGGGGGGCTGTTGCTCCTTCCAAGCATGGAGTCCTAAGGAGGAGGAGTAGTGCGTGAGAAAGCAGAAGCAAGGACCAGATGTAGAAAGACTCTAAAATAGATAGCTGTTTGACAATGTTACGCCAAAAATAAATGTCACATGTTTTCAACATGTAATCTCTGCTCAAATGTTTGCAAACACTTGAAAATAGTGTATTGTTTAGTACAGTAATAAAATAGGATAAATGCTAATACATTTTTTCCATTATAGATTTTTAAAAAAGCACTGGTGGAGCCTGAGATGTGCAGTGCTGTCACAGTCAAATGAAAAAATATCAGCACTGTACTGTAAAGAAAGAAAGCAGACAGATGGCAGACAATTGTGAGTTACTGTATTTGAATATTGAATATGTATTTGTTCTCTTAGGGATCTGTCAGTTTTGTCCTATTTTTCTGTCTGAAAAGCAAATGCAAAAAAGCAATTCTCCAAATACAATGAATCACACTACAATTCACCTTTCATATAGTATTAGGTATATCAAGAGCTCGTAGAGCGTCACTGTTGATTGAAGAATCTCTTATACCACAACTGCACTTTCATAAACCAAGATAACATTAGTCAGAGTTCTGCATCTAGTTTGCTGAGGAAATTGTCATTTCGTGTGTCTAGTCATACAAAAAATACCTGAAAAAGCAACATTTTTTAAGATGACCATAGGATACTATGAATTGTTACTGTCCTGTATTCATCTGTGTGGATGTATGCTTCCTGGAGATGCTCCCTGTACTCAGCTATTGAGAAATGTAGCTTGTCGTGTTGCACCTGCACTGGTGGACAGTGCCAGAAAAGTCCTTCAAAATGGAGCCAGCACACTGGGGCAATGCATTTCAGGGCATTTTAGTATTTTCATGACCGGACAAAATGGATGAAGAATCGAAACACAGTGACCCACTTCAATAAAATCTACTCACCAGTGCATATGGTAAAACTTTCACTTGTGTCCTGCTTGTGTGTCAATAATGCATGCTCATTTGTATATATGTCTATATGTTTGTGTAAATGCCACTGTATGGCACAGTATTTTGATATGGCTCTTAAAGTCCCACTGAAATTATATTGCATGTTTTTTTCAGCTACTGCATACATATCTGCTCTGTTGTATTTGTTTTAGTTAAGCCCTAGTTATTTGCATAAAACAGAATCAGGATATTGTTACTGTAGTTCTCCTGCTATGTTCAAAGCCATACAGCCAAATCAGTAAAGTCGCCATTCTATCATAGGCAGGTGGTCACACTAACAGCCAGACAGCAGCCTGCTATGCCAGAGCCACAGACTTTACACAACAACATGCATTAGCATTCAAGGTAATGTTTCCTTACAAACAAGAACAAATGTATTTTTCTTAAAGATGTTGGCTGAATGGGAATCCATAGAATCACCCACCATTAATGACCGTTTGCAGACAAAATAGCTAATTAGTTACTCCACAACAGCACATCAAACAGCTGAAGATCTTACCTGAAAATTTTCTTTTGATCAGTTTAGATACTGCTGTGATCCTACAGCTGCCAGTTGGCTTCATCAGAAGTGTTTCAACTATCCAACAAGAAGACGTTGGGGTGGATGAATGGGTTAACGAAACATCAAACAGCTGTTAATTTCTGTCTAACTGACAGTCAAAAGCTGTTTTGTTTTTGTTTTTTAGGCATGACCACAATCATCTCCTAACCTTAACTACACGTTTATTAAGCAGTTTTTTGTTTTTAAGCCTCTCCCTAATCAAATTGTAACTATAATGTTGTAACATCATTTAAGAGTGTTTTAATATTCTGTCGATAGGGGCGTCAGATCAGAAAAATATTCTGTATCGTTCTAGAGAACACAGAACATGTTTTGTTGTTTAATTTGGAAGACTTGTTGCCACCTTCAAGTGTGGCAGTTTGACTATAATTTTCATCATATACGTCATATGAACTTGTGATTTGCGGCATAAACCGGCCCTTAGTCTTCATTTCCACTGCAAACAAAACGTGGTCAGCTGTCCAGCTCTGCTTTTAATAAATAAATAACAAACAATAATGAATAAACAATAAATTTGTTGTATTTAACCACTTTGACAATATTTTTGACTGCACAAAGGGATGGTGACATATAATTTCATTTTGATACTAAATAAACAGTAAACAATTTCCTGATACTCAGGGTTGATTATCCTTCTGCCATTTTCCTCTGCAGTGGAAGAGCATGACCAAAAAATCAGACTCGTAAGTATTGTGTAGTGAAAAGTGCAAGAAACCATTAACTTTACCCTCCAGGATAATTTCTAAGCATAACTTGGAGGGACATGAGTACTTTAATTCAGTCACTATGGCTAGAACATTGCTTTTGTCCACCACAAATAATTGAGGCTATTATGTGCATTTGCTGAGCTCTTTTGTCGCACAGCCAAGGCTGGTATACTGTATGTGCCCAGTGTCAATACAGTAATTTCTGTCATTAGCAGCAATTTGACACATCCCATTTCTTTTTACACATATTTACACACATACAGCATTTTGTACCTGCAAAATAATTGTATTCTGTAGATCAAGATTTGTTTTAACTTACTGTCATCAACAGATCTTTCCTATTGCAACAATATATTTGAGTAGATGTCTGTACCCTCATCAGTCTTTATTTTAAATGAAGTATCAGTTTAATTAGTGTTTCATACTGATCCTAATTTTACAGCACCAGCCTACATGAGCCCTGGACACTTACAACATTTATCAAATTCCAAAAATGAAAAAAAATTGGCACATATCTTTTTGAGCTAAGCACAAAATGAATTTGGCCTTGTAACCTCCGGTAATGGACTGTAAAGTGAGTGGTCCAGCTGGTTTTTGTTTTTTGGCTCCCAAACCATACCTAACTGTGACTGCCAAACAAAAATCCCTAACAAACGGCTCACTAAAACACAAGTTCATGACATTACATTAAAAAAAAATCACCCTTGGGTCCAAACACAGAGTGGTTCACCCTCTCAGCAAATTTGGGCCACTGTGGGCCAGCACATATATAGGGAGGTGAGGAAGAGATGCTAACCTCTACTTAAAGAGGTACACCAGCAGGCACTCTGTTCGCCTACTCTTGTTGTGTGACTTTACAGCAGTGGTCCTCCAACCAGGCCCTTTAGGGGTTTCCAGGGGGTCCCCAGAAAAGGGGGGAATATTTTCCTAATTTCTCTATTATTTTACTTGCTAAAAGCTTGCCCGGTGAGAGAATGTATAGGAATGGCTATTCTGTTGCACGCCCTTCACTGCCAATCTAAACAGTTATGGAATAACTAAATCTTATGAGACAGGGATCCCTAAGACAACATCTTCTCCACGGTGAGATGTGCATTCATTTGGGGGTCCTAAAAGGCAGTGCATCCAAATGGCTCATTTTACACAAACTTCCCGCAGTTATTGTGTTCAGAACATCAATTGTTCTGTACCGTTATTGTTATGTAATACGAAATAACCATAAAATATGTCACTTAGTCCGGGGTCACCGGGGGTCATCAAATATAGAAAAGGGGTCCCTCAAGGAAAAAAGTTGCTCTATAGTATCACTAGTTTACTTCATTCCAGGCTTCAGTCGAGTGTTTATGCATTTAGGGCTGCTGGCTCTGACGTGCTGGCTGAATTTCATTACAGTGGGCTATTACACAAGCAAGCTGCTGGGCTGGCCTCGGGATGAGAAGGCCAATCAATACAGTCAGTATCTGCCCCCTCTAATCTCTGTCGCCTGTGTCCCCTGCTATCTGTAATAGATCTTAAGGATTAGCGGGGGGGGACCCTTCTTAAGACACCTCGTTTTGCGGAGAACTAGCCGGCCAGCAGGACCCATGGGGGCCAGGCCCAGTCATGCTGATCCAGCATGGGCCGCATGGGGGGTACCAGCGAGATGGTGAGGGCAACACTCACAAAAAAGGGAGAAGAAGCAGTGGTGTGGCTAAAAACGAAGATGGGGGCTGGAAGAAATATTAATAGGGGTATGTCACAAGGGAACGAGGTGAAGAAGGCAACAGAGCGGCTGTGACATCGAGAGATTGATAGAGTTAAAGAAGAAAGACAGGGACATTGGAGTGGGAAAGATGGTGGGTAGACAGAGAAAGCAAGGCGAAGAAGGTAAGGGAGTGACGGATGAAAAAAGACAGAGTGAGAGAGAGAGAGATGAGCAGAGAGGAGGATAAGCACCAGGCCAGGAAAGGCGAGAGCCCATGTAATTTCTCTAATCCTCCTGGCATTTATACTTTCACCAGACAGATAATGAAAATGAAAAATAAAATGGAAAACTTCCCCTCTCGGACTGGGCACAGGATTTTTTTTTAATCTGTTGCACTGCTCAACTTTCTTTTTTTTTTCTCAATGCCTCAGTGGGTGTGTGCTGAGTCAGTAGAATTGTCTATGTGTTATTACTTCACGTCATGGTAGATGTGACTCACTAGGGACTTGTTTTTTCAACAGCAAAAGACCTATGCAGTATGTCAAAGACTATCATAGATAGATAGATAGATAGATAGATAGATAGATAGATAGATAGATAGATAGATAGATAGATAGATAGATAGATAGATAGATCGATAGATCGATAACAAATAAATATCTTTGTGGTATTTGGATAGCCTGCCTAAAGACAATTTATAGAGTAGTTGTAACATTTGTTTTGCCTGTAGATGTTTAACATATGATATAGAGTAACAATTCATGAACAACCGAGATGGGGTTTTTTTTGTGCCTAAACCTAACTAAACCTGTATTTGTCGAACAGCTGAATTGTTGAATCTTAACTAACAAGCTGTTAGTTAGTTACTATCCGGACTATCCATATGAAGTGGAACCCTTTCTCTTGTTATGAGGTATTTTTGAATCAAGGAAAAAATATCTGCTTATGTAAAATATCTCAATACTTCTTCCACAACTAGATACATGTGGCGAGATAGATGTTTTCTTTACTCTGCAACAAATTACTTTTTACATGAACTGTAGCAGCATCACACACACACAAACACACACACACACACACACACACACACAAACACAACCACACAGACACACATGGGTACACAGACAGGAGATTGAACTAAAGTAATTGTGGGCAAGCTGGGGGGTAAGAGCCATGTCCAATTGTTTATAACGTGCAAGGCGTGAGAAAGCAGCTTTCGATACACTTGTAAATCAGGACAGACAGCGGTGAGCCAATTAGAGAGACGTCACTGTTCATAACCTACAATACATGTTAGTGTTGCTTATGCTTGTCAGGATGACAAGACCACATGGCAGAAACCAGGGGCCCTGTCATTCTGATGTCATGAATAATACTCCCAGTTATTATTTTTTTTATACTGTAGTTTACTTTTAACAGCCATTGCCTTTCACATGAGCAAGCTGAGTACACAATTTGTTGAGATAATTACACAACAATACACACACACAGTGAGGGGTTTTACATTCAAAATTGTTGTGAGCATCAGCGCACTTGTGTGCTGCACAAAAAGATACAAAAGGGCTCCTGTCTCTCGAGTGAAAAATTAAGATGAAAGAAAATTGCAGTGCTTTCTAGGTTGTACACAGAGTACTTCACTCTCATCTGCAGCTCCTTCTGGGCTCAAACAGACCTGACCCCCCTTCCTGAGCACATCACAATTAACCTGAAGTACAACCAGGTCAAAGCAAAGTTATTTCAGTCATTTTCAGTCATTTCTACAACTCTGATGATGCCACTGCCCCTAATTCTTTCTGAAAACCCACTCCATGATTGGTTTAGCCAAGAGCTAGATTAATGTGTGTATATAGCCGTAGGAAAGCAAATGTAATTGCAAAAAAGGAATGTACAAAAGTAAAATGTACTAATCACCACCACAGCCTAGTATTATGTCCCGTCCAAGGAAGAAGAAAGGGTGAAAAACTGAGATTCTGTTTATCAATGCATTGCTGAAACCTTGAATTGTGTTTCTTATGCACAGTAGTACTTGAAAGTGATCCACAAGTTTAGCCTCAGGATTGCACGTTTCTTTAAACCGTGTTAATTTGAGGAAGTTTAATTGATTTTCCCATTCAGTATTATCTAAATAAACTATGTGTGAAGCAGCAAATGCATAAAAAAGAAATGTGCTGTTCACAATAATCTCTTAAATGCAGCTCAAAAAATAATCTCACCAGCTGTCACAGTTTCCAGGTGACTTCTTTGAATTTCAGCAAGCCTGTGCAGGTCATTGTTAGCATACTTATAACAACCTCAGCAGCCCTCCAAGCATCTGTCAGCGTGTGTTTCACTTCCAACATGACCCTTTTACAAAAAGCATTCCCTGTGTTACTATGTGACTGTGCATATTAGTTACTCTGTGTTGTGATTTGAATCACACAGTAAAGTAACAGCATGCAATGGTTACAGGACTACCACTCGCTATGAGCTTTCTGGTCATTTACCATTACCACAACTGGACAGATGACAAGGACACCGCTAATGCTAGTTAGACCCCCTCCTTTGTAGGCTACATTTATAATGTGGGGCGAACAGCACTCAGTGTGCAGGAGCTGATGCAGCAGGTCTTGAAATAACTTCAATATCAAAGTAATGTCTAGTGAGAATCAGTGCTAAACTTAACAAATGAACTAACTAGCTAGCTGGCCTAGCTTTCTAACTTGTACTTTCAGAGTGAAATGGAAACTTAAAAGCACAACAGGGCCTCCCAAATGGTGAATGTTGTAAACTAGGACAGATTGCCAACAGTAAAAAATCTTCACTGTGCGGGCTTGTTAAAAAGGGGAACACATGTCTTGTATTAATATTCACCCATGGATGTTAACATTAGGCATTAGGCATTTATTTTCTTAGGTGATGCAAAATACAATTTGTATATTGTTCATATGATACCCAGTTATTCTAGTGTTTTAATTTCTCTGTCGCCTCGTCACAGGATAAGAATTTAGCATTTAAAACATGTAAAGTGAGAAAAATGACATTTTCATGCCATCATATTTATACCATCAGTTAAGAACTGTTATCCTGAGCTCTTGGGATACAGAACGTAGCTGGCACAAAAAAAAGGACAGAGCAGTTTCTCTATAACAACAGTATTGTGAACGAAACGAAAAAAGGAAAACCTAAACTGATTCATTCATTTATTCATTCTCTTTATCTGTCAGTGCATTAGACACTAAATGTCACCTAAGCATTATCAGATGGTGTCACAGTGGTGATCAGGTGAGTGCCTGGTATCTGTCAGCATGGGTGCGGTTCTGTCACTGAAAGGTCTGACAGAGGGCTTTTCAGTGGCCTCTCCCCTGGAACATTCTTTGCTGTCGCAGCACAATGTAACTAGCTGTGCCTTTTACAGCTGTCCAAATTCATTCTCACTGCTCACACAAAGCTCAAAGTGCAGACCATTTCCACTCACTTTATCCAGGAAACAGAAAGAAAGAGACCATAGCAAAATCTTCAAATAAAGGTCTATGGTTGAAGGCCCATACTAGAACCATGGACTTAAAATCATTTACTGCTGTAGGCCTCTAAATATTAGCCACACCATTCTGCCACTTTAAGGTTTGAAAGTAGTGCTTGAACAAATTTTAGGCCCCATTTTAAGGTTTGCTTCATGTAAATGTATTCAAATTGAAATAACCTTTTATCATTTTATAACTCTTTGACTCCACTTAATGTCTCCCCTATTATAGGCTTGCAGAATTAATTTTATTTCACCTTGCATCCCCTCCAACTTCTAAAGCTGATCTGAGGTGCTGGTATATTACTCATACCATGCCCCGTATTTGTCACAAATGGCAAACTGTTAAGTGCAGATTTATCAGATCTCCATAGCCCCTTTTCAAAACAGTTAACACAACGCGCTTTACAGATTAAATAAAAGATAAAGAGGCAATAAAAAAGACGGAGAAGATTTGTAAAAACAAGGATAAGTGTACAGACCGCTAATAGTACAAAGTTATGAAATTGATTGAAGGTCAAAGAAAACAAGTGACTTTTAAGATACCTTTAAAAATGTGCAGTGATCAGCCTCTCTGAGCCTTTGCAGAAGGCTGTTCCAAAATTGAGGCGATGTTTTCTTAAATCCCAGTGTGGCATGATGCCTAATGAACATGACTCCCCACATAGTCAACCCTAAACAAATATTACTTCTACAAGACTGTATGCTTATAAATCTAGTTAGTTGATGACTTTCAGCAGGGCATGTTTTTAATTCGTCAGCACACCAGTACATTAACATTAGTTGGTTTTAACTGTACATAAAGGTTTCTGGTGCTCATAAGCAACTAAAGAGACATTTAACTGTAGGCATTCATTGTATTGTCCCATCTCAGTGACTTGAATGCACAGAGGGTGGGAAAGACGCCTTTGCCACTTTGGATTATTAACAAACACAGCATTAACTTTTGTGCTACAATTTTACCCATAAATATCTTCTTTAATTAAGGAAACATAACCTATAATTAGGTGTTATCTAAAGCCTAGCATTTGTCATAATAAGCCAAAGCAATGGGGAAGACACAACAGTACAAACATTTCAATGAACGCAGCAAAGCATAAAACTGTGAACAAGACACTGGGTTTGTCCTCCCTGCTGGGAAGGGAGCAGTCAGGCAAGGTAAGCCTTACTGAATACTGACAGTTATAATCATATCTGGATCTTTTGTCTTTCTAAGTGCTTACACTTCGCATAAACTCACTGAAGACGGCTCTCAATGTAGGATATAGAGAAGGTAGTAAACATAGAAAACACTAAATTCATATGAAAAGCCTCCCATCTCATTTCCGTAAGTGTATGTGTGTCTGTGCTAGTATGAAGGTCTGCAGAGAGTGTTCTGAGCTTTGCTATGTCAGTAAACATCGCTCTTGCAGCATTATAGCAGAGGCCCCCGCCAGCTGTAATACTGTAGTTCTGAACAGGAGTGGATCAATGAGTTTGGTGGTGCACAAATCATAGGGTCGCACAAGCTTACAAAAAGCTGACAGAAGCCACAGAGCGCGTGCTGGTCTGAGCTAACGCAAATACCCATTCACCTTCTCTGGCAGATTCAGCTGTGCTGGGCTGGCGCCAGGGGGATGTGCATCGTTGCCTAATGTTTTCCCCTGATGGAGCAGAAACATAGTTTGTTTTAGGCCTGTCATGGCCTGTTGGGGCTTTGCTCGATGGTGAGATGCCCTAACACATATTGATAATCATACACTGATGGTAATGGTAATAAACCACCTTTGTCACAGCACTCAGGCATGGGAGAGTAGAATGGATTAGTCCGGGTATTATTTTCCCTTTCTTGGCCATATTTCACTGCTGCTCTGCGAAACACCAAGCCAAACTCATTGCATATTCTGCAAAGCACATATGGTGTTGTATTAAAAATTTGGAGGTAAATCCAGAGTTATGAAGCGGCAGGAGCAGCACTTGGAGGCCCAATGCAGCAAAACAACTTAATGTCAGTCACTAATCTAGTTGCAGGTGTTCAGAAGAGCAGAGCTCAATTAAACCAGATTGGCTTTCACACAGTTATTCAAATTAGTTTAGAATCAAACCGCTCACAAACTAAATATGCTTACCTGGGCAAAATCGCCTTCTCCCCTTCAACTCCCCCACTGCTTCCTTACCAAGACACTGTCAAGATGGGAGGAGCTGAAATAAAAATGAATTTACATTTAAATCAGCCTGGAAGCGGAACAAAAATGTGATCAGGGTCTGTGCTTTTCCCACTGCCTTAATCAAAGTTTTGATGTGATGACACACACCCCGTGAGAAGTTACAAGGCTAGTATCTCCAGAGAGGGCCAAGGTAATAAGTTATTAATGTGCTGCCCATGCTGCAATTAAGCACCAATTAAAACCACAGGTTGTGTGTCTGACATATTACCAGACTCTAAACTCTAGACTTTTAAACCTCTTCCTGGCTTCTGGCTCACTTCTGAGTCTCATGAATTGCATTTCACATTTACTGGTGAGAGTGCAGAAGATTGAAATGGTAGTGGTGTTTAGCACAAAAAGCAATTAAAAGCTTTTTCTATTATTTTAATATGAAGGTTTCTGGCTAAAATAAACCACAATTATTCTAAACATGTCAGGTTCTCTGCTGTGTGTGTGTATCTGTTGATCTGGCAAGCTGCCTAAAAGGACTAAATAAAGTTGCACAAGATTTGATAAAACAACCATATGTGGGAAAAAGTTGTTCCGATTTGGGGTCTATCGGTCATTTTGTAAATTAGATGTCACTTTTTTTGAATGGAAGTATCTAAGATTGGAAGCAAAGTCTTCACTGCTAGTATGATTAGATATTCCTAGAAAGAAAATCATCAGTCTTCTGGTTGACACTGCAAAATGCTGAGCAAGCCTCTGCATCTCAAAACCCAGCAGCTGCTTTGTAAATCTTAATTGCAAGATTTATATATTTCTCTCAAATGTATTGAAGAAAAAAATTGAAGCATGCTGTAGTGGGCGGGTTGAATTAATCACATCACTTAAAAATACTTGCATCCAGATATGCTGTAACAGAAGTGGTGCTGGTGTTGAATTAATTATTGTCTCTGACCTTCATTAGAAAAAACACTGATCAGTAAGATACACTACACAGTATCTTTAGATAGATTCAAATGTAAGCCATCAAAGTACAATAAAAAAAAATATGTTCCCTCTGCCATCACAGCCCAAGTACAGCTGAGGATGAAGTTTGACAACATAGAGCTCAGTATGACAACCTGAATCACCTAAGAAAGGCCAACTTCACTTTTATTCTTGTTGTTTTTTCCCCCATTTTACCCTCCATTCACATTTTCTCTCCCTTTCACCATATACCATTTTTATGTTTTTTTGTCTTTTTTTATCTTGATTTTTCTCTTCGTGTCTGTCTGCCTGTATATCTCTCTCCTTATCACATTCACTGGTCCAGTTGAGAGGAGGATCAGTCAAACTCCATTCACTTCATATCAAATAGGACCTATTCTCCTTCCATATCATCTCTCTCTCTCTCTCTCTCTCTCTCTCTCTCTCTCTCTGTCTCTCTCTGTGTGTGTCTGTCCTTCGGTCTTCCCTATATCAGCAGTCTCCGGTGGACTGAAAGAAGATCAGTCTATCAGTGCAGTACAACCCCCTCTCCCATCCAATCTGACTATTTTTTCTCTTGATGTTATCTTTGTCTCTCTCTTGTTCTGTCTATGTGAATGTTTGTGTGTGCGTTTCTGCCTGTGTTTCTTTCCGTCTCTTTGTGTGGCTCCCTCTGTCTCACCGGTCCAAGAGATGAGGATCAGTCAAATCCAGAGGGAAGTGACCAGCATGTTAACAGAGCCCAAAGCATCCGTTGGAATCGTGGCCAGGGTCGGATGGTCAGTTGAGGCTAAGTGAGCCTGCCACTGTCAACTAGAGGGAGAAAAGGCCCGGTGATCCACTCAGTCAGAAACTCACACCTGAGGTTGCTGACAAATGAGAAGGAAATTAGGGACAGTGGGGCAGTTGAGGCAAAAGAGATGTAAGGTGACACCTAATGAAAGTGTGATGAGTGTCTTTTCGGTAACACTTTACAATGCGGAACACAAAAATAATACTACTTCAGTATGATGACTATACTTTACAGTGCTATGGTGGCTGATTCACAATTAATAAGGAACAACTCATGGTTACATGACCATTCATTAATATAATGTTCTCTAACTCATATCTACTGTATAGTCCTTGATTCAGAGTTATTCAGGAACTACTTATTACGATTCATTAGTTATCAGGTCATTCTAGTTACAACTTTTTGTACAGTGTTACCAAGTGTTATCGTCCATATAAACAACCTCTCATTTTTTATTCAACCTAGAGACACGGTTCACCGTTAATGAAGAGGGTTACTGGTACTATTCTTTTATTGACTTTGCATTAGATGTTTTGCTAAAAAGGGCAAGGTTGTTGGGTATTCTATGTTTGACACTGCATCACACTCAGTTTCTGCCTTTAGTGTGTTACATGGAAACCTTGGACCTCAACCAGCTATACTGATGAAAAGACTCCAAGGGAACATTAATGAGCAATTTTCTGATAATACAAACCCATTACCCTTGCGGCCAACATAATACCAGCAGTTCATTCTGTGAATATAGACCTTGTTGCATTTTCTCAGGAGTAGAGAAATACTGAGCTTTTTTTCCCTCTGGCTATATTAAACTGTGAAGAGATGAAATGATGATCAAAATCAGCCAACAATTAAAAACATTGAAAATTAAAATTTTCAGATTAAGATTGCATTGATTCAATATCACCACACTGCATGATATGGAATGCAAACAAAATATACAATACAAACATCAGAAAAGAATAGCATCTGGCAGGAACCAAGTGTAACAAAAGTAGAACATTCTTCTACACCTACTTTTGTATCATTCAACTCTAATAACAAATGGACAGTTTAAATAATATTCCCCCTACTACTCATCATTATTACATTCTTGCATTCAAACAATTATTATAAAAGACTCTCTGACTATGCAAGCCTTTATATTTAACAGTGGCCTTGGAGATTTCTGCAAACCCAAGTTTCAAATAAACTGTCTGTAATTTCAGTTCTCATACAAAAGATACTTTCAATGTAAACTCCTGTTCAAATTCAGCATAAAGATGATGAAATATTGAAGCTTGCTTTGCCACTTCTGTATGAACTGAATCTTTCAAAGTTTATTCAACAGTCAGTTTCAAGCACCTGATGTTGTCACCTTTTGCTGTGAGATAAGACACACATCCAGTGTCACACATGCATGAAGGGTGGATATTAAAGTACTAACAACTTCTGAACTGTAAATATAAAAGCATCTGTGCATTAGTGTTTAAAGAAAAATTACATTAACACTGTTTGCAATGGACAGTGATCACTGAATATGAAGTATATTCTCAGCTGTCTTTTAGATAAAATGAACACGTATTTCAGTCTACTTGCTCTAAAATGGTTTGACAATTTACATTTCTTTGCCTTGCATCGGCAAGTTTGGAACATGCCATTAAATGTATCCACCTGACCTCGGACAGTGAGCTTGCTCACTGTGGCTAGTAACGGTTGATGGTGACGTGATACTGATGTGTCATTTAGCTTCCACTCTTTTACTACGCATTTACTAATAAGGGCAAAGGTAGCTCATAGTGTAAATTGTTATTTTTAAATTCAAGGATTGGAACAATTCACATTTGGCTTAGGTTAATTGCTGTACCTGTCTGGTTGACAGTTCCAGTCTCATCAAGCTAACCTGAGTCACATCTTTGTGTTCATGTTACTGGACTTAGTTAACATTTTTACTGTTGCCTTAAAAAGGGTGTGACAACTTCACAAAGACTAAATTAGTTGCACTGTCATCTTTGTTGTAGTTCTAACATGTGGAAAAATTGTAGATGGCACCTTTAAAGCGAGTACTCCTTTAAAAATGTTTTACCTTTTAGATTCCCTGCAGTCATTTCTTTTCACAGATCACTGCTTAGTGTGTCAGCTCCTCCTTGTTTCAGTGATGCTTTTTCCACCCACACAGGCTTATCAGTTCTGCTAGAGACAGTAATCAAACCATATATTGTACAGTGTGTGGAGGGGATGTGGGGGGTAACCTGGTAGTTTTTACTGCAGGGCCAGACTAGCTGAAACTCTGACAATAACATATTTTAAGGCCACCTGACATGATAGATGAGACAGTCCACCCTGTAGGATATTACCATTTTTCTGCAGTGCCTCCTTTAGTCCAACTCTCTCTCAGCCCAGTGCTTGAATCCTATAAATACTGAAAGAGTGGCACCCTTTTAAAGTTTGCTCAATTTGAGCACTTGTCTTGACAGCAAATTTTTGTTGTTCTTTTTTTTCTCCCTTGCAGACGCCACAGTTTGCATTGGAGCTGGTTTTGTGACAGGGACACATTCATCATGTAATAAAGTGATGCAAGCTGTTACAAAATGCCAAAATGAAACTCAGCGACTGTGGGTCCTGTACAGTAGTGAAGAGGAATTGTAGCTATTTCAGGGTTGTTCTTTGGTTTCATGGCCAATGATGTCCTGTTAGACACGAATGATTAACCCTTACTGATACCAGTTGAGTGTGTATGTGTGTGGTGAGAGATAATTTATATTTGTTTTAATGTTGATGATTGTTTTCCCATATATTAGTTTGTTGAGATTTCTACAGAACAGCAACCCTAGTTGTGAGCTTTTCTACATATGCATATCTTGTAGCAGCATTACAAGTTCACGTTAATCATGTCTGCTAAGCTTAATATTCTCAGCCTAATGCAGGCACATTAAAAAAATAAATAATTACAGAACGTGCGGCTCACCTTGATGGCCTTTCTTACATTATAGTGTGTGTAAAAATTAAACAAGAACATGCTTCAAGATTCACATACGTTTTATTCCATTTGAGCAAGTTGCAAGCATAACTATCAAATCATTTATCTGTATTTTCTTTTACAGTGTTTTACTGCCACCTATTGTTAAGGCACAGGACAACTATTACTTACACAAAGAGGCTTGAACAAATGAAAGGGTCAAAGTAGATATTTGACTAAATAATTTAGCATTAAAAACTATAACCCATAATATTTTCTTTGACATGTTATAGATCCTTGGTACAAGCAAAGCATTTTTAAAACATAACTAGTATGGCTAAAGCAGCAAATGTTAAAGCTTCCATGAACTACAAGTCAATACAGTGTGACAAAATTATGATAGAATTGAGCAAAGTGGATATTTGTTAATAGAAGTGTCTCAGATTATTGCTCTAATACTAAGTAGATCTGTATTTTCAATAGAGGATTTCGAGAGTCAATTTCATGCAAGAAGATTTTCATAAACAGTGCTCTGTCCCATCCATCTCCTAAGTGATGCACTTTATTGATGCAAAGTGAAATAGGCAGCTGCATTATCTCCCTTTATTTACCCTGTGTACAGTAATTTTTGGTTCCTGCAAGTTCGGCACAACTTCAAGTGGTCATTACTGTAAAATCATAACCTATTGCCACTCATAGGTACTGCCTCCAACAGATGGGACTGGCAAGGCAACAACAGACCTCTCTCAGGTGGCTGTTAGAGGTCAAGTTGACCAAAGTTTACAAAGTTGTTGGCTTCAGACCAAGCAGGGTGCCGTGACCCATCCATCTCAGAGGCGACTTGATTGTTACTTTCCAATCTGTGATTGGCCCCACCAATAGTAGCATCACAATCAGTGCAGCGTCGACTCACCGTAGCACCTCCACACTCTGTTATAAGGTAGACATGGCCATTAGGACATTTGTACCAGTGCCCAGGTGGCATTTTCATAGCCGAGACGATCATCTTTCTCTCCTCCTCAGTGATCCCCAAGCCTGTGGATGGAACCTTGTTGTCTAGGTCCTTCATGGCTTCTTTGACTCTGAGTTCATCTTCTTCCGTGAATTGGCCAGACCTTTCCAAAAGCTCTCTTATTGTTTGTACCTCAGACTGAATTTTGGCACTTTGTCCTCTCTTGTTTGCCATATCACAACGGGCACTGAGTTCAGTCAGGTGAGAGAGTCTCTGTAGCTCTCTCTGCAAATCAAAGACCTGCTGGTCTGTGAATCTTTGGTGGCCATTCGTGAGCCAGCACACAAACTCATCAACATACTTTCGCAATTGTTGTCTTTGCATCAATGACACTTTTTCACTTTGGATCTTCTTAAGCTTTTCAACTCTTACTAGGAAATCCATCTTGTTTTCCAAGACCCACAGATCATTTGCTGTGAGATACGTTTTTCCCAGTCGGACCTTGATATACATATATTCATCTTGCTGATCCATTTTATAGGTGAGAAGGTTGTCCTTCCATTGATCTTGAAGGTTCTTCCTGTATGCTTCAATGTCTGCCTGACGTCCATTTATCTTCACCTTTACCATCTCTATCTCAGCTAGACTGTTGTTGATGTGAGATCCATAGCGTAGATTTTTGCGGATTGGAGTTCGACACTTTGGACATTCCTTCAGTTTTATGGCAACCTGCTCTCCTTCATTTCCCTGTTGGTTGTCATCCATCGCCATGTATGTGTCCATGGCTGTGTATTCAATGATGTGCCCACAGTCCTCTAGCTCAATGAAGTAAGCCTCAGGGTCATCCTCTGTGCCGAAGAAAATCTCTGTGACCTCATTGTGATGACAGATGCGACATTTTTTAGGACATTTGTCTCCACACAGACCTATGCATGGATGGCCGCAATCCAGGGTCTTGGCACAGGGTTGGGTGCATGGTGGACGATCACATGGCTCATGGCAAAGTTTACTGCAGCTTTGATGAGGGCACTGCGAAGCGCAGGGCTCAATGCATGGAGCACAGGGCTGTCCACATGGCTTCATACACTTGCTGTGGATGCAGCAGTTCTCACATGGTCTCAGACAGGGGGGGCAATCACGAGTGCAAGGCTCCCTGCACTTGTGAGAGCAAACCAGGAGACGCTCACACTGGTGAAAACATGGGAAATGGAACCTTCCCTGATAACACTTGCCACAGTTACCACGACACGCATGGCCACATTTTAGCTGATGCTTACAAGGGGTCCTACATTCAGGCCCCTCTATTTGTGTTTTGTAAAAGCAAGCATCTTGCTGGCTGTGGCCGCACCTTAGTTTTAAGTTGACCTTCACTTTGCACTTAATGGTGCATGGTTCTCCACAAACTGAATCACATGGATGTTCACAGTGAAGCAACTTCTGGCAAGGCTCCTGGCACGTAAAGGTCTTCGGGTCCTGGTGGCAAGGAACCATCTGCGTGTGTTGACACTGGGGTATGATCTTCTCAACCTTAACTGCACATTTCTCTGGACATGCTCTGTGGCACACAAGTGTGCACCTGTGTCCCAGTTTGCATAAAATCTTCTGGCACTTCTTGACACACTTGTACTTCTTGTGTTCAGGGTCGTAGGGGTGGCAGACACTTGAGCAAACATGGCCACAATCCAAACGGAAGTTGCAAGGCTGGGTGCAGCCACCCTCAGGCGCTTGTTTAAAATCTTCAGCACATGACGCTCTTATCTGTCGATCTGGATGATTCTGACAGCACAGAGTCAGAGCATCCCCAATCTGGTTCTTCTCCCTCAAGGTGTAGAAGATGTTGCTCCACAGTTTGACCTGTCCTAGCATTGCACTGTTGCCAATACAGTAAAGACCTTTCTTGGCACGAGACAAGGCTACACAGACACGATTGGGAATGTTCAGAAAACCAACTTTACGCTGCTGGTTGCTGCGGACCAGAGACAACAAGACGATGTCATTCTCCTCTCCCTGGTACTTGTCCACCACGTGAACTTTGACCCCTGTGAACTCGCTAGCAGGCATAAGTTTGCGCAGACAGTGAAGCTGGCCAGTATAGGTTGTGAGGATGGTAATTTGCTCTGGTTTGTAGTCTTGAAAGAGAAGATAGCGACAAAGAGCGACTACAAACATTGCCTCATGCCGGTTTTGATGGCTTCTACCATCTTTGATCTCTTCTTCTGGGTGGTTGTGCTCCACGAAGAATAAATTGGTATTAAGGCCCTGTAAGACAGCATTTAATAAAAACATATTCTATGTTATTCTTTGATATTTATCATATGCTTTTGGATTCAATATTCTTAATCTTGCATGCAAGATCCACACAGGGAAGTAAACAGATATGAGAGCAAATAAGACATGCACCTTGATGTTGTCATAGTCAAAAACAGAGGGATGGTTTTCCAGCTCTGAGTAGATGTGTGGGGTCAGTAGACAGGCAATTTCTGGCCTCATACGATGCTGAAAAACAAACCAAAACAGACACATTACAAAAACAGGCAATCACATGGATACAGATGCATGCATGCACCTATAAACATACACACAAACATCAATTCAAGTATAATGTTTTTAATTTTTTTGCATCATCTGAACATGTACATGTTACTGATAGATAGATGTTACGATAAGGTGAACGGTTGCAGAAATACAAACCTGGTAGTTGAGTCTGACAAAAGGAAGTCCCATCTTCACAAGCCTCTCAAACATGGACATCTCCAGGTGGAAGTTCTTAGCAAGTTCGTATACTGTGGCACTGGGGCGCAGCTAAAAGAAAAATCACATTTTCATCATATGCTCTTCAGTTTTTATGAATTATTGAAAAGTAAAAAATAATTAGAACCTGGGGTCTTGTGACCCTAACATAGAGGCTTTTAGGGCTAGAAAATATGCTTTTATAATTAATATAATATTCTAATGCAGGTTTGGTCATCTTTCTAAAGCGTTTGTAATGTTTGGAGCTCATATGATATGCACATGTACCCGAAACATGATTGTGCAACTTACGTATAATATGGCAGGTTTACTGCTTATATTAGCATATTTGAGTATATATAAGAGCCCAAGATCAGGTTAACAATAGAGGGATGTCTTTCATGGTCGCATGCATGTGTTGATCAGGCCATTTGCAGTTATGTAAATGCTATTGAACATTTATTACACAGTTCCTAGACACAGGTAGAAGCAACCATTTATACAGAAGCAAGCCTATAAGGGATAAACAATATTCTGCCATGGGTTTCAGTTTTAGAGTGACTGGATGGGAATATAGAATGTATGCAAATGCCCTCTAACTTTCTTTTGCTGTCCTGTTAAGTTTTTCACTGTTTTTCCTGTATGTGTGTGTGTGTGTGTGATGTGTGTGTGTGTGTGTGTGTGTGTGTGTGTGTGTGTGTGTGTGTGTGTGTGTGTGTGTGTGTGTGTGTGTGTGTGTGTGTGTGTGTGTGTGTATACCTACTTTAGCTAGGACAGAGTGTGATTGTGCATGTATGTGGGAGGGGTGTGGGGGAGGCAAGACAAATTCTAGTATAAATGTGAAGCATTGTGTTCTGCTCGACTCAACACCAAACCTGTGATTAATGAACAGCACAACAATGCCAAAGCTTATTTTACTCAGAAAGTGTGATCCATCCACCTCCATTACATGCACAGATTCAAGTTTGGGCTCCACAAAAACAAAAGCTCTGAACACTTGTTCATAGAGTCAAATGGCTTCAAACCCATGAAATAAACAGATTAACTCATATTTGCGCAATCAGAAAACGTCATCTTGTTTTCCTTTATACGTTTTCTTTTGTGTGTGTGTGTTTTTTTTTTTACCACACCTGTGCTAATTTAATTATCCAGTAGTTTAAATTGATAAATCAGAGATATTTTAATATTGATTTATTTTGCACTTGTAGTCAACATGTCTGGCACATTAAATTATGGCCACTGGTGTAAAACAATGAAGGGAGCCTGAGGCGCATTTGTAAATTACATTTATATTAATCTGATCTACCTGATGTATAAAAATTATCATGGATTTGCAAGCCCAAGTTACAATAAAATTAATTTTGAAGTCAAACTCTATTTTAAGTTTAATTCTTATACTTGTTAAACTTTCAGTACAATTGAAGTCAGGTTTGTTTGTATAGTCAAATGTGTGCATCAATTCATGCATAAACATAGTACAACGAGCAAATATTAGGAGAAGAGCAGACAGAAGTTTCCCAGCAAGATGAGACCAGGACAGAATATTGAGATGTGTGAGAGAATTGTGTGTAGTTGTGATTGCATACTGCAGATTGCTAGACAGGCTGCCTGGCCATATGTCCTTGGCAGGCCCTGACAAGTTGTTGTAATAGTCAAATGATGTCCAGCATATCACTCCTCACTCTTCTCTTCTCTATCTCTTGTAATGGTTGGCATGGAATGTTTTTATTTTTGCTATTTCCCTGAAGGCAACACACACAACCATACCGACAACCACACAAATACACAAAATCTCTCATGACAGGTTGTCCTTTAAATTTTCACCTAGGCATGTAAATTGGGCAATTTCAGTCCGAGAATGATGATTTATTCAAATACACCAGCGCACAAACTGTCATGCAGAGTTAAATGAGATGCCACCAATAGTTTTAGGAATCATTGCCCGATCTGTCTATTTGTGTGGGTTCCTACTTGTTGGTGGTCTCCGATGAGGATGAGGTGTTGGCATGCTTCGCTCAGTGTGGTGATCGTGTGGGCCTCAAGAACCTCTGCAGCCTCTTCTACTATCACCAGACGTGGACGCACTTCCTGCAGAACTTTACGGAACTTGGCCGCCCCTGTTGTTGTCATGCCAATAACCTAAATGGACAGTGCATGTGTTTATTTACACATGATTCATTCTATTACCACATATGATCATTTAAGTTTTGACTAAACAAGGATCTACTTTAGGAGGAAATATCCTTCACACTATTTATTACTGCAAATTTCTGTACCGTGGCTTCTTTGAGGAGGCAAAGGTTCTCATGGCGTTTTACATCAGCCAATCTGTCCACTGTGTTCTGATAGGCCTGCTCAGACTCGAAGACTTTGGCGCAAAGTTCTGCCCTGTAGCGCGCCACCCACAACCTGAAGAAACAAAACAAACTAATAATATTAAAACATTGTGACAACTGATTCAATTATATGAAAGCCTCTAAGACCTCTAAGACTCTCATGATTTGCTCTTCATCTGGAAGTATATGTCTGTCTTAGAAGAAAATGGCTCTATTTGTTAGTTTCAATGATAATTAAGATTATGTAAACAGGAGTCCTTACAGTCCTGTTTTCACAGTAATAGAAGTTACGTCTTGGCTCTCTGAGGTGAGAAGTATCCTCTGGGATACATTTTCCTGATGATTAGTTGACTTAATTATACACACTGGGAATAGACTACTTCTACCAGACTAAGGCTGCTTGGGGGGTGAGAGGCAGCATAGGAAAAGAAGGAAGACAAAGACAAAGAAGTATGGAAAGAGGACAGAAATGTAAGAAAGGTACTAGGAGGTACATAGTTAGTGAACAAAGGAAAAAAAATGAAACAGATGTAGACCTACCGATAGAGTCTCCATCTGTTTGGCAGGCTCAGGGTCCAAATATCCAAGACAGCATGTTCCTCAAGTTCAGTCATAGTCGAGCTCTTCCTCACCTCTTTCCTGATTTTGCTCTTCATCTTTTTCTTCTGTTTGCGCTGTATCTGTAAAGATCAGAACAGGGTCAGCATTTAACTTTAGACCCTAATTTCTTTTAATAGTTTAAATACGAACTAATCTGGTCGCACTTTTGTTTCTCTGTAATTGAAACAGAACGGGGCATTCTCTTGGTCTGTTTCAAAACCAACATTAAAAGGGTGAAGAGGCAACAGCATTGACACAGAGGTACTGTAGATAGCTACAGTATGTTCTGGGTAAAGTATGACTGTCTGGAACATAGTAAAGATATGAATCAGTGACAGAGAAGCAGATTATAGTGCATGGGAGGTTTAAGAAGTTTTCATGGATGTTTGAAGTTTCTTTCTGTGACTCTGCTGTGAATTTAAACTGATTCTCCTGTGGAAACCAGCAAGCTACAATCTTTTCAAAGCAGCTTTTCAGGATAGTTGGTGAGTATTTGGTACTCAAAAGTAACAGTCCTACTCAGTTTCTCAGGCTATTCCAATGATGAACACTCGATGGCAATAGTGTGCAAAGACATAAAACAATGTGGCAACAAAAGTACGTAAGATAAAGACTGCTAGCAAGCAAACATGGATACATATAATGTAAACTCTACAGGGTACCTTGAAGTTTACAGTGCAACACCTGTACATTTATGGATCTACTTGAAAGCTTTTAGATTTACTGTAAGCAGGGGCATATATGTACTGCTCTCAAACCGTACTTTAGCTCTAAATGTCTGAATCTGTCTGAATAGGGATTGCAAAAATGTTAAACTCACTCCAATCTCTACATGAAACTTCTCTTAATTTTACCTCAAATCCTTCCTCGCTCTGCTCAGCCCGTATTTCAGATTTATCCAAGTTCATTGCCAGCATTAGTTCTTCGACTTCTCTGACAACCTCCTGAGTGTCTCCCTTGTTTCTTCTATCTCTATCTCTTCTTCCAGCTCTGGGACCAATGTTGTCTTCAATAATCCGCTCCGCCTGGATAAGATCTGCTTCCTCTGCGATTTCAATGAGGTCCTCTTCTTCTTCTGCTTCCTCTGCTTCTATATCTAACACATTGCAGTAAGAATCAGTATGAGAATGATTTCATTCACCAGCACAATAAATGTACTGAGTTTTAGGACATTGACAACTTATAAAGTAGCATGGAGCGTAATACCACACAAGAAAATGTGCTAAAATACAGAAAAACAAAATAACAAGTGAGTTAAGAGACAGACCATATCAGTCAGCTTCATGATTTATAGAGCCTTCAGAAATGGTGTACCTGAACGGGGTGGTGGATTATTTATTATTGCTAGCTGCAAAATCCAGCTGGAGCTGTGTAGAGTTTAGACTTTGATAGTTATTTTGCCATTTTTGGAGCTCTTAAGTATTCATTTCAGCTGGTTTGCAGACTGCTAAACAAGGGCTACCTTGTTTAGCAGCTGGTGTTCAGACAAACAGCTGTGGACTGGGAGTAAAACTATAATGACAGAATTCAGTTTAATTTTAAAAAGTAAATTTGAAACTAATATTTGTCAGGAGAATTCAAGCTTTATCCAATTGCACCACAATCATAACAAATGCAATAAAAGACAACAAATAACTGTTAACCGGGGTAGATTCCAGAAAACAGGCTACAAAAAGCAGGGCTTATTGCAAAAAGCCTAACTTCAGTTGCAATGAACACTGAGGTGCTAAGCAAACACGGATCACATCAATTTAATATGAAGAAGGGCAATTAGAGAGAGAGCTGCTCCTCACTAAGGTTGTATTTTCCATTTCAGCACACATTTTATCACAAATTAGGTTATATCAAATGAACAGTTCAGTTGAATTATTATAAATTAAGTCCATTTGCAATTCTGTCTCAGCCATTTAAATCAATCTGTAATGGAGTGCCATTAAAATCAGTACAGGTCTTATGTGTCTGCTGGTTGATAATGCATTTGACTTCATTACTTCTTTAATGCAGTAGTCAATATCATTTCCATTGCAATCCAACAATAGTGAGGTGAAATGACTTTACAAAAACAACAGTAGATCTTCTGTTATCACTTCTGTATTATGAACATGCAGACAGTTACAATACAAATGTATCTTTACCACCTGTGTAAGGGGTTTGTTAAAATAATTAGAAAATTAACTAAATTAGAAAAAGGCATTTGTGGAGGGAATGTTGTTAAATTCAAGCTAACATAGTTGTAGTTTTGAGGCGCTGTTTATACACTATCAGTGAAAAGAAGCTGGATCCTCTTACACCGTTTCAGTCAAGCACCACTTACAGTTTAAGCCTTACCTTCATTTCCATTTGCATTCTCTGTCTCCCTCTGCAGGAAGGTGGTGGAACCCAAACCCAACCAATCCATCATCAAACTGGGCTTCTTCTCAGTCCAGATCTCAAAACCATCCTGTGTCTGCAAATTATTTCATAAACACGAACGGATGAGTTTGTTACCTAATTTATTATGTCTCGCTCAGGTTACATAAATACATGAAATGTGTATTTTTCATTCAGTATGACTCACAGGTGGTTGGTGCAGACTGTCCCAGTGTCTGCCCAAAATGTACTTCTGTAAGAAGTATTCACGTAGGACACCTTTCAGAGAACACTCCAGCCTCATACTGTGCATCTCGATTCCCCTCTCCTCCTGACACAGCTGCTTGTAAATCTGTTAAACAGGTCATGAACACTACAGCGATTAGGTGGAGAAATTAAATAAGAATGTGTGTGATATAATGCAGTAAAGTGATGAGTATAACCAGCTAAATTATTTGGAATTATTCAAATCTATTATATTCTTTTGTACATTCTCACATTTTGCTTTGCATGAAAATAAAGTGGGGAAGCAACTTGAAACATAAAGTTAACTTGTAAGAGTCACATCGTAGGTCAGTCAGCATGAGCTCACCTCATTAAATGCATTACGCAGGTGAGACGGCAGCGAACGTTTGAAGTTAGCCGAGTGGGTCAGCTCCCTTAGATTGAAACGCTTCAGGATCTCACTGTTGCTGCGGCCCCCCACTCTCACTATGCCGTCTTTCAGAAATTTATGAATACCTTATATGCAGAGACAAACCAAATGCACATCACATCCAGCACAACAGAAAGCTTATTTGTTTTTAACATTGTCCATTTAAGGCCACCAAGCAGGAGTTTGTAAAGACAAATAATCAAAAGAAACTTGAAGTCAATGTTTGTGACCCTTTAACAAACATTTCAGCACATTAACAAATACAGCTCAGAAGAATTGTTGTTTGAATTAGAAATATATGACATTGACAAGAGGCCATGTTTTTAAATCCCAAACCACAAAATGAATCTGATATTATTATGAATCACTGCTTACCCTCAAGGAACTGATCCAGGGCATGGTTGGTGTAACACACTACCAGCATTGGAACTGTGTCCAATTTACTTCTCCAAAGTTCCTGATTGGTCAACAGAGCCTGAGCAATCTTAAGGCCAACGTAGGTTTTTCCTGAGAAAATGAAAGAAACAGAGTAGCCTCATTTTAGAAGGGAAATTCTTTGGATTTTGTTTTTCCGCAAATGTGGGAAATAAACGCTACACTTTTCATTCACAAATGAAGTCATCCTTCCAACAATGCCTTTTCAATGTCTCACCAGTGCCAGGAGG
This sequence comes from Dicentrarchus labrax, assembly GCF_905237075.1. Classification (NCBI taxonomy): domain Eukaryota; kingdom Metazoa; phylum Chordata; class Actinopteri; family Moronidae; genus Dicentrarchus; species Dicentrarchus labrax. The sequence goes on along the minus strand of NW_026136711.1, from coordinate 26,129,109 downwards.
TCCCTGTATGATGGCCAGCTCCTTCGTCAGGGCCAGCTGGAAGGCTTGCATTTGAGACTCATCCAGCCCCAGCTCCTCCATTCCTGGCCAGGCCTTTTCGTCCCGGCTGTGAAAGGGCCGTATGTGGTCCTTGTAGTCAGGGTCAGCAATGGATGACAGGTCATAAGTATCTCTTCTTCGCAGATAAGCTGGGGGATGCACGTCTGTGCTGCACTCCACTATGTACCTGGAAGAATTAGGATTAGGTAGGATTACATCTTTTAGCTTTTACTATCTGTGTAATAGGAGGATATGGAGACTTATCATTAATAGATTCTTATTAATATCTTCTTATTTCAAAGGTTTTTTTAAAAAGGTTCCAATTAAAAACCTACAGTACAATCCACTGCAATAAACATGTAAAAGCATAATTTGCTTTCATCATTAAAGTGAGCCTACAGCTGCCATTGTGGCTACAAAAACACTTACAAAATAATGATAAATGTTAAAACATAAGGTAATACTAGCACTAGTAGAGTCCTACAGTTGCTCAACTGACTCAATAATGTTGAATCACACAGCAATATCTATCTAAAGTTGGCTACTAAGCTACACTGTTTGCACCACAATACTGACCCAAATCAGTATCTACCATTGACAAAAACATACATTTTATGTACAAAAGGGTGACTAGGCTACACTGTGTGAATATGTGGCTGATAACTCCCATGGTGCAGTTTTGAAGTAAAAACAGTTTAAAGTTGTTTCAGGTATTCACAGGAGAGAAGTCTGGGAGACAGATGGCCAACAAAATGTCTCATCTAAGACATTACTTTGTGGTATCTATGAAGGGCACTGGGACTGCAGACAACCAAACTTTTGAACTCAACCATGCGTGGCAGCTTTTTGGGAATAGCATAGCGGTATGATTAACTCATGCCAATTAAAAACGTGATTGCTGAACTCGCTTTATACCGTTTCTCCCCCAAACGCCCTTTGAAAAATCTACATGTGAGCTTGTTTTGAAAGTGCTGTGGGATTATGTAAAAACTATGACCTTCATGGTAAAATGTAAAACTTCAAAGCACACAAACACACATTCTTACCTCTGAAAGGGCAGACTGTCCTCCTCTTGCTCCTGTAGGCCATCTAGAACGTAACGATAGGCCTCAAAGTAGGCAGTAGTCTCAACCATCAGGAACAACTGATCTTTCTGTGAGATAAATCAAGTTTAGTTCTTTGTTTATCTGTTAAAATCTATAAAACCATGAACCCTGCACCTATCCATTAGAGCTGCAATAGTTATACTGAAAGCTGGTTTTAATATTTTGTCATATGCATTCTTTTCTTATCAACAACTGCACATCATTTACTGCCCCACCTGAATTCCAGCCAACATCAATCTGCTTTCTTCAGTAAAGCTAATCTGGACCTGTCCCTTCTGCAGGTCTTTGGGATCCCGATCTGACACTGTGGCAAACAAAAATGTCTCAAAATTGTCAGAAGACAGGCAGACCAGGGAACCGTAGATCAGCCTCTTGGAGTTCTGCCAGCGCACAAACTGTAGGAAAGACGGAGGAAGTATTATTGGTGTACGTGTTAATATTTGTCTTCCCAATACTGAATGTAATAAACATCTAAATCAATTCAGAGGCTAACCATAAGTGGCTGAATGTCGAACTGGACGATGTAGGCAAGGCCAGTGTGTGTGCATTTGGGCACCACCAGTCTTGTGTCACAATATACTCTGATATCGTCAAAGCGTTTCTTCTTCAGCGGATTGTCATTTCTTCCCATGGCCATTTGGTTCCAAAGCAATTGCTGGATCCCCTCACGGAGTGGCCGCACAAAGTCCTCTCTCAGCAGCCGGAAGTGCGTGTCAAGGTAGATGTGGGTGTTTGTGTAGCGCTGAGAGGTGAGGTTAGGTCTAAGGAAGGGCCTGGCGGCCTGGTGGAGCTCCTCATGAGTTGGGTATATGGGTATGGTCCTGTAATCTTGCTGGTCTTCTTCACCTGGATTAGAAATAGTAGGACTTTTCAGTTACTCACATTTCTATAAAACTGTGTGGTAATTTTAAAAACAACCTAAAATATTTTCTGGTTATTTTTCAGTGTTGGTTTTTAGGGCAGGGTAAGGCATGTCAGTAAAAATATCTAAGAATACCATTACCTGGATTATCAACTCCTGGGGTTAGGAGGGCATAAGTGTCCTTGTCTGAGCGCAGGGTACCCTCCCTGGATTTCTCCTGAAGGTGCCTGATCAGGACATGAAGACCCTCCACACTCTCCTCAACTTGAGGTTGGATTTCCACTCCTGATGTTTTCAGGCTGTTGATGGAGGCTTGGAGCTGCGTCAGTAGCAACCTCACTACCTGGACAGAGCTAGCAGGGAATATGCTGAGGACCTAATAAGCAGATATTGATGATAGTTAGTCAATATATACATTTTTAATGACTAATTGGAATTGTTAACAGAAATAAGCAGGGTCTCAGGGTCTACTCAGTTATGTCAGTGTAAACTCACTGAGTTACACTCACTGTGTATTTGTCCATGTATTCCTTCCCTTATCCTTTAATTATATATACAGACTAATTGGTTTCTTTGTTCATTCTTTCCTATATTTACCTCTGACAGAATAGCCAGGATGTTTTCCAGATGTTGTGGGTATTGTGCTCTGCGCTCAGCATTGAACTCTGACTCCATGCCCACAAGATAGAAGGGCAGGACGGCGCGGAAGAACCCTGAATCTTTTATGATGCCGGCCAGGTGCTGCAGGGTGCCTCTGTCTGTCCGTGCTTTGAAGGCTTTACTCAGCACCAGGCAGAGGAGTTCGACAAGGTCCTTCCTCATTGTTGTCTCATTTAGGACATCTCGTAGGGCGGGTTTAGCGGACAGGGTGATGGCCACTACAGATGGGTCTTTTTGAGAGAGTTCTTCCAGTGTTTTATAGCCCAGTCCGTTGCCCTGTGGCGCCCCAACTCTGCCTGTGGAATTAGATCTTCCTCCATTCCTCTCTTGTCTGTCTCTCACACCATCTCTTCTTTCACCCCCTCTACCTCCTCTTCTATCCACACTATATCCTCCTCTCCTTACACCCATTTCTGCCATCCCCCTTCTCGCCCCTTCTCTTTCATCTGCAGCATGCTCTCCAATTCTTCCCACATCCCCTCTCTCTGCCCTTTCACCTCCATTTCCGCCTCTCCCCCTCCATCCTCCTCTTCCTCCTCCTCCTCCTCCTCCTCCTCCTCCTCCTCCTCCTCTCGGTCTGGCTCCTCCTCCCTGTCTTCCTGCATCTCTGGTGCCCCCTCTGCCTGCACCTGCTGCTCCTCCTCCTCTTCCTCCTCTACCTCTCCATTGTGCCCCTTCACCTCTTGCTTCATCCCTGCCTTCTCTTGCTGCACCTCTTTCACCCCCTCTACCTGGGTCTCCTCCTCTTCCTCTGCCTCTCCCACGCATCCCATCACCTACTCCTCCTCCTCCTTCTCCTCTACCCGTGTCTTCCCTTTCAGCTTGACCACCCCCACAACTTTGTGCTCTTCTTCTGGCCTGTGCACCTCCTCGTCCTCTCCATCCACCTGCATTTTCATTTTGGCCAGTATCTGGGGGGTAAAACATTCATATACTAAGACCTTGAAAATTAATGTATTTTTCTGAATTGCCTCATACTGTGTAATTACCATTATGCCGTCCTCTTCTCCCCGTTATTAACGTGAGTCTTTCCATTGGTAACGCTGCTGATTTCTGAGTGGCAAGAAATTAGACAGTGGAAGTGAAAAAACATTTGAGCATGATTACACAAGAATTTGAAAGATACTTAATGTATGTATGAGCCCATAAAAACCCCTTTTAAAAGACGTACTTTCACTATTATGATAATTATCAGCGTTATCAGTATTTTGCAAGGTCAGAGGAGTGCTGGAGTCAGATAAAAAGGGATGATCTCATTGTTTATAGTTTCAAGGGAAATGAAAGCTTGCCTGTCCCTTCCTTTAAAAGATAAAAGTTTTTGTTTGATATGTATTTGAATGCCCATAGCAATCAATAGATGCACACTAGATTTGAACTATTCTGGGACTTTAATTGTTGGCATACTATGTGACTATGTGTTTATTTCAAATGCATTTTTTATTACAATGTTGTTTAGAGTTTCCTTTGCTTGCTATTGCAGTGACTTAACCCAAATGAAGAGTGTGCCCTCTACTGGATGCATGAAGGACTTGCATGTAAGTGTAGGTTTCTGTTCACCAGAAATCGGATGAGAGCTTTCAACCACAAACCCTGTTTGTTCGGATCTGCTGAAACACCCTAAGGCGTAACAGATAAAATGATACTGCAGTTCATTTGCAAAGCCTTTTATTTGTTATAATACACCATACTCCACAATAATTATATACATTTCTTAGACTGACAGGACATTTTTGATTATCAGTCTCATTCTTTCATCATTCCCAGTCCTATATTTTATTCATAAACTATTTCCCAGTAATTTAGCCAGCTGACTCTAACTTCCACCCTCTTTCCAAAACGCAACATAAAGAAAAGAAAGAAGGAAAGAAAGAACTTACCAAGACTGAAATCCACTTGACATTAATCTTTCAACCATCATGAAGCTTTACAAAGCAAGGCAGGCCCGTTTGCTATTAATACACCATCTATCCTTCTCAGTCGGCAGTCTGTGTCTCAGGTTTCCTGCTGCTCACACTGCTCGGCTCAGGAAGCTGCTGGCTCATTTAAATACTCCGTCATTTTCGTTTTCGTTTCTTCAGAAGCAACAAACACACCACACCGATCAGTCAGCGTGCACTATGTTTGGGCTGTGACTCACACAGACACATGATTATCGTCTATGCACACAACAAATTATGCGCAATTAGCCTACTGCTCAGTATCTATGGCTTATTCACCAGCAGGCTACAGTGCATGTGTGGCCGGATACTGAGTTTTGTCATCCAACTATATTTGAGGTATACCGGAATAAGCGCTCAGATATTTTACATCATATATCAGTGGGAAAATAAAATATATAAAGTAAAATGATTTGATCAATAAGAGTATGATAGTATTATCAGTTAAACGTACTGGAATTATTAAAGGATGATGCATTAACGTGTTTTCTAATTCAAGTTTAACTAGACACTGCTGCAGCACATACAAGGAGGTTGAAAAAAAAAAAGCCCTGCCTTGTTTTCATTAATTAGTAACTCTTTGCCATCAAGTTAGAACATGCAGAATATCTCACGTCTTGATCTTGATGTGGCTTGTTCTTGTTTCGAGAAAACACAACTCGATCACATTATAAAACAGGTCTTTAGAAACAAAGTCAGCACAATTCATAGAAAACACTGGTGCCTCTGAACACTACTTCTTTATATTTCTTAAATTTTCTTTTGTTGCTTTTGATTGACAACTCGAAGATGTCTTCCGATCAATTAATTAATCAGCCGGGGAGGGGGTCCTGTTTGCCAGCTTCTCACCCATTAGGTGGCATTGCTTTCTTCAAAAATAAAAAAAATAAATAAAACTGGCATTAACAAAAACATAGTACAATATTTGAATGTACAATGTATTAGGTCACAGTAGAAGTAGTCCAATTAAAAAGGAGAAAAGTGCAAATAATTTAGGTGAATAACTAAATGAACTTGGTGACTTCCTCATTCGCTAAACACAGCCTCCTCTTCCTCCTCCTCCTCCTCCTCCTCCTCCTCACCTCACCTCCTCCCATCATCTGGACCCTACGTCATCATTGTGTCTGAGTAGGGAGGCTAGCTAAAGCTCGCTGTGTCCCATTGGTCGCCTCCGTCAATGTAAACATGTAGCCGTGGCACCACTTTAACCTCACTTATATTCACCGGTGTTTTCCTGTTTGTTAACCAGTAAGTCAGCAGTCTCAGTAACCATGGCCGTGTCGCTGAAAATAGCAGTTTCGGAACCGGGGCAGTGCAGTGTGAGCTTGATAACTAGCTAGCTAAGACTGAGGAGCTAACACTCACCGGGCCGTGTGTTTTGGATGAGAGCTGGCCTTGCTAATTTGACAGCTAGCTGGCGGCGGCCACGATAAAAAGAAAATCGGGCTAAGTCTTGGTTAGCCAAACGAAGGAGGATGGCAAGTAATGCAATCTAGCGAGGACACACATCGAGAAGTGGAGAAAGAAAATGAAGAACTCGAGAAGTGTTGGTGCCTCGTCACCTGTGAATGGGAAGCAAGGCAACGGTAAGTGTCGCTAAGTTTGCTAGCTGCCTTCATTATTAGGGGCAGTCGTATGTTTAAGGCATTGCAGCAGAAAAAAACGAATTTCATTTTAATGTTATAAACGCGATAGTTTGTGTCTGCTGCTGGAAGCTGGATAACTGAGCCCTGCATAACCATAACCAAATGTGTTAACCTTCGTTAGCAGCATGTAAACACTAACTCACTGTTGGAAGGGGAAAGTAAACACAGGCTAACTTAGCCAATTTAAAATGGTGCTTCTTATTTATGTGTCTCAGACTGGGACACCAGGCGGAAGAGGAAAGTTGCGGACATCACACAGGCCCTTAGTGCGAGTCCGGTGGATGTGGCAGCTTTGAGGAGGATGGCTATCAGTGAAGGAGGACTGCTGACCGATGAGATACGCTGTCAAGTCTGGCCTCGGCTTCTCAACGTCCCCCTTCACGTCTTGGATCAAGAGCCAGGTATCATGTCAGCTGCATATGCTTAAACAGAGCAGTGTAGGATATCTATGTGCCATGGCACAGACACTCACTTTTCCACTATACATGACAAATATTAACATAGAGAGTCTTAGCAGGTGCAAGCTCTCCCACATACAGTATTTAACTTGTGTATGGTAATGCTGATGGTGGCGTGTCTTGTCCAGAAACGGTGGAGCGGGAGAATAACAAGGACTACAACCAGGTGTTGCTGGATGTCCAGCGCTCGCTGCGGAGGTTTCCACCTGGTGAGTTGAACCCATACCTTCTGTTTCATGAAGCCCTGCTGTGTGTATATTCCTACAGGAACAGACACACACACACATACAACCAAGCTGTGGTGCATCAAATATAGAGCGTTTGACTTACAAGTGGTTGTGTTGAATATAGTGTATTGTCACTAATAGTTTGTAAGTCAAGGGTTTTTTTTTTTCACCATCCTTAAATTAGAAACAAACAACATATATACAAAGTCGTAGAGTTAGCTTTCATTTGAAATCTGTCAATATTTAGTTCAATACCAGTGCAACATTTTTGAGTAGTAGTCTTCCTCTCTTTTATAAAGCCATCAGTGTGTCTCTGTAAGCAAATGTACATTGATTATCCTACAGACCAATGCAGTGTCAAAACTTTGCCACTACTCTACCTCCTGTAGCGTACCGTTACTTTTACTGGTAGTCAACTTGGCACACCGACAAAATTCCAGAAGAGCTCTTAAAGGGTGCAGCCGTATTGTCCACACTGCACTGCTAGAACCTTTGCCAGTCCAGCTCACGAGCATTCATATTACTATTAGTATTAATACTTAGGTTGGTAAGTAAAGATCTATCGATTTAACACTGCGCTTGAAGGAGCTGCTCCCAAAATGCTTTTCTATTGAGATAATCTCAGTTAAGTTTGATCTGTCCGTAACTGTGATAGCTGTCAGTAAAGAAGTCACAGTTGGTCGGATTGTTCTGCCTTCAAAATAAAACTGTAGAATTAATTGTTACTTGCAGAGGGAAAGACTTTAATAGATTTAATATACGGTATTGTATATGTCTGTCATTTTTCTTCAATATATATTAATTAATGTATTACTCCGAGCACAGCAGAATTAGCTTTTACCCTGCATTTTTTCCCCATTAATTCTTTTCTGGCATGTTTGACTGGCCCTTGAACAAGCAATGAATGATGCCATTCAATACTGGGATTATCTTCTATTTGACTGAGGAGTATAATACAGCAAGCACTGTGTCTACTGCGGTTAATCATACCAGCATCAGTCAGCTTGAACAAATTATGACTGAATTGGTTATGGAAAATTGATATGGCTGCAACTCTGGTATGTTATATTTATGAGGTCACTAATGTAGTGGAACACCCAAAGCCTATATAAATTAACAACTGTATTTTATGTTGGGTGCACTATCACAGGTATGCCAGATGAGCAGAGGGAGGGTCTTCAGGAAGAGCTAATTGACATCATCCTCCGGGTTCTGAAACGTAATTCCCAGCTGCACTACTACCAAGGATACCATGACATTGTTGTCACCTTCTTATTGGTCCTGGGAGAGCGCCTTGCAACTGCTCTTGTGGAAAAGCTCTCCACGCATCATCTCAGGTACTTACTATATGGATACATTTATCTGCAGCAGCTTTTTTTACCTACCAGCTTTTACTTTGTTTTTCTTTCTCTGTTATGTGTCCACATGTCAGATAAAAAAAAACTCCTTTCCTTCCTTGCCTTCCTCCTTCACCTTCTTCAACAATGGTCCATTGTGCACTCTAAAAATGCTCTGTTTTATGCTCTTCCAGGGACTTCATGGATCCTACCATGGACAACACAAAACACATTCTTAACTATTTGATGCCCATCATTGACAGGGTCAACCCTGAAGTGCATGACTTCATGCAACAGTAAGCCTCTTTGCTTTTTAAGTGATAACAGTACAAATCATTATTTTCTCTATCCCATCAGAGGTTATTTATAAGACATGAGACTTTTCCAAATGAGAAATTCATCCTCACTTTATTTGCAGTATGAATATGATTTCCTGTATTTGCTGTAATTAGGGTAGGACGTTAAGAGATTTAAAATAAGCTTCATACCCAACACAGCTTTCCTTATGGTTATGAAATGTAATATCATTTAAATCTACTCTACAAATTATTTCCACCAGTGGCTGCTGTTTTAAATGAATACAAGTCTATTTTGTTTCTGTCTGAAGCACTATTGCTTTATATGAATCCTGCCATCCCTGTCAAGATGATAGCAGGAGATATACAATATCTATGGTGGTGGTAGTTAATGTGAACTGCTGCCACTGTTGTAATTATGCAAGCATCACCATTACGAGCTTTGACATTTCAAATTACAAACCTAACAGAAAAAATGTTGATGTTAATGTGAGATTTACGAAATGTTTAGACATGCAACATTTAATATCAGAGTTATTACTTTTTCAAGAAACAAATTATGTATTAACAGTATGGTTTATTGGCAGACAGACAGAAGTGCATGTTCAGCGATGCTTCCAATATCATGGCTATAATCCAAAGAGAAATTCCATGATGGTCAATAATACTTAGATTTGCTGTATCTGCCACCTTTCTGACATACCTATTATTATAGAAATATCTTCTTCCAAGTGTTTTAAAGCAGCCAAGATTAATGTTGAACCTCACACTCTCAACTCTAAAGTGAAGGAGAAGGTGACTGTGCACTTACAACGTACTGATCCTATTATGACAGCTCAAGTTACATCTCTAGAGACTTAACAGCAGAGGTCATGAAGTCCTCCGCTTGGAGGGCTGACATGACTGTTCCCTTCTATATCTTTCAGTTCCAGATCCTATAGCAAAACCCCTTTTAATCATTTCTGGTGTTGAGTGCTAGACATTAATCCTGAAGTGGAGCATGAGCACGCTTTACTGTTTTGTGTGCTGACGTAAGTTGATTCCTGTCATGTACTGATTGACTCTTAGGGCCGAGGTGGGCACAGTCTTCGCTCTCAGTTGGCTGATCACCTGGTTTGGCCACGTTCTGTCAGACTTCCGCCATGTTGTCCGGTTGTATGACTTCTTCCTGGCCTGCCATCCTTTGATGCCCATCTACTTTGCTGCTGTGGTGAGCTTCCTATATCAACACTAGTTTGCAGTCCAGAGGGGACGGATTGAGAAACCTAACTTTAATTTACAGTACATGAACTAAGTCTGCTGAATCAGTTTGAGGCAAGAGCATTTGTAGGAGTTAAAGTGTGTATTGATTTGTGAGTCAGAGGCTAGCGGTTACCCTTTGTGGAGGTGTCCTCTTTTATTTGAGGCTTGACTGCACAATAGGCCTTTGTGACAGCTTAAGGATATATTGTTATTATTATTGTGATGATTATGTTGCTCCATTGGGTGAGTTGTAGTTGAAGATATAGTGCAGGTTGCTAGAATGTGATGACACTAGAACCTCTCCTGTATTAAGAAAGGTAAAGGTAGAAATAAGTTGTTGTTGATTGAGCAGTTTATTGATAAAATCAAGGCTCTGCAGTTATATTAAATCATAATAATAAATCAAGTTTGGCTAACCTGAACATCTCCAACATGTCACTCTAAGTCCTTGTATGTCTGATGGGTAATAGCCTGTTTAGTTTTCAGTGTGTAATAACAAATATGTTTTATTGGTACTTGTGTTGCAGATCGTACTGTACAGAGAAGAGGAGGTGCTGGACTGTGAATGTGATATGGCCATGGTTCATCACTTGCTGTCTCAGATTCCCCAGGATCTGCCATATGAAACACTCATCAGCCGAGCAGGAGACCTCTTTGTCCAGTTCCCTCCCTCTGAACTGGCCAGAGAGGCTGCCTCACATGACAGGTACTTAACCCCTCATGGTTACCACCTTACCTTTAGGTGCATTCACACTCGCATATTTCACTTTCTTCTACTTCTCAACGGCTCCAGTTACTCCAGTTTTTTCATTAACACTTTTATATTCTGTCTGTCTTGGTCTCTCTATGTATCTGTCTCTTTTCCTCCTAAGCATGGCGTCCTCTACCTTTAAGGACTTTGACCTTGCGTCCACTCAACAGCGACCGGACTCTGTTCTCCGTCGCCGACGCAGACAGAAACAGGCTGCACTGGAAAGCGCGGCGGCGAGCTCAACAGTGGCCCGACCTTCAGCAGCACGGCGGTTTGTTCGACTAGCAGTCATGGGTCTGACAGTGGCTTTAGGGGCAGCAGCTCTCGCTGTGGTCAACACTGCCCTGGAGTGGGCCCCCAAACTGGACTTGTTTCCTTGAACTGCTCCTATTTTATCCCTATGCCACAAATCTGTCCTTGACCAAATCTAACTGGTGGGTCTGTTTCCAAGAACCCTCTAATTATTTAAACCACAAACCCTGCAGTCCATAACACTATCTGGAGTGTACATTTGTCTCTAAACTGAACCAGTTAACGCACCTCTTTCATCCTCCAGGATGTTTCTACACATCCTATGTAGGGTCTTTTTTTATGACTCCTGAAGAGCCCACACCAGTGTAACTGTTGAAATGAAGAATCCTGTTATAATGGAGAGACTGTATTTCTAAGAACTATGACTGATGGTGTCATCATTAAAGTGTATTTATATTTGGTATTAGGATAATCTGATATTGAGTTATGCTCACAGAGATTTATGCTGAAAGCTTGGTGGACTCACTACACTTGAAACTGCTGCCAATTAAGAGAGCTGGAGTGAATGTATGAGAGTGTATGTATGTGTGTGTATGGTCACAACCCATTTGTTATCTATTTGATACCTGGACTGAGACCAAATAGAGGATTGTTAGAATCCTCTTTGTATAATTTACTGTTTTTTTTTATTTATAGGTATGCAAGCAGCTGTAAAAAAACATGGCCATGACACACAAACACTTTTTAAGGTCTCTATTTTATTATTTTTTTTTAGGTTATTTTGTCCCTTTTCAGTTGTTTGAATAGGCCGTTTTGGTCAAGAAAAATTTATTTATTTATATTTTTCCTTTCTGCGGCTCGTTATCTTTAAAACAGTTGTCACCCTGGACTACACATTTTAATTCTGGCTCATGGTTGGGGTCAGCTAAACTTAACTGTAAGATGTTTTAAACTAAATGTGGTGTTAATGAAGTAAATGTATTGTAGCGTGCTGAAGAGAGAGTATTAGGCCCCAGAAAGGAGTACTGCTTTCACAGTCTACAAAGTAAAAAAAAAAATCAACCATATTGAAATTGTTTTATTAGAGCTTCCCAAATACTTCACTCACTTAATTGTTTAGTTGTGTAACCTTAAAGATGTGTCTGGGTGTCATGGCCCCAAATGACAAGGGTAGGTTTTCTGCGTCACTTTTATGGAGTAAAAGTTGTAGTTCAGCAACACACTCACTCACTCAATGCCTGGTAACAGAAAATATCAAAGCTGGGATGAATAGCAAGTAAAATGAAGTAGACACTATAGTCCTTGTGTTGGGATGGGGGCGGGGGACCCAGTTTGCACTGACTGCATTTGTTTTGCAAAATCACTTTATAATGAGTTTGATAGGCGTTTTGTGCTCTCCTACTGTAAGGGTGCTCCTATCAGAAAAAGCGCCTGAGCCTTCAAATTAATGCTATCCAATGTTTCTGTTTTAAAGATGACATTAGCTTTATTTGTAACACATGCCATTTAGCAAGTTGGATTGCTTTGAGTGTAGCATTTGCATTTCAGGGGCAGTCCAGCTCATTCCATTGTTCCAGTCATTTTCATTCAGTCACATAGTTGGAGTAATAGGGGATTGTTTTGGTTACAGTCGTATGGCACTCACCGGAATAGCCAAAAAACTAAATAGTAAATAGTTTAATCAGAGCACTTCATTTTAAGGCAGTGGGTCATCTGTAATCTTTAAGATGTATTTTGAAGTCTTCAGAATTATTGACTGAGTTTAAGGTCACCTGCAATGTACGGCACAACAACCAGTCAACTAAAAAAAAATTACACGTTGAAAGAAGTTTTCTTTTTGCTATAGTAGGGACAGAATATCTGGGCATCTCATTTCTATATTATAGTTGACTGGTTAATTGCCTTTGTAGAGCCACGTTTTAAGCTGGTATTTAATCTACAAACTCCTAAAAAATTAAGGTGACCTGGAACATGTCCAAGGACGCTCTGAGGTGCCTGAGAGTGTAGTTGTTCAGCAGTATTGTAATGCACCATGTATCTGCTCTCAGTGGTTTTCATTGCACTAATTGATTTAACTGCCTTTTATGTTTATTTTGTTATAATGAATCTGTCATACTAATGTAAAGTTGTACAAGAGAATGCTAATAAACTAGAGTGAAACTGTTCAATGTATTTCGACACCGCCACATATTAGTGTGGGAACAAATGTATATGTAAATAGTATATAACAGCAGAGTACACAGGTATTAAGATTTAAGGGCAAAGTCAAATCTTTTTCAATATCCATCTGAACCTTTAACTTGACCATTTAACACTAGGATCCCATAACTACTAGAGCTAGAACATTTTCTTTACCTTTTGTGTAATAACTATTTCAAAAACTGGATAAATGGAAATAGAAATACAGATACTTTTAGGTATTTTCAGGTACCAGTAGCAATGTTTTTTTTAATTTAACAAAGTTATTGCGCATGTAAATTTGACAAAGGGTCAAAATGACCACCATGGCTATTCTAGTGTTAAGAATCCCAGACTCAGCTTGTACGGCTGGCTAAACTTTATTCAGCCTAAACTATTCTGTCAGGCTTATCAGCCTCAGCTATCCTGTTTGATTCAGCTGCTCTTCGTCAGCTTCAGCCATACTTCATTAGAGTAAGCTGTCTTTGGTCAGACCAGTTGTTCATCGAAGTTTCTGTTGACATATTTCATTCTGTTACAATGCTAGCATGCTATGCTCGTTGTTCCAGTTTATTAGAGTTACGGCATGTCACTCTAAAACACTTGCTAGTGAAACTCAACAAACTTCATTGATATAGACATGAAAAAAATATTGTGTATATATATATATATATGTATATATATAATAGTACATTGGTTATTGTAGCTCTTAAAGAACGAACACTTAAGACGTACAGATAAAATCTTGAAATCTTACAAAAATAAAGCATCATTTGTCCATTGTGCCATTTAACCTGATATTTCAGTTATTAAGTGCATCAGAGCAGCTTGTTTTGCATTACGAACACATTCAATGTAAACGAAATCCTTCACCACAGTCTGATAAGTAGACTGAAATAAAATCTGCTATAATAATTATAACAAATCAATAATTTTTTGGCAAAAACAGCAAACATAACCACCGTATGTTACAACATAAAACAAACATTCGGATCAGATTAGTTAGGAAGACATCACTTTGGGCTCCATATAACACACATTTGTCTGGAGTTCTGCTGCTTTATACATTAAATGATGAGTTATAAAACTATATATTATTCATGAATGATCACTACTATTAATTAGTTGTAGCCATACTTCACAAAGGAAAAAAACACAATAGGAATTCCTTATTTATGGAGATGTTAGCTGTCGAGTGACATTTTAATTTACTGTATATGAGTTTTAGCCATTTCTTGCATATTTGTCTTTAAAGATAAAAGACAAATATTCTGGTGTCTTTCTCTGAGGAATGTATGTGTATTGAGTAGAAGCCAAACTCAAGTAAACACAATATCATTGCTGGCTCATCAAACTGAATTGTGACAAAAGCAGTAGCCAGTGGTCAACATGTATAGCAAGCATTAATTTATCACAAAAAAAAAAGGATTATTATAGCAGAAGATCCCAGTAAAGCTTATTTTCTCACATTGAGAGTTAGTATCCTCAGCTGCGGAGATGTAGCTGGCAGTCTGTATAGCATGTGTATGGCATTTATATCTACCACACAGTTGAAGAAAGGTGTGCCTTAGTAACAAGACACTAAGGCACACTGAAAAACCGTAAACTTAAAAGTAAGAAAAAATAACCACATGAATGTAGCCGGCAGCTTAAGCCTCAGCGGACGTCTATGTTTCTTAAGACAGTGCATGCACTTGCAGCTGTGTGTGTTCATTAGTGTGCTTCCCTCAGTGGCAATTTTGGCAGTTGGGATGGCATGGCTGATTATTGACTCGGCATCTACAGCCCCCAGGATGTGTCGCCCTTTCCCTGTAAAATACAACAAACAAAACAGCAAAGTCATATGCACGGCTCGAACACATGAGCTAACTTTACCTGAATACAAAACTAAACGCTGTGTAAGGAAATGCTTTTACATTCGGGCCCCAGCGAGCTTGTTTGGTGACCCAGCAGATTTCTGTCTTGCACATCAAACAGCAGATCCAATCACAGCCGTCTTTCTTCTGGACGATGATGTCACACCGTGGACATTTCATGGCCTCCCCATTCTGTAGCAAGCTCTGTGTTCAAATACAGTGAAAGCAGGTCAATTGTAAAGTAGTGTAATGAAATGCACACAAACTATTCAGACAATCAACACTTGTGGTACAAACGATGCAATTCAAGGAGCATGATGGTGATTTGAGTACACAAAAAGCAAAATTATGCAGTTACATAATACAAATACCGTCATCCATCTAACTAAACAAAATTTAGATCTAGAACTTAGATCATGGGACAACACACTGGCCACTTTGGTTCATGGAAAGCCTAAACCAAATCAGTCTGAGTTGTTGCTGGAGCCACAAACATTATTTTATTTAACAGTTTTTACGTGCAATTAAAATGTGGATTAAAACATAGAGTACAACTAACTAGACAGGGTCAGTGCCTGAATTTAGAAAACTAATTTTGTAAACATGCATCGACTCTATAAAATATTAAGTAACACTTCCTCAAATGTACTTACAAAGCCCACACTGATGAAAGAGCACTCAAAATGAATGTAAAACAAAACAGTATCTCCACCAGCCCTCCCAGTTTGTAGATAAAGAAGCGAATCCAGTCCAGAATACAATGCAAATATCTGATTTTATTCACGATTCATCATAAAACATTTGATGACTTTTTAATGGTAAGCTAGATTAACTTTTAATTACACCAGTATTTTAATTGACTCCTACGGGATGTACTTAGCTGCATTTAAGACCCTTCATAATGTCCTGTACTGGTCTGTGGCATACTGAGTAGTGCACTATAACAAGATTGCAGTGCTGCACAGGAACTGATGTGCTCTCTTATTTATCAGGGATGTTACTGTTACACATGTTTCTGATCTGATCTGCAAGCACAAAGGAGCACACGACTGTTCATTTGTCAAAAGTGCAACAGACTGCTGGCTGTGACCCTCTGACCAGGAGGCCACTCCTGTGCCAAGTTATCGCACAGAATTTTAAGGTTGACCTACCTCCAGCATCTGCTTAGTTTGCTGAGCCGCCTGGTCGTTCTCTGCTCGGATGCGCAGGTCATCCTGGTAGTCCTTACAGTTCATATCATTATGGATGGCCTGCAAACACACACAACTTTCTTTATGTTTGGTGCTTCTACTATGACTGCACAGTCATAAAATCAGCGTCAGTTAAAATAGTAGTAAATGTCAAAACGTTACCCTGCAGAGAATGCAGTTGGTTTCGTCGCAGAGCTCACAGTGGAACTCGTCGACTTCATCCTCGTAGATGCACCACCCTCGGCAGTTGGGAGTCTGACAGTGGAAGCTGTGCTCCGAGCGACTTTCTGCGATGCTCAGGCGCAACTCCAGAAACCGCTGGTGCTCCTCTTCGGTGAGCAGCTGTATCCAGAATCAGAGAGAATAGTGAAAGTGAAAGTGAGTAAGAGTGTACAATACTGTAGGATTGTTATCTTGTAGGAAAAAGAAATAAAGAACTTGTAACCTGCTGCCTGAAGAAAATCCTCTTTTTAAAGAAAAGAAACCTTTATATTATTCTGACCAAACAGTGCAGACACACATACTGGGTCTAGATGATCAAAAGCTAATGTGCTAATTTTAATTGTAACAACTTTCTGTAATCATTGTGCACTGAAACTAAAAACTAAAATTCTAGTCATAGTTGTAACACATTTATTTATTTATTTTGTATGTTATAATTTTCCAGTTCATCTTTTAGATTGTGACTTGTACAAAGTTCCTTGTTTTCCAGTCTTACACTCACCGCTTGGATCTCTCGGTCCAGTAGCTTGCTCTCACATGCGTCGGGACAAGACACCTCAGCATCCTGACTGTTCACTATTGTCCCTTTCAGACACTCCCTAAACACACACACACACACACAAGAAAAATACAAATATATAAACAAATTAAATACTTACCATATAACATTCTGCATTTTAGACTGTACCTTTAGAAAGAATACAGATTATTCTTATCATCTTTACAACATATGACAAAGCTAAAATCATTTACTGCGTCAGACCTGCAGAAGGTGTGTAGACACTCTCTGAGCACGATGCCCTCTCCTGGCTCCAGGGTAGAGAAGCAGATGGGACAGTCTATCTCTGTGGTGTTGAAGATGAGGTTCTGGCCCTCTGTTGCCAACAAATGCAGGTAATTCCTCTCTCGTTCCTCCCGCTGAGCCTTCATCACCCGGGGAGGGGGAAGACACAATCATAACACAAAGATTCATTACAGATTTTTTTATGACTCATTACAAACAGCAGACTCCCCTGCTTCCTGAAAAATGAAAGTGAAACAACTGCTACATTCTCTTTAGCTTTAGTGGTTTCCGAGAGCCTCACCAACGTTTTTATGGACTTGTGGTGCTTTTATGTTCACTAACCCATTCTTCAATCTATTTGTTGATGTAGTGTATACGTGTAATCTATTGGTTCTGCATTTAGCATACATATCATAAAGACTGTTAGTTCAGCTATCAAACATCCTCTTCTGTACAAGAGAGTAGAGTAGGGTTTTGATGAATGGAGATATTAGCTCCGTTAGCATTAAGGCCATAGTTACTAATGAGGTTGTGTTGGACTATAATATATTGAGAGGTGTTTCTAATATTCTTCCACTATATGCAAATAGAGAGGACAAAACATTGGAAAACACTTTTCTTCTTTAACTATGACGTCAATAATAAACATTTAACTAACACATTTCTGACAATATCAACAAAAGCAAGAGCTGTTGTACTAAATTGGAATGGATTGTAGGTGTGCCTAATAATGTGGCCACTGAGAGTATATATACCTTTAAGTTTTAGAAATACAAAGCTAAGATGCCAAAGATTCCATCTGCACTGTGTTGCGGGTCTATTGCCGATCGGTTGCCTCACAACAACAATATGATACATGTATATGTTTTAATGAGTCTCAGTGACCTGGGTTAGGTTAAATCGGGATATAAATTTGGCATAAGGCTAAAAAGATTTTAGGAATCCTAGTTGCTACCTGTTCGTACTGCAACATGGCCAGCTTTTCCTGTTGAATTCGAAGAATTTCCTCCTGGTCTGGTTGGTAGATGTTGGGCACCTCATAATCCTCTGGACGCTCCCCTCCACACATCTCACAGCCAGGACGCGTTGGTTTGTTCATGAACGTACACATAGTGCAGGCCCAGCCCAGCTACACCCAAACAAAGTATAGTATATATAGTATGCTTGTACAGTCTACACATGCTAGACATAATGGATAATGCAAAGTTTGTATTCTGACCTGAGGTTTAGGAGGCACAACTGGTTTAGGAGCAGTCGCGGGTTTAGGAGGAGGAGGAGGAGGAGTGTGTTGAGTCTCTGGGGGAGGGGCTGTCTTGTCACCACCACCTACTCCCAGCCCTCTGGGCAAAAGTTGCATCGTCTGCATTGACTCCACAATGCCTAAGAATAGAATATCATTCCATAAAACAGATGTAACCGGAAAGTTGACTTGTTAAGTCCACCTGTAAGGAGCCTATTGAACCTCAATATAGTTTCATTATTGACCAAAACGTGTCTCAAATAGCAGACACTGTCAAATAATATAATTGACACACAGCAAAGTGCCACAGGTCCAGACTCAGGGCCAGCTGTACCAGGTGAGCTACCAGGGCTCCCTTCTGTTTACTTCTTATTTAATCAGATTTTGCCTAATTAAGTGTTTTGCCTAAAATGTATTAAATTGCCACTGAAAAAGCATTGTGTGATAGCAGGAGTAGATGGTAGATAAATGAGAGCATTCATCACTTTATTACAATCAACAGTGTGCATGCGTGTGTGTGTGTTTCTGACTCTCTATGCGTTGTTGCTCCTGGTCCAGCTTGTGCTGTTGCCGTGTGAGATGAGCAGCATGGGCGGAGAGGATAAACAGAAAAACTTTGTCCCCATTCTCACGGACACCGTGGCTGTACAACGTCTCCCGGTCCTGGGCCAGCCGCTTTCCGATCACCCATCGCTGCAGCGCGGGGGCGAACCCAAAGTCATGGCTGAACTGTGAAGATAAAATGAGGGACAGACAGCTTGTTCAGTAACACTAGATTTTACATGACTGATGATAACAGAACGTGTGTGTGCCATGCATTTAAATAAAACCACACAAAACAATCTGTACATGACAGAATTGTAGAAAGAATTAATTTTGAATTTAATTAATTATTAAAATATAAAACTTTAAACATTAACAGAGGGCCACTGACCTACTACCACAAACTATACCATACTGATTGATAATAGAACAAAGGAAACAGCTAAGAAACAAGTTAAACATCAGAATTAATAGATCATGGCTCAGTTAATTACCACTGATGAATTTTAACAAGTTAGTAATATATGTTATGGTAATAAATAATAAAGTAATAAAAAAAAAAAAGGCTGTTACAACATGTGCTGTAAGTGTTTTCTGTCACATCCATACCTTCTCTTTAAGTTGTGCAATTGTCATGTTAGTAGAAACCTCAACAGTCACAGGAATGTAGTCCTCTGACTGGGCATCCTCCACTCCAACCCACAACCTATAAAAAATACCAAACAGTGGAATGAGCCTTCATTGTATTGTCTCTACTTATTGCAATATAGCCACTCAAATATCTTCAGATTTCCACACACAGATACAAACAGCACATCTAACATACTCTAAAGGGAAGATCTTATAAGGTGTATGATTGTCTGTTATGGAAACGAAAACAAGGAAGTCACACACAGACACGTGCCTACACACGGTTGTGTCCCCACCTTATGGAGTCCTGAGGGTAGGCCTGACTGCTGATTCTGACGGACACTGGTACAGAGAGCTGTGCCAGTCTCTGGCAAAGTTTGACAGCTTCTGGTTCGTCCCCACTGCTGAGGGCTTCACTCAGAGAGAGGGCCAGTTCCTCAGCTGCACGGGCAGGAAGGGAAGAGATCACACCCTCACGTGACTTACTATCAACACACTGCAATTCTCCTTAGTGATGGGTGTTACCACTGTATTGTGTATAATATGGTGCATTGTCAGTGTAGTCTTCTAGTCACACATACATACACACACATCAGGAGAACGTGAGTCTATGACTAATCAAAACAATGACTCACCTTCACAATCTTCTGAAATACAGAATTCAATGTTAAACAGTAACACACACACACACACACACACACACACACACACACACACACACTATAGATTATTTCCATTGGGACATAAGTCAATGAAATGGGGGTTGCTGCCTCATTTATAAGACGTAGGATGTGTGCCACGAAATTAGGTTAGATTCCCCCCCGCCCCCCAAAAGAAAATCGAAACTAAGTTGAACTGCTCACCCTCCTTCAAATTGAGTCCCGGTGTAACTTCAGAAGCCATGTTTACACCTGAAGAGACAGGTAAACAAACACAGTGTTACGCAAACATCGCAGTTATGACGAAACAGAGAAGTGTACAGTACAAAGTTTAAAAATCCAACCTTCTCAGGTCGTGTTGCTGCGGTCCTGTCCGCATGCACTTCCTCTGGTCGACTTAATGGTAATAAAGGTAGTCTATAAGTCCCGCTGGATGAGAAAATGACAGCTTACTGAAGACTTGACTTTACTTGTTTTGCTCTTCTCCGCAGCGTCCAGGCTCTGACCTCTCGGTCGCTGACAGGTAGAACGGAAAGTGAAACCGAGTCAAGATCAGGAAGGGGAACATTGTCAAGGCTCGCTTGAGAGTTTTTCGGCTCCGCCCCTCGTTTTACCCCCTGATAGGGTTCTACTTTATGATGATTTTAAATACACAGAAACAAAAGGGGGAAAAAACCCGTAAATTCCTCTTTCAAGTATCAGATTGTTCACACCATCTATTGTTTTCTTTTCCACACTTAACTGTAGGCCAGACCGACGTCACACACTAGACCTACAGCTCTTTAATTCAAATGCACTACTTCCATTTAATTATAACATGCATGTGCTATAATGATTAATATAATGGAATATAATCATAAAGGAATATATATATATATATATATATATATATATATACGTGTGTGTGTAGTTGTTTTTTTGAAAAGGTGTAAACAGTGACTCCTAACATCCAGCAGATGGCAGTGTGTGTCACAAGTTGGCCTGGTGTAGTATTACAGCTTGTCTTCGACGTGAATTCATCATTAGTTAAATCACATTTCACAACGTTCAACTTTACATTGAATTCAAATTCATTTTTAAGATAATTTTATATTTGACCTCTGAACTGTAAGATTCACTGAATGAGTGAATAAATTCCACCTTTATTGTGGTTATACTTCCGAAGTGTGTATAACATTTAAATATAGGACAACTTGTGATTCATGCTTTGAAGTAATTAGGCTACAAAAAAAAAAAAAAAAAAAAGGTTATCAGAAGCCGGAGAGCTTCTGGTTCGGATGAAGTGTTTGATGATCCAGATGCACGGCGCAGATAAACGAGCCAATCACAGTGGCTCCAGCAGGAGGGGCAGGCAGCTCTGCTCAGCAGCGCACCACAAAGTTGCAGAGCATCTCTGAGTCCCCGCCTGCCCGCTTGGCTTCACTTGGTATCTGTCACACCTGCAGCAGCCTCTGCCTCTCCTCCAAGACTTTCAGCCCGTTACTTTACCTCAACCTTTTTTCCCCCTGTCAACAGTTTGAGCGATCAAAAGGTGCGTCTCGACTCGTCTCAAAGATGCTGGCTTGTACGGAGATGATCACTATGTGCCTGCAGTCGGCCAAACAGAAGCATCTTCGGGCTCAGCAGCAACAGCAGCCGCTGCACACCGCCGGACAAGGGCTTACTATCTTTCATGATGTGAGTGGATCGACTCTCTTACTCATCCGTCACCGCCAAAAGTGGCATTTATCCACCAAATTATTGCAGCTATCCTTGTTAGTCTTCCTCAAATTATTTTCAGCATCTTAACTGTAAAAGTATAGGCAATATTAAATTGCATACAATCACAAATGATAGAAATATGTATATGTATTGGCCTATAGCACAGTTTACAGAGTAGAGTTGTGTTTTTTACTTTTAGGTTGGTTTCTTCCTAGAAATTTCCATGAAAGTGAAAACAGAAATGATTTATCAAACGTTCTTATCTAGTATATAAACATTACACACCAAAACAATGATACAGTATTTGACTGTGTGTGTGTGTGTGTGTGTGTGTGTGTGTGTGTGTCAGAAAGGAAAGTAGGAAGAGCTGCAGCTGCTGCCTCTGCATGATAAATTAAGCTCTCACAGTCGGACAGGTTTTAGGGGCTGCTGGGGGTTCTCCTCTTTTTGTTGCACACAGACTTCTCATCTTTCAAAAGCTTTATGCAACAACACACGCACTCACAAACACACACTCACACACTCAGACACACATATGTGAGTGTGTGTTTTATCAAAATGATCAACTGAATAGATAAGATGGGATTGAAGTCAATTTAGGACGTCTCGGATGGTACAGATTTTTTTAGTTTTTGACTGACTTCATCTCTGTCTCTCTATATATACATATATATCTGTCCCTCACACACACACACAGGGAGAGATACACACCTGAATACACACAAACATGGACACAGACACCAGTAACACCCACTGCCTGATTAACCTGCAACACTGTTCTAGAAACTATCCATCAACACAGTCATTATCCATCCGTCACATACTGTCTTGTCGTGGGTTAGTAGGGCAGCGCTGTGTCCAAAACTGACTATTACTAACTAACAGCTTTCTGTCTGCTCTGTCACTAATGCAGTGCACAGCCTTGTCTAAATAAGGACACATTACTCACATCTTGCAGAGTTGTCACTGTATCTGTGCACGTTGTCCCTGAACGTGGCACAGCACCGAAGTGCCTCCGCATTTAATCTTCAACCTTGAGTTTTTCTGTTGATGGAGCACAAACGCACCAATAGGCACACACTGCGTGATGGTTCCCTGCTCAAAAACATAGTTGTGTTTGAATTGCCTAAAACCGACTGTGTTGGAGATAATGGCATAAAGAAATACTAAACGCCCTACAGCCACAGAAGGACATGCTGTCTCGGTTTTGATTGCCTTTTTCGTTTGCTAATTGTGTCCTTTCTTTTTGTTATTATTTGGTGAAGGAGAAACAATGTGCAGAAGATAATGGAAGTGTTATAGGCACCCCGCATTACTCTGCTGAGACTGCTGTTATGGTATTTCCACCAGTCCCCACAATGTGAAGTAGGATGAATGAAGTCAAATGGTCAGATAATGAGCATAAAAACATACGGAAATATTTTGTCTGCCTGATAAAAGTTGTTGGTAAAGCATGTCAATGGTGATTGATTTTTAGAAAGAATGCCAGTGGATGAATTTTATTATTGCAGTGATACTAGTGATTGATTTTCAATAGTCTACTGGAGACGCTGTAAAATTACTAAATATAAGAGTATTAATTAATGTGAAAAAAGTGTTTTCTTTGTAATGGTCAGATCAGTTTATTTTGAAAGCATTCTTTCCAGTTGTACATACAACACTTTTTCAATTATGGAGCAATCAGTTCCTCCGTAGTAGGTTTATATTGAGTTATTTTCAAACTATAATGAGCCAGTTGTCCATGTAAGAGATGCAAAGATTTATTTGACTCACACATTCGCAAAGCAAGCGAGAAACAAAGCAATGCCTCAGAAGATGTCCTGTACAAAGGCCAGGGGCAGTTAATGATTCTGCTGATGGTCATAGGAGGTGGTTCTATCATCCACATCGTTGCTGCTTTTTTAATGTCTTTCTTTTGTGTATCTTGTGATTCTGCATTTCTGAGGCTTGCTTGATCACCAGCACTCTCTCTGATTTGCTCTCTCCCCACATGTCCTCCCTCTCCTTGATGTTAATCTTTACTCCCTCTGCTTTTGAGCTGCAGAAGCAAAAAGAAAAAAAGAAAAACATGCATGTAAGGAAATGTTGGGAAAATATACATATATTACTATGAATCTCAAAGAAAAATGGCAAGAAGAAAATATGGCCCATGTTATGTAGTCAACAGAATATGATCATTAGCTCAGGCAAATGCAAAATCTAAAGCCCTGCACAAAACAGTGTGTCAGCAGAGCCTGAGAAAACCCACTGTCTTAACACCTGCCACCATGACATCAGAACAGCAGCGCTCTGGGAAGCAGGTCTGACCTTTTCTGAGCTTGCTGTAAATGATGCATTATCATCTCCTGACACCGCAGAGCCCAAAGACACAGCCAAACAACAAACAAGTTTAACAGTACTAAACCTCTTCTCCATTGAATCGAGCAGGACACAAAAAAAATGCTGCTAAGCTGGGTTACAGTGCCAAAGGGGAAAAGAGAAGGCTGCTGACTGAGAGGGGAAATATGTCCTGTACTGTACAGTATGCACAAGCCTAAAGCAAGAATGTCTTATACCAGGTAGAATGTGAATTGTATATTCATGTAATAAATAACGAGGTTGGGAAACAGCAATTTACAGGTTTACAGTCACCTTTGAGTCTAGACAGATGAATCAAAAATAGAGCAATGTGTGTCTTGTGAAGTGGTTTGAAATGACCTGGCTCTTGTTATTAGTCAGGACTGACTCTGTAGAAACACAGACACTGACAGACAGAGGGCAGAAGTGCATACCTCGAGCTTGTTGACCTATGGAAAATGAAAGTGAGGGGGCAGGTTCTGCTGTTATTAATAACCTGTAGGTCAAAAGTGATGAGCATGTCAGTCCTGACCGCTAACAATGGAAACAACACACTAAGGGAGAGACACAGAATCGATAGAATAGAAGAGATGACAGTTGTTGTGTCATTTTCATTGCA
The DNA here is from genome assembly GCF_905237075.1 of Dicentrarchus labrax. Lineage (NCBI taxonomy): Eukaryota > Metazoa > Chordata > Actinopteri > Moronidae > Dicentrarchus > Dicentrarchus labrax. Next base: position 26,104,337 of record NW_026136711.1, on the reverse strand, counting down.
TTGCTTCTTTGCAAAATCGAGGATGAAGATTTAGTTATGGTGGAACTGTATTTTGAGCCTCTGGTTGACTATGCTGCTTATAGAATAAATTAAACAAATGATGGTGCCAACACATGTTCTATTTGGACTTTCTTTTTCTGCATCTCATAAAACTGCTGATTTAAGAAATGTGGTGTTTGTTGAATTAATAGAAATTATGAACTTTAAATTGCCCAGCATAATGCAGATTCAGTTTTCTTCATGCTAACTTAGTTTTTGTAATTCAAATTTTAACTTGAAACACATCTCGGTGCACATTAGCGGGGGGGAAAATTAGCATGGGAGGCTGCTGTTTTCATAGCTCTGGCTGCCGATTATATGTTAGTCACCTGCTTTATTGGTGCTACATGGGGCCACAGGGACTCCAGTTGACAGTGATTTATAATGGAGCAGGTTTGCCCTAGTTTTGTCCAATTATCTAAACCACTTATCTGACATGAAAATAAAGCTTATGATTGAAATTGTCACCCAAACTGCCCATTGTAAACATCTATTCAATTTTCAAGAGCTACTTCAAACTACTTCAACTTTGATCCGCCGTTCTTCAGTTGTGTGTGCATTTAACTTAACAATTCAATGGATGATTATAATAGGCGTTTTGGGGACGCTAACCTTTGTTTTCAGTGCAGATAAGTGGTTTAGTGATTATGGTTACACTGGGGGCTTTTTGAAACCCTGTCAGATAATTTGTGCGGTTGCCAATTGCAGTCTGTGGTCCTCAGATGCTGCCTCGTTGTTAGATCTCAGAAATTAAGCATATTGGAGTGATGATTGGAACAACTAATCTCTTTTTCTTTCTTCAGTATCTGTGTGTTTTAAAATCATATTGTGTGTTGCTGACGGGAATTTGAAACTGGAATTTTCAAGGCTGCCTGCAGCTGACTAACACCCCTCACATGGTCAGCCATATTGTATGGCCTCGTCTTTCTCATTGTCAGTATTGGTCACTCATGCATGCTGAAGTCGTTATGCTGTTGTTTTCAGATGATTTTAAGTTTATTATCTTCTGCCTTGAAGCAAGGCTGTATTATACAATTGCATTGTCATTGGTAGCTGTAATGGTTAAATCTCTGTTAAAAATTGTCTTTTCATCATCCAAAACACCACAAGTCTCCATGACAATTACTACAATAATCCCTGCCAGCTCCAGACTAGTGACACAAACGAAAAATAACAATCACACTGTCAATTTCTCATCAGCAAGAAGAAACAGTTTTTGCCATGCACAAATATCAACCAATCCTGCATTCATCCTTGTCATATTCCTCATTATTCAGGAGTCCAGGTTGTATGCTTTTTACACAATGCATAACTGCATGCACACATTATCTGTGCCGTATGGAAAGAGGCTGTGGCGCTCATTTTTTCCTTTTCTTGCAACTTAATAGTTTTTGAGGTGGTAGTTTTGTGTTTGTTAAGTATCCAATTATGCCCTATTCATTCAGAAACATCCTCATCATAGTTGCTTTTATAACAAATAAACTGACTTAAGCGTTGCTGCCTCCTTGATCCTTGTTAATCACGAGCCACCTAACAGTGCACCAGAAACCCCCAGTGGGAATAGAGTGAAAGGAGCCAGATCTAATGTGACTGTTCATTGTTGTCTGTATACACATGTCAACAAATTAGGCCGCAAAAGAACAAGCATCACATTGGTGTAATTTCAAGTTTCACTAACAAGCCATTGCAAGGTATGTGCAAAGGTTGCAATGCAGCAGCGGCCACTGGCCAGCAAATAGAGCAGACATTTTGACTTTGTCATAGCAGGGAAAGGACAGGTGTAATTAATAACACTAATGATGCCTCTTTTTAATTTAAGTATATCAGTAAATGAGCCAGCAAGGATGGTTTTGGGACTGGAACACCCGGCAGTAATTCAGCCATCATTAATGTCACTGCACCTGTGCTTTTCCTTTTATGACATGTGAAAATATCTGCAGTGAAAATGGTCTGTTGACTCGAGTGGAGGCTCGAGTGTTGCAGCGACCGGCGGGTGAATGCGGTATGCTGCAACATAGGCCGATGTCGGCAGCAGTAGCAGTGACTGATGCTTTAAAAAAGACCATTCTGTTGTTAGTGCTCAGGGACATCAGTCGGCCTCATGTTCCTACGTGAATCTATTCACCATAGGTACTATTGATGAGCCTGAGCTTGTAGCCATTGCTCTTATGTGATTTGTTTATTTTGATCCCCATTAGCTGTTACTTGGCAACAACTACTCTTCAGTATTAACAGTATAATCAACAGATGTTTACATATTGTATATAGTAAATAAATATTTGTAATATAACATCATACCCATCCCAACATGTGACATTCAAACTACAAAGAATACATGTTTTGTTTACAGTATTTATGTCTTAGTCTTCAGAAATCTGATCTTAAAATGTCTCCCCTTAGCAATTTTCATGACACACACACATCTGCAAGGGAATGACTATTTAGCCTCTTTGCTACTCAGCGGCATTACTTCCTTCTTCTGGAATGACTTCATTTACTTCAAAAGTGATAATTGTTAGACCTATTTTAGACCTGACAGATACTACCAAGTGGCATTCAATCTAAGATGACTCACATAAACAGAGTTACAGTCCTCTGTGAATGTCCTTGTTCGTGTTGTGTTTTTGTTCGGTGCAGCAGAACAAATGAACCTTCTACTGCAGTAATCAAACATCCTATTGTGTTTTTGACAAATTGCCATGATTCTTAATAATCTTTACCTTCTTACTGCAAGAATTCTTTTAGTGATGCTTGGCTAGATGTAATAACCATCTCCCCTACCTCTTTTTTTTTCAGATTTTCCGCCGTGCAGACAAAAACGGTGAGTAAACTGTACATACAATGTTCAGCGATGAATAATTTGTCACAATGCATGCTTGTTGTTTTCTCACAATCTTCCACTTGTTATTACGCCTGAGACAATCTGGGCGGAGAAATAAAGGATTTGCATGAATGACTCTTCAAGTGAGGCTCCTTTCCTCTTCATGCTCCAAGAAGTTTCTCTGCCCAATTAAAATGATGCTAAGATGCTGGATTATTGCCATGACTGGAAGAACGTGTCACACAAAATAAAGCACCTCTCTGTCAGTGTCAACACAGATAATTGTGAGTCATGTTAACTCAGCTTGAGCCAAGTTATTTCTCTAGCAATTAATCACTGATAATATGGCTTTATTATTAAGCCCTCATACAAATGTACAGACACACCTATGCTTGCTTTTACAAGCAGGTATCAGTACTTTCATACATTATTTAGTACCATAAAGAAGGTAAGTGTGAGGAATGTCATCTAAGGCTGACATTTTTGTCTGTCCCTCACAGAATTTTACATTTGTGTGCCCAAATGTCAAAAGACAATTCCATATGTGGCCAATTTAGAGTCAGTCTGTGTCACAATTCTAAGAGTGTCACTGCTGCTATATGACCATATCAACATGGGCGGAGCCTCCCCACACAATTATTTTCTTGAGCTGAACCATTTATCTACTGCCGCAGCTCCACCGGGGGCACTATTTGGCAGCACACCCATCTCATTGCACTGCTCCGCCCCAACCCACTCTGCATTCAACTCACTTGCTGCTGTAGTCTGAAGGGAGATTAGACACATGGTATTTTGCCCAGTCTTGTCAAGTTTTGTTCCCCATAGAAATGAATGGGAAGCAAATTTTGGTCTTACTGCATCATAAATAGTGATTCAAAAATCTGTTAATAAAAGTAAGAACAGAAACAGAAAAACCAAACTCAGCGACAAGCTACAAAAGTTGTGAAAGCTGATGATGAATAAAATGGTGCCGTTTCTCTCTTATTGCCTGCATATCCACAAGACTATCAGGGGCTTATTTTAGATACAAACATCATAATGTAACTTCCATACAGCGCCATTCTGTGTAGAGAAAACAATACTTATTTCTGTGCCACTTCAAAATCAGTACTGGCCTCAGCCTGGCCACCCCTATGAAAATTGCCTGGCTCGGCTGCTGCTGCATGTCTACAAACCAACCACTCTGATTACAGCAGAATACACTCATAACAGCACCCACTATACTATACCACAATGATGTGCATATGTCATGGGTAGTATAAGTGCCATTTTTGAATAAAAGGGTACAAAATACAGGTATTCATTGAAAATGTAGTTGAATAGTTTGCCAAAGATTGCTACCAAGATTTTATTAGTCCTGTCTTGCACACTGTAACATGAAATAGCTCTGTAAGATGACTGTTATTGCACCGTGTATAGGGGCCTTAAAGGTATGGTTTGTAAGTTGTGGCAATCAAATCACAGAAGCATTACAGGGGACCAGAGAGGGTTTGCTGAAGTTACAATTTGTCTCAATACCCCCTGGATACTCTTACACTGCTATATATCAGCAGTCGGGGATGTCAAATTCATTACAGGAGTTGTGATTAAATTACTTTTTTGTTGTACCTACTTTTCCTCAAGCTGTCTCATCTAATTTTCTAGTTATTGTCTTGACTTTGTAGATTTAAGTCCCAGGAAATGACTAAAATTCCATTTAGCTGTAGGTTATTTTCTTAAAATGAAGTACCATGTCTCTTGTGTGGTGGTGTGGTTTTATTGCAGCATGGACTAAAACAGTTACTGTGTAGTTCAGAAAGAAGTGTTTGTCTTTGTTTCTATGAGACTGACATCAGCACAAGAAGTTTGTCATTGGTTTAGATGTTCTTTTTCCTTGTTGAAAATGATCCCATGTTATGTTCTGCACAGACCTATTCCTTGACATTGCACCATAGGAATAAAAAAAATTGTCAAACTTGAATTTAACATTTATGAATGTGAAGGAACTTTGCTTTACTGCACATGAGATTCTAAGTATCCTTTCTGTATTAATGACTGTCCCCCTTGCCTCTGCTGGTATGGTGGCTAAGAATGCCCTGCCTAAAAATATATTTATTTCTGTCAAACAACAAATAAAGTGCCAAAGCAAATCAACAAACAGTGGACATCAACGGGACATTGTTCCATTTACGGCGGCCCGTAATCAGCATGCCTCCAAACAGCAATTACTTCTCAACAGCTCTCAACATTCGCTTTGACGATTCTTTGTACGCATGTAGTGAATTGTCCTGTGGCTTCCAGCCAAATATATTCACTGTTAGAGATTTTTTATTATAATGAGCTCAGCTGAGATGACTATCATCACTGAACCAGTTGTGGAGAAAGGATGGTGGAGAGAGGGAAGGAGGAGAGTGCAATACTCAAAGACAATATACTGCGCTACATTCATTGCTCTTAATCATTCAGTAATAAACACCACTGGGATTAGACTGTGTATGTAACATCAACAAAATAAAGATGAGTTATTCACAAGTAGAATGGGTTGAGTAATAAACCAGTATTATTTAAATTATGTCTGTAGCTGAACGTAATACAGAATGTACTGAGCCGCTCCTTTCATCTGTTCCTTTTATTAACATTTATTGCGTGAAACAAAGTAACAGCCAGTATGAGTAGTATGAAAAATAACAACTTAAGGTTCATTTCAACTGTGGTCTTCATTAGCACGTGGAATTTGTTCACTTCTCATGGAGATGGATCTGTTGACATCTGGTGCACTTTTAGGACTTTTTGTTTGTGCTGGCTTAAATGTTGCAGCTTCACTAAACAGTATTTTAGATTAACAATGGGTCAAATTACTACGTCTAAGTTACTGGGGTCATTCGAGTGTGACTTATCACACCACTCTCAGCTGTTTTGTACCTGTCCATCAGAGAACAGCAGACAGACAAAGTTAGTGACCCCAAAGCTTTTAACTGTATCACATGGTCTTTGAGCAACTGAGGGTCTAAGGGTAGAGTGTTGTGGTGCTGTAGAGATTGCAAATTTGAGATTTTGGACCATATAAATAAAATTTGCTTGACTTGACTACTGTGGAAAAAGCTAAGTGGACTCTAAGCTGACTGTAAAAAAACTGCAAAGAATTCCATCCATTCCATCTCAGCTTGTGTTTCCTGAGGTTTTGTACTCCAAGCATTTAATGGTTTAAGACTGACAATTACCCGTGCATGAAGTCCTGTGGATAATTACCCATCTTACACAACCCCAACGGTGCCACTGCCTAATTGGAAAAAACGGTCACAGATCAGCAATCTTGTTTGAAATTTGTATGTATAGCAGCTTAAACTTCAGGTTAAAAAAACTGTTCTCCTTATACAAATCAATTCAAAACTAAGCATCAAAGTTAGCTGGAAATGTTTGTCTTCCTTGTCCAGATATCCAGATCTCCCATAGATATAAGACACTTTCCAGTGTGAAAGCTTTTAATGAACCTCACGTCTTGCCTGACTGCTCCAGTGTGAAGGAAAAGACCAGTGAGCTTCAGACCATTAGTGAGGTGGAGAATGGAGAAGCAGTAGGATATGTGATCTAAAAGCAGCATGCAGGCTTAAATCAGGATATGGAAGCTAAAAGGCAGCTTATATCACAGATTTCCTCACAGATGGCCTGGTGGAACACATCCTAAGTAGAGCATTGATGCTAAGAATACCAGAATCGGAAATAGTTTGGTTATACTGTAGTGCATAGTAGTTTACCATAAAGAAACAAGACCCAACTCTCTTAGTAATGCTAGTTGCTTTTGAAGCTGTGATGCATTCATGGGAATTTATAAACCACTTAGGAGAGGCTGCAATGGGACTAACCTTTGGAGAGATAAGAGTGCGGCCTACTTTGTGCCCTACTTTACAGGACTTTCTCACTTGCTCATTTGGTTCTTGTTTACTCTGATCCTCTGAACACTTTGTTTAGACTATTTTAACTTTTTTTTTGTTTAACTGTAAAGGCCACGTGTGTGTCCTGCTGTGTTGAAGAATCAGAACACTTCACCATCCTCATACTTTCTGTCTCACCTTGAAATTCATAAAGTGATTTTCCTGCCTCAGTAATAGATAGATTTTGCTTCTGACTAAACCTACATTTTGATTTATAGCTACATTCTTTCGCTTTAATTAATGGAATTTCCTGTGCTGTATGAAGGCTTTAGCTGTTTAGATTTTTGTTCAATTTAAAAATGGCTATTAGACAGTTAGGTTGTGTGCTGAGAATATTCTCTGCCACATCTGCATTCAACATACTGGTAGTTTATTGTGTTCAAATGAAACAGCTGTACAGAAAAATCGAGTGATAAATTATATAGTTGGACCTCATGATCCCTGTACCAAGGTGCCAAGGTGTGATGTTTGATTCTTTTGTTTTACTTAAATTTTTTCTTTACCACAGAAATGACTAGACATGCAATATTTAAATGCCCATTTGTTTTCTTGTAGCCTTGTAGCCTTTTTATCTCAAGTCTTACAGCTTTTTGGACAGACTTATTCTATTTTACAAAACATGCTATAAAAAGTCAAATTTTAAGTGAACAAGACATATAAAGGTATCTTGTTTAACGAGCAACGAACATGTTTCCTTTAAAACCAGGTCAGCAACATTTGCTGATGCAGAGTACAATTCATTTGCAAACTATGATTTAAGTTATTCACAAGGAAACTAACTGTGTTGTTGTCTGAAAATGTTCCAGGAATAGCTTCACATTAGCTGGAAATATGACAGGAACAATGCTTCATAAGTTGTGTTCATTATATACATAATGCGTATGTTATGAGTCTTTTTTGGAATCGGTGATCTACTTAGAGAACCCATGTGCGTTCCTTATATGTCATTGGGCCATGCATGAATGATTTATTAATTTAAAGGCATCAGCTGGCGTTTGGGTTGGGAATCTGTTTAGTAACTAGATACTGCAGCTGCTCTGATAAGGCTGTAAGAGGATGATGTAGAGCCAACCAAAGTCAATGACATTTTAATGCACACAATTTTTGATTAAACAGCACTGCTCAATGGCTAGTTGACTTGCATTTTATATGAGAAAAAATACTGATTTGATTGTGTTTTTTTCTTGGTATAAGTTAAAATACATATCACACAGTTTGAATTCCATGGTAAGATATAAAAAACCAAAGAAGCATAGTATATACAAGCATATACAAGTATATCAATTAACATACATCTGCAAATTCTAGCGGAGAGATATAGTTTATGACTGCTATAAAATATGACCAATAGCCGGTTTGAATCATTAGGTTTAATATATCAATTCTAAATTTAATTTAACATTTTCCTCAACCCTTTCTGCTTATCAAGTGACCGCACATGGAGTCTTGAGCATGAAGTTGAGAAACTCTGCCCTGAGACTACTAATCAGTGCAGATCAGCACAACCAGTTCAATCACAGTGATAAATAACACAGCTGTAAGATTTTGTAAATGGTAAACATCACTTTCAAAATAATGCTTGACCGAACAAGGATATCCAGTTTGACAAATGAGTTGTTATATCAATTTCTCCATCCTCCCATCTCAATCTTACATCCCTCCTTAATTCATCATCAGTCACCAAAGGACATGCAAGTGATAGAAGTGAGGATGCATCAACTGCAGCTGAGAGGAGAGAGATGAGATGAGATGATGCCATCTGTCACCCTCATCCCTTTAGGACCTGGGTGGGATTATAAGCAGCATTGCTGTTTGGCATTTGATTAATATACACTAACTTATTTTGCCATTTCTTCACCAAATATAATGTTCACTAAACCTCTTAGGTAAGTTTACAATATATTCTATAGTTACAGGTTGTTGAAACTTGCATACATAGATGATGAAAATCGCATGCTGTTATTGAAATGTTATTTCCAAAAATGTTTTGGGTCACATTTTGTTTGTGGAAACAAATCTGATCAGAATCAAATATCTGGTCATATGGGTTTAATCCAAACACACAGATCTGCATTTGCGTGATAGTACTGCCAGTCCTTGGGCCACAGGCAACCCTTCACCTCCAGAACTGCTCTCCAAACCCTTCACTCAACCCAAGCGGACCCTCCTACTTTAATTTCTGTCTGTTTTGCACTCAGTGCAGATGGCAGTCCAGCTGGTCAGTGGCTGGGTTTCCATTTATTCACATCACAACAGGAAATTGGAAATTCAAAGGAGGGAGTTAGCCTTACTGACTCAACACCTCAAAATCAACATTTTAGCCATCTTATGAGCAAAATCTTTTGTCTCTATCATAATTACTGATGTAAGAAGAATAAATAAACCCATAGAGACCCAGACTTGTGTATTTGTTGCGGTCATCATATTTCATGAAGAAGACATTTAACCCAGAACTGTCAAAGTGAATAGAAGATACTGCCAGCAGTCATCATTAGTCCATCAAACGGATTATCAAGAGTGTCACGTCTGAGCATAACTGCTGCTTGTCTGGCACCCCAAATATAGGAAGCCTTCCAAATACAACACTGTACGAGGACAAGACATGTGGAGGGATCTATAGTCTCAGATCTGCAAACCAACTACAGATGGCATACCTCGTTTATGCAGTAAATCTGAATAAACTATATATAAAAGGCATAAACCATTTAAAATTGTGATATATTATTGCATGAATATATGGTATAAATGCTTGGTTCATTGCAGTATACTGAGAAGGACTGCAGTCAGCTCTTCTCTTCTGATAATTAAAATGTATAACGAGCTGCCTGTGCTTGTTAATTTAGTGGAAGCTGTGGAGCCTGGAGAGCAGTCTTTGACTATGCTTATCATGCTTGCCGTGCTTATTAGAAGCAAGATTTTTCAGTAAACAGTTTAAACAAAAAACATGAACTACAGAGTTCTATTGAGACATGCGTCAGCTGTATGTATGGACTCTATTGCTGAACTAGGTGTTTTCAAGAAAAGAGCCTTCAACTTAAGAATTAATATAATGCTCTCCTTGTGCCCTAGGACAGTTTAGTACATGATCCAGCACAATTACTTTCTTGTAACTAGAAACCAAAAATTGGCCCTTGATGACTCTAAAATACAAAATACTTCACTGCTGCATAAGCAATGAATAGTGTATGACCGTGCTGATACAAATGATGACATACAAGACAGTCTGCATGCCTGTGAACAATGCTGGCAATGTGGAGTGTGGTGCAAGATGCTGATGAACTCTGCAATGCACATTGTGTAATATAACTATAATATGATATATTTTTTACATTCTTTAACTTGATTTAGAATTTATTTCATGTTTTACTTTGTGTCTCTCACAGAGAAACAGAGATACATACATAGGTAGCTTTTTTTAGATTAAAAGTTTATCGGAAAAAGGGAGAAAGTAGGCCAAAGTGGTGAGTGCGAGGCATTGTCTTGGGCCAGCACATTACGCATTCTGGTCAGAGGTAATGATGAGGAGTGTCAAAAGATGCTCCAGCTGAACAGATGGTCTTCGAGCCTGCCCTTGAGTTTTCAGCTTTGCCGAGTCAGCCAACTGGAACTCTATCTGGCATATTAAAATGCTCTCATTTTACCTTGTCATTGTGGAGACAGGGTCATTATTTGGGCAGATTACTCAGTGGGGTTATGAAGCCAACAGTCGTCCTGCACTCAGAAGGTTTAGAAACGGGAGCCAAATAAAGAGTGAGAGAGAGTGGTGATAGTTATTTTATGTGTGCAGTAAAGACATGGATGGATGGCGTTTGTTTGTCTCATTAGCTGTCTGACCCTCTATGACAAAACCAGTCTGTTTGCATGATTCAACAAATACTTCGCTGTCATACTCATTTGTCTGTATGCCATTTTGGCTCCATTTTATCTCTCTGACCACTCTGGTCTGTCTTTCGTTCACATTGACTGACTGAGTGCCCAACTTGCTCCAATATACTTCTGATTGTGTTTCTGAGTGTCTGTCATGGCTCAGAAATATCTATCTGTTGGTTTGGACTCTTTTATAAGGATTAAAACATCTAGCAGTTTCACTCTGGCAGGCTAACTGCTGACTGATCTAACGTTACAGTATGGAATTTGTGCCAGTAGACAGATTGATAGTAGGCTCACGATGGAGCACTTCTTCACAGATGACAACCAAGCTATTTATCTGGTGTTATTGATTTTTCTGTGCATTGTCTGTCACAACAAGCTGTGCTCACAGTTAACTAGCCTGAAGAGAAGAAGAAAAATTCCAATCTGCTGACAATATGTAGCGTCTTCCATTTTAAAGTTACAGTTGGATTACATGGACTAATTCTGCCCAGTTTTTGTAATAATGCAATTTTAGTGATAAGGGCTTTCAGAGTTTTTCATTGGCTTAAACATGCGCCGGATATAAAGTTTAGATAATATATTTTGTGTTTGAGTGCATGCCATCAATCTGAATGGTGGAAACTAAGGATGAAACAATTATTTTTATGATCTTGACTTGATGATGAAGAGGCAACACACATATGTTTTACCCTTATTGTTGTAGTTGTTATTTCATGTTATAATGTCTATACCTCCTCTGTGTTTCAGATGATGGCAAGCTGTCATTTGAAGAGTTCAATGCTTACTTTGCGGATGGCATCCTGACTACTGAGGAGCTACAGGAGCTTTTCTACTCCATAGATGGCCGACAAAATAAGTGAGTTTTCTTATTTGGAATGGTTTCATTGAATCCATCATGGTGAAAAATGGCTAATGTTTTTGGTTTTATTTTATTATTTCTACAAGTGCTAAATTGCTTCACAACAGTGCACTTTTCAGTTAAAGAGAAGCAGAAAAGAGACAGCAAGTGTTAGGGGCTAAAAGGCACAGTTAATGTGTTCCTTTCAAGTCATCAGATACAGGCTAAATGCCTCACAGCTAGAGAGAGGTCCTCAGTAAAAATGAGCCCAGCAGCCAAACTCAAGCACACTGAATTAATGTTTACCCCCTTCCTTTGGACATTAAGTACTGTGGACTACACTTCAAAACCCACTCCCCCGAAATTGCAATCAAAGAAATCAGCCTGAGGGAAGCTGGTGAAATCACTGGTTTGCAGAGAATGTTTAACTCACTGCAGGCACAGAAGAAAAGGCCATGTCTCCCCTGTCGTGATACATGGGGTTAGTTTTTGTGAGACACTTTGCAACCTTTTTCCCCTCCACACTTCTTTACAATGCACCAGTACTGGAAGGCTAAGCAGGACTTTATAACTTGGCTGTCAAACCGTATGACTGTATTTATGGACTCAGGTAAAATAATAAATTCACTGTCATTGTTTGGTCTCTGAGTTTTCTTTGTTTTGCACCTAACCAATTAGAGTGAGTGTAGTGTTTGGCTGCAGAAACAGCTCTGCATTTATCTTTTATGCGTTCTATCACTGTGTGATAAATTACATTTGGACAGGATGTTACGCTGGGACTGTCACCAATGTGACACACCAGCCCTGAGACCTCTCTAACCACACTCTATGCTTTGAGGCAGTTAGTATGAACTGAACTCTGATGTCTCATTAAAAAGTGCTCTTGTTTTGAATAAAATTATTGTTAATTCTATAATATCCCTGCTGAAACAAAAGCATTTTCAACTTTTTTGAGGCTTTGGTGATAATGCTTTAAGCCTCATAGATGTGTGGGAACTTAATGTCACTGTCACAATGGAATTTTCTTTACACAACAGTGACTGAAAAAAGAAATGCATTGTTTTGACCACAGACGCTGTGTGAGCTTCCTAATAACACAAGCCATTATCCAGCTTCACTTATGGTCTGCATCTGACAGTGAAAATGACCTGTAAAATGCCATTAGAGCAACAGGGGAACTTTTTGTGTAGTAATGGTACTGCCTTTATCAAACTGTGATACTAGGAACAATTTAGCCTCCAATGTAATAATGTCTGCCATGACTGGTTAACAAAGTAGTATTGATTTAAATGTTTTTACAACAGTGAAGTAAGTTAAAAAGAAAAGCCACTATTACAATGGCATTAAGGTGCATAACCAGAAAGCACTACACTATATCCCTTATGTAGAAAAACAAATATGCAAATATGTCAGCTTGTGTTTCAGTTAATGAGAATGGTTGGTAGACTTTTATCTTGTGCATGTGTCTTCCTCAGGAGAACACTGTTATATTGACACAGTTCAGAGCCACAAAAATGTATCTAGCAGAAATAAAGAGCAGCATGACTTTGAATTATTGAATTGAATTAACTTTCACAATGCTTTCCCCATTTATCTTCTTTTCTGTTCTGCCCTGCAGCAATCTGGACACTGACAAGCTATCAGGTTGGTGGGAAAGTGCTTCGTCTGATTTAATGCGTCACAGTACATTAATTTCTGTAAAACAGCTGTCTTTAAAATTTGCCAACATAAGTGATTGTTGTCTTATAAATTGTTGTCATGAGTTATTAGTAGAACTGAAAACTTTAGAGGCGAGGTTAGTCATTCTGGAGAAAGATAGTTGATTGTTGCCAAAGTGTCTGTATTTGGCAACCTGGAAATGAGACTCAACATTCTCCAGAATGGCTGACCCCACCTTTTTGAGCAATGGTTTAACACTTTGGAAAATATGCTTATTCACTTTCTTGCCAAGAGTTAGTCATTTAGTGGTGTCAGGAGAAGGGTTTCAGAAGGTATTCGACCACCTGACAAGCAGTTCTGAGTATACTGGCACCTTTAGAGGTGCCGGTAAGAGGATTTTTTGACAGAGCCAGGCAGCTGTTTCTCCATTTCTCGACTTTGCGCTAAGATAACTGGCTGCTGGTGGTGGCTTCACATTTAAGTACAGACGTGAGAGTGGTATCACTGTTCTCAACTCTCCACAATAAAGTGAATAAGAAGATTTCCCAAAATGTCTAAATAGTCCTTTAAATCGTCTCTATTCTTTAGATCAAAGGAATAAAGAATAGAAATAGCACTGTACACTGCAACCAACAGTACCACCCACCTGCACCACTGATTTGTATCTGTAAAAATGAAGGAAAAACCTGGCACAGATCAATTGACCTATTTTTTGTATCATTTTAAAAATGCATGTGTGTGTCAGATGGCCTAAATAAAGTGAAGAAATAGGGCAAAGACCTGTAAATACCAGGAGTACCCAGAATAAAACATGTGCATAATTTATTGAATGGGAATGGCATCTTTTCCATCTGACGTCAAGAGGAGTTGTCTGTTTTCCATGACAGAATGTTCCGCTTGTCTCAGATTTAGTTCACTGAGTAGTCAATGTCTTTGTTAAGGCCAAGTGTTTCTGAGTGTTCAGGTAGATAACTTAATTGAATCTAAGAAGAGCTGCTGTTTAATTAACCTTGGACCTGTGTGTCATATCACGGCCGCTCTTTGGTTTAGTAAAAATAGACTTTTGATTAAGAACTAGCAACTAATTAAGATTAAAGTCTTTCTCTGTTTTACTGATTTGGTATTATGAACGGTTTTAAGAACTTTCCACACACATCCTTTTACTTTGATTCATTTATATAAATTGTTTTCTCACTTCTGTGCACTCCGTAATTTGCTACATAAATATAGACGTGTGTGGGAGTTTCTTTATCATTTTGCTATATCTGGTATCCAAATAATCCTTTCAGTGTGAATGAGCTACTGCTATAACACTACGTGATTTAAATGATGATTAAAGCAACACAATATTACTTTCATGACATTGTGAGCACTGACGCAATAGCATGTCAACATAAAACACATTTCTGTGATATTCTTACTGTCCTTGTCATGGTCATTTAATAGGAATGTGTGGCAACATATAGGTTTGTCTCCAACTTTCAGGAGTCAAAATAAACTTATTCTGACATTGCAATAACACTGACAGCTTGTTTCCTATTTCCTATTAGATTATTTTTCTCAGCACCTGGGGGAGTATCTCAATGTACTTTCAGCTCTGGAGAGCCTGAATGTTGCCATTTTAAAGGCAATGGATAAAACTAAAGAGGTATGTTAAGTTTTATGTGATTTTTGCCTTAAATCAAGTTTCTATAGCACAAAATATGCTGAGTGAAGACAAGTGGAGGGGTTTGTGCTACAAATATGCTTAGTTTAGTGCTGAGAAGGAACACTTGCACAGATGGAGCCAATGCTGCACCAATTCTCCCAAAACTGATGAGTAAACAAAAGATGAATTTCCGAAAACATTTCAGCCACACACATTTCCACTTACCAATATAGCCTGATTTTAAAGGACTAGTCTGATTAGTCTTCACTTAGTAGAATAAAACATGTCTGTCATAGATTTGTTACATTGTACCTGAGTGTGAGATCATTTTATCTTATCTTAAATTATTCAAATGTATTAAAATGTTGTCTCTCTGATTTCTGCTAATGCAGCTTGTCAGCTATGTAGTTTGAGAATCTATAAACAAAACTATTCACTTGATAGGCCAATCCCAAATGTCCTAATCAACAAAAAAAAAAAACATGAAGTTTAATGTGCAACCATTTTGCACAGCTATATTTTGCTCTCCAGTCAATATATTATTGAATTGCAGTTGACAAATATTCTACAGTCACCTCCACACTTTCCTGGAATCAAGGATTTGAATTGGAACAGAACAGAAAACAGCCAAGCTTGTTAACTTAGAAGAGGAGAGGAGATGTGTGCTGAATAATTATGCATCCTGTCTTAATTAGATCACCTTGCTCCTCTGTTCTGGCTCTTCTTTAAAGCTGTCAGAGTGGGGAAATCCATAGAGGATTGTGCAATCGCTTGTTAGCAGCTGTGGTCTGTCACAGAGTGCTCTGGACTGCTACTCCCATGATGCATTTTCAGTAGAGGCCACTTGTCATTTTGAGTTTTGACAAAGAGCTGTTACTTCACTTGCATATTGCGTGAATAAGACTCCTTTGAGAATGTGTAATCATGTTTGTGTTTGGGGACTCAAGCAGCAATTATGTCTCCTATTAAAGTTCTTCCACCTTAGAATTTGGATATGCGGTACTGAATAATGTATGTGTTCAGAGAATTAATTAGCCTATTTAATTGCAGTAGTCACACATCTCACAAGTGCCAGTAGTTGTTTTGGAGAAGTTATCAGATCATCTCTCTTTCCATCTCTGTGGTTTGTCTTGACTCTGTGCTTTAACCTCTCCTTCTGCGTGTCATTCTCCATCTCTCAGGAGTACCAGGGTTCCAGTGTGTTGGGCCAATTTGTCACCAGGTTCATGCTGAGAGAGACATCCAGCCAGTTACTGTCTCTACAGAGGTCACTGCAGTGTGCCATGGAGGCTGTGGAAGAACAGAGCAGCCCTGCCCCGTTAGTACTGCAATGACACTGTTTGTACTGTGTATTAGTTGCGGATTTCCAGACTGAAATGCTTTGGTGAAATGAAGATGATTCAGCTAGTGCTGCCTCAGAGTATTGTCCAAGCGATTACTCAGGTGGGAAACCCACTGGCTGATTATTGTTGGCAGGTCTCTGTTGCAATCCTGCATCACGACAAAATAGGACCTAGAAGTAGTGTGATGTTATTATAGTGCAACAAAAACTAGGGGAATCTAGAAACAGTTAACTAGGGTTAATATAACCATAGCGATCTTTCCATAGCCTTACCCATGACCGTGGTATCACCATAACTTAATGTTTCAGGTGCTTCAACTTAAACAAACCTCAGCAATAATGGAAAATCCAAGACAATAGTCTTTTTCTAATCATAAGGCCAAACTAAACCTTACCTTACCCATAGGGGTGGATTAGGCAGGCCAGAAAAACTTCAAATGGTTTGATTTGAAATAAACGCCTTAGTAGGGGAAGTGCCACAAAATATACAGTACTGCATAATGCATTAGAGTAACAGTATGTAAGCAGCAAACACATTGTCCAGAAGAAGAAGAATGACACAATACATACTGGGGTGACATTTCCTCTGCCAATACTGTGCTGTACTATACTGCTCGATATTATATCATATTCTCTCATCAATATTCTTTACATCTCTAGACTTTTTGCATGATGAAATTGGTGGCAAAGACCAAGGAACCCCAGTGTGTAGTGTGTTGTTAAATTTGGTTTTGGAAGGGTTCATGCTGATGTCAGTTTGTTGTATTGCTTAGTTTATTCAGTCCTATAAAGTATTATCAACACTAGCTCTATGCTATTAAAAATGTTGTCAGTGAAGTTAGCATTGGTTAGTTCAACCAACTACCTCAGACTCTTTCAAGGTAAACCTTTCAGCACAAAGCTTTGAATCTGCACATTCTCACAGTCCTTCAAACAGTTGCCTCACTAATAGGCATCCTACTTAAAATTCAATATTTCTGTCAAAGAGCGTTTTCATTAAATGTAAATGGAGCTCGTAAAATAAAAACAGATCTAAATTGCTGTCACCCATTTGGGATTTGATGAACCACTGTGTATGAGTCACCGCGTAAAATGATATTAACTGATTTCTGCAATGAAAAACCTGCCTCTATACCTCTATACACTTTTTTGTTCACACACAATGTAGTTCATCAAAGATCTTGTCAAAGGCTCCCACACATCTTTGATGCAAGAAAATAAATGCAGAGAAACAATCCATCAAGGACATTTAATGAGTAGAAATCTATCTCACCATAAGTCAATATCATGACAAACTGACTGTTAACATTTTAAATAACAAGGATACTTTCCCCGCGGTACATGGATACCCAATTTGGTCACACAACTTGCAGCTGGGGCTGTCTGTTGCACTGCGTGTGTCAGGGCTCAGCAGAGCTCTCCTCTCTCCCCTCTGGGTGCCACACTGGTATTATTGGAAATAATGGAGCAGTTATAGCCAAGGTGAATTATTGAGAGGGGACTGGGGGAGGCAGAGCGGGAGCAGAAAGGAGAAAGGATGATGAGGGTGGCATTGAAATACAGAGCATGTGAGTCATGGAGAAAGAGAAAGCAAATAAAGATGAATACAAAAAGTAAATGAATGACAGAATGGTGCAGAAAGTCTGTGATGAATGGGAAAAAAGGAGAGAGGGGGCGTACAGAAAGACAGGATGAGATGCTTTTTGGCCACAAACAAGTCTTTTAAGATTGTTCAAATTGGTATAGATTTTTGAAAGAGAAAGAGAAAGTGTGTGAGAGTTGGGAGGGGCAGAATTAGAGACATATTGAGTTGGCAACAAACAGCTTATTTCTCTCTCCCTCTGCGTCCCTGCAGTGGATTTATGGCAGTTGCAGTGGCCTTTGGGTTCCAGGCTGTTCTCAGCATGAGAACCTCCTAGCAATGCGCTCCCTCTGCGCTGTCAGCGTGACCCTGCGCACACACACACACACACACACACATAATAACGCGCAAACACAAAGACACAACAAAAGGAGTGGGAGAGAGAGGCACACACTGACAAGAACAAACAAATGTGCCCGGCCATTTAGACACACAGAGACAGAGACAGAGACGCATGCACACAGGTGAAATCAAAGTATGCAGACAGACGCTCACACACACATGTTGCGAGTTGTGTCTCAAGTGTCACACTCTCATAGCCACACAGAGCGCTTGACGCCTGCCCTTGACACTCTGCATTTACAGACAGCACAACACTTTTCCAGCTACGACAGGGCTGGCAGTGTGTGTGTGTGTGTGTGTGTGTGTGTGTGTGTGTGTGTGTGTGTGTGTATATTTAAGTGTGCAGGTGGAAGGGTCCATCCTCCTTAACACCCAGCATGTGGGTTAATAAGCAATGGTGTGTATCCGGCCCCTCTGTTTTCACATCTATTTTGGACACTTGCTGTTTATCTCTGGTTCTTGTGTCTGCACCATTGACTGCACTCTCTCTCTCTCTCTCTCTCAGACATCAGACATTAACCTCATCTCAGTTTCTGATTTAAATCAATTATTAATACATCCTTCCTTCCCCTTCTTTCTCCTTTTTTCTTCTCACTATCTTCTCTCTTTCCTCTTTAGTTTCATTACATTTTCTCTTCTTCACTCTCCGTGTGACTACCTCTGCCTGCCATATCAATTTCAGTTTTATTTTTTCCACACTTCTCTGACAGTTGCTGTCTTTCTCTCTGATGTTTGTTTCCCTGGGTCTCAACCGCTGTCACGGCAGGAGAGAGGTAAAGGCACCGGAGCTGACAGCAGTACAGAGGAATGGCAGGCGGTGCGGTCGCAAGGTCCATAATAGCCTGTGCATGTCCCCATCAGATCCCTGTTCTGGCATCCTGACCACAGGTAAGAAAAATATCATATTGTATTACACAGACCAGCTGGAGGAAAAAGTATGGTGTTTTCTAAATCATTGTTATCATCCTCAACAAATCCCGCAGAACAAAAACTCTCTCACATAAATATCTCAACACTATTGAACTTCCCTACTCTGTCTGTGGCTGTCAACCCGAAGCCCATTGGCTCCCACTGAAGATGTAACCTTTAAAAACAGGTCACAAATATAATCCATTTTAAAATGGATGAAGATTTTTTTTAAAACAGCTGGGAGCTATAGTTTTTGGCAAATGTTCTTCAAACAGGAGTAAATTGCATATTTGCTGACATCCTAGCAGCCAACTGTTGTCAATCAAACACAGACACCGACACGCTCCAGCAAAAGGAGCATTTCTGTTTTATTCCCTAAAGGCATTTTTTCTACCTTTAATGATAAAATGATACACAATACATTTGAAAAGTACATCGTCACCATTTTTCAACAAACTTGATGGGTACATAGGATTTCAGATGGCCTTTAAAGGTAAATTATGTAATATTTAGGTCGAATAGGTTTAGGTTTCTATTGGCAGAAATGGAATATAATATTCATAGGTATGTTTTCATTAATGCATAATCACCGCCACGTTTCTACAGTAGCCCAGAATGGACAAACCAAGCACTGAAACAATTGAGCTCTATGGCACAAAGCTCTATCAGGCTTTGGCTACACCGTACTTGTCCACAGGATGAATTTATTGGTTTTTTTTAGAACATCACCATAATGATCATTTAATTAAATGACACCATACCATAAATCAACATTATGATCATTATTTTAACATTCCCAACAAAGCATATCAATAGATACTTCTTATTGTTAGTTTATTTCAGTGATGTACACATGGATGATTCCCAAACTGTCATTACTAGTTTTGTGTATAATTACTAGAGCTGGACATAAGCCTTATCTGGATGATTTGTCATCTACAATCAAATTGACATTTCCTAGAGACAATTACTTTATGTTGATCCTCATTTATTTTCCTCTTCACTCTTATTGATAGAGTGAACATCAGATATTGAGCCTGCAATGAAATGGAATTAACCATGGCTCACAAAATACTTAAAATATAAATAATAGTAATACATTTAATTTTCTCAGATGCTGAATGATTCTATATACATTTTCCCCCTGAATCCTTCGAAACTGAATAACCCTTCGAAACAAGATACTTTTTTACCATTTCTACAAGGAAGCAGTTTCACATATAGGGCATAAAACCAGCTCTGTTGACAGTTTGGGAATCATCCATGTGTACATCACTGAAATAAACTGACAATAAGAAGTATCTATTAATATGCTTTGTTGGGAATGTTAAAATAATGATCATAATGTTGATTTATGGTATGGTGTCATTTAATTAAATGATCATTATGGTGATGTTCTAAAAAAAAACAGTAAATTCAACCTGTGGACAAGTACGGTGTAGCCAAAGCCTGATAGAGCTTTGTGCCATAGAGCTCAATTGTTTCAGTGCTTGGTTTGTCCATTCTGGGCTACTGTAGAAACGTGGCGGTGATTATGCATTAATGAAAACATACCTATGAATATTATATTCCATTTCTGCCAATAGAAACCTAAACCTATTCGACCTAAATATTACATAATTGACCTTTAAAGGCCATCTGAAATCCTATGTACCCATCAAGTTTGTTGAAAAATGGTGACGATGTACTTTTCAAATGTATTGTGTATCATTTTATCATTAATTAAGTCATGTCCAAACAGATGGTTTCCATCAGCTCACAAGGGCAAAAAACACCCCTTGTGAGCTGATGGAAACCATCTGTTTGGACATGACTGAATGGGGTGTCCAGACATTAATCAACTGATCAAACACAGAAAGAAAACTCTCAGCTGTGTTCCAGCTCCAAATTTTATATCAGTATTATAAAACATACACTACTGTATGTACTCCTGCTACTACACTTACTCACATGCAGTAAGAATTAGTAAGCACAATAGAGCCGGGACACAGATTTACATTTTTATTTCACCCTGATGATTTCGTGTTGTGTGCAGGTGTGAGCATGGACAATGGTGAGAACTGGTGCTCTCAAATCAACAGGCTGCAGCAATTGCTGGACAAACTGGAGTGTCAGGTATGAAACCGTTCCGTCTGTCTATTTGGAAGTGGACTACAGTGTGTTGGTGGAAACAAACTGAACTGGAAGCGTTAAGCAAAAATGGGCACGTAGCTTTAATATTTTGACTCTCTGGTCCTGGTGATTATCTATAGATTAAATTAATGTCTAATGTTCCCATGAATACAAATACAGTCATCAACATCAAATGCGGGTAATGGAATCAGTTTAATAGGAAATAACAAAATAACTGAGGCTGTGTGGGCTATTTGTTGTGCTGTCACAGCCCTGCCACTTCAATTTTTACTTGTGACAAATTATGCAGAGAATATGCAAAATAGAAACGCCTAATGCATTAGGTTTTCAGTATTTTGTTTTGGATCATAGAATATTGAAATGTTAAGAATAAGGAGAAGTAAACATGTGGGCTCCACAAACAGCACTGCAGACTGTGTATCTTTATTGCCTGCATGGCTGCATTTATACAATTGCAAGATTACTTACAACATGCGGATTTCACTGGACTAGGTCGGTGTTGTGTTTTCATCATTATGTTGGGGACAAGGTGTCACCTTAGTGCTTGAGTGTTTTCAGCCCTGATGTGGAAAACAACAGCCTGCTTGAACAGACCTATTGTGTATTTTCGGTCATTTCTATTATGTTATATGTTGAAAATGTCTATTCCGCTGGACTGACAGCACAATTTAGAGCACGTGTTTGTGTGTTGGGGATGATCACAAAGAAAAAAGGGTTGCACTCCCAGCATGTAAAAACTGATGCTTTTGTAAGAGTAGTTTTGTTTGTCAAACACAGAGCACAGTCATCTCACTGCCTCTCATCTCTCATTCTGTATCCTATGACCCATTCTCACTACCATGTCTGGAAACCTCTTTTCACGCTCTCCTGCCCCATCTTCTGCTCCATCTCATTCTCTCTCTGTCTGTTCTTTTCTTTATTAACTCCCGTTATTCCCATCTTTTGATGTTCAATCTTCCCCTCCTCTCAGTCTTTCTCGAAGCATTTTCTCTCTCTGTAGTCCTTGGTTTTGACAACCCAGAGGGACTCAGAGTGCAATATCAAAGCAATTCATAACCTGCAGGATGTTCTGAGTGCAATATCCATCCCCACACCTCAATGCCACCACCATCACACACCTTCTGTCCATCGCGCTCCCTTTCTCTTCTCTCTCAAATGCAACAGAATGAGTTTTCTGCCTCAAAGGTTATTGCCCTGTGTACACACACACACACACACAACACACACACGAACCATAACCTTTAAGAGTTATTGTATTTACTGTTTTTCATTATTCATAACATCATATCTTTTTAGACTACATACTGTATATATCCTACAGACAGGGCTTCCAGAAATAAATAACGTAGTGAATTACATGTTCTCCACTTGTTTTTCTTTAAAAGTACAGTTTTAATCTTCTCTCTGTAGTGTGGCTATGGCTTTATCTCATCATCAGCTATTACATTTGTATCCCCAGGTAACACAATGGCAGTAATGAATGAACGGATGTAACCTTTATAGGCCTAAATGGAATTTTACTTGAATAATAGTCTTTGAAATATGTTAAATCACACATATTAAAACACCAGATAACAAAAACCACAGTTACAGTGGTTTACCAATGGCTACTCTTATGTACCCCACCTTTGCCTGTAGCCTTCAAACAGGTGTAATTTGCCTACAGGTGCAAGTGACTGTGTGCAAATGAGCTTGATCAGTCATCTGTACTTTTATCATTGCATTACCGCTGTGTTGGTATGATGATTATTTTAAAAGTAGCTGATGTTTTAGCATGCCATGCAAAATTATGTAAAGCAATTAAATGAAACTTGTGGTTGCTACTCAGATATTAAAAAATATTTCTGTAATAACTCCAGATTAAACCAGAAAACATAAAGTGTAACATATTTGATGCATTTACAGATGAGAAGAAATCAAGTAAGCAACTTGTTCAGTGGTATTTTGATCTTCTTGATTACAAATACAGTGGTTTAATTATTCATGCACATACCTCCGGCATCACTGATCTTTCTTACCCAGGTGTTAGACAAGAGCTTCTTCTCATATTTCTTACCTTCTTATTTCAGGGTCCCAAGTTGGAGCCACTGAAAGAGGACACACTGGCCAGCACATACAAGTCTGTAAGTCAGCACTGATATAAGAATTTCACCTGGAATACTGACCTGAGTAAAGAAGCACCAACCAAACGTTTGTTTTGTGGCTGATGAACCTATTATTAAACCAAAATGTAAAAAGCTTGGTTATTGGAACGCTATAGTTTCAAGTTGACATTTAACAGGATCATTATTGTTGCTTAGCCACATACAACAAAACTAACATTTTATAGCACTCAAGGTCGATCTATGTGGTGAGTGGTTGCATTGTAATGTTGAAACCTGACACTGCTCAGCAGAATTGTCATATAGAATAACTCTCTTTGGCAGATTATTATATAATAGTTTGATTGCAGGGTTTGCAGACTGCACAATTCAAGTAGAGTACAAACTGATAGGACTAGCTTTACTGGATAATTGCTGATTAAAACAGTATTTTCACATTTTGTTCTTTCAAAAAGAAACAAACTCAGCTCATTTGTAGGTAAATTTTTCATATACAATGAGAGGTCAGTACCCATCCAACATAGTTCTGTCAATACCAGACTGTCTAAACAAGATATTTTTATTCAAAACATTACACCATTGCAAGTATATTCATCTCTCACTACATATTTAACTTGTAATTCATCCCCGGTAAGACCTCCAATTAGTACATTTTTTTCTGATTGTGTACACCCACTGTACTTACAGTATGTTCCAAAAAGCAGACAAGATATTATTGAAACTGTTTTTCTAAATGTCTAAATGTCAATCCGCACAACGTTAAAAATTTTAAAATGTGAAGTAAACAAGGGCTGGTTTTTGTTTATTAGGCTTAACTTGAAACAAGAGAGCTGTTTGAGTATATCTGACATGTTCGGACAAAAGAAATTCCTGACTCATGATCTACTTCAGAGGAAGACATGGTGTGAAAACACCCACAGACAGGTGAGAGTGTAGCCTAGTTATAGGTAACTATGGTGACAGTTATATCAAAGCAGCTATAACAACAGTAGTAATGTGAATGTCTGTTTTTACATGCTTCCGTACTGGTGGAAAAAGGGAAAATGATAGAAAGACCAATGTTTCTATTTCTCTGTTTCTTTTATGATTTTAGAATAAGACTTGTAAAAGAAAACCCAATAAAAAGCAATACTGAAATAAATGCACTTAGACTGTCCTTGTGACAAAGAGCTGAGTGGCCACATACAAAAATTACACAATTACACAATTTTCACTGTGTATATTCAAACAGGATATAAATCATTAAATCACAATTCAAATGCTTTTTATATTATTGATATTATATTTTATAAATGTTTATATTGTCTCACTCACCTTTAGTGGAGAGCCTGTAAAACTGAACTGAAGAGAATATAGAAAAAAAGAGTTTTACAGTAGTTCAATGGCAGCTCTTCACAGCTTCACAGAGAGATTTGTGCAGTTCAAATGCTATGAGCATCATAAATTGAATTCCATCCTCCTCCTCTATTAAGGTGGCGACAAAAATCACATTTCAGAGACTGATTATCTTTTCAATCAGGAGAGACTTTTGAATGAACAAATATATTTAATTGATAAGTGCACAATAAAGATGAGAAATGTGAAAGTCTTTGGCGATAAGACCCCATCGTGACATCAACGTCTTTGAAGGGGTTAGTGAAGCTGTGATTAGTATCTGAAACCCCCCGTGATGGAGTCGGTCACAGACACTGGTGGTGGTGATGAAGGGATGAAGAGAATGCTGAAGATCTGGATGTGATGAGGAGTGGATGTCTAATGAGCTCAACCTGGGCACTGGATGTGATGAACTGGAGGTGAAGGGGGTGGAGGAGGGTCGCAGTGATCTTGCACTGAAATGACAGCTGAAAGCAACAGAGACGAGAACAGATTTACAGTTTGACAGGAGCAACATGACTGGCTGGAGGAGATAGTGGCTGAGTCTGATTGGATTAACTGAAAGACTAAATGCCCATAGCTGATTGGAAAGGCGAGTGAGAGAATTGTGAATGAATGAGGTGTAATGAGAAGGTCTTCCTGACTGAACTTACGCTGAGCTTCATTAAAACTAAACCTACACATCACATACAACCAAAAATGTTTGGTTCTTTTTGAAATGTAATTGAACCAACTTTAAGGTCGATTCAAGTCTTACAAAAGTTGCCATGAGACAAGTTTCACGTTATAGTTGCAGAGGTGACTCACTCTTGCATTGAATTGTTGAGAATGTAAAGAGGGAAGCAGGCTGACATGGTGCAGTGGGAGACCACAAACCAGGCAGAGGACGTGAGTTCAAACCCAGTTTCCCTGTGGAGGACGCTGAATCTTTGAGGGCTGCTTTTTGTTATGTGGCTACATTGATCGATAAAGGAAAAAATATATATAATATAATTATAAGTGTCTTTTCTTTTCCTCTGTCAGGAGGTCCATGTATTTATATGCAAACCAAGTAATTTACATTTTCATTGACATTTAGTTGATAACTGGTAGAAAGAGTGTGATGTTGTGACTTCATCAGTGATCAAAAGAAGCTAATATGAAAAATGACTCACATCATTGAGTCACTGTAAGTTCCCATTGAGTTGAGAAGGAAAAGCTGTCATTTGTATTTTATGAGAAGTAAGTGACAAACTACTCTGAGAGACACTGATGAAGTATCATGGCAACACTGTTTTTATTGTGCAGCATTCTGTTATATTATCATGGTCAAAAAAGGATGAAAAATCACACAATTTCACTTAGATTACTTTACAGTCAGTGACTCCATCTCACTTTGTGCAGCTGTTTCCACTCAGGCTTTCATCTACAGTGATAAACAAAACTGAATGTACTGAAAAAAGTGCCTTAAGTGAGAGGAAAACCATGTGACAGAACATTTGTGTATTTATATCTCGTCTGTTGTTAGTAATAGTGAGATATGTACCCTTAGGAAGGCATAACCAGTTCCTCATCAAATGCTTCAGCGAGTATCCATCTTGACAATATCCACACTCGCCCGAACCTCAGGGGGTTGATGTGAGCTTGATGTCTCCTCACACACACACATACACACACACACCTACACACACACACCCACACACACCCACACATAGCAGATAGTTGTTTAATGTGTCATCTCATCTTGTTCCTCTCTTGGTCTCTTGTCTTGTCGCCAACAGAACATTCTGCTGGTGCAGAGGCAAATGTTGGTGACCGATGAAAATCTGGACAACTTCCGGAAAGTTTTGAAGGGCTACATTGATGCCACCTCAGCCCACTCTGACAACCTGCAGTGAGTGTCTTGATTTCAGACAAAGCGATATATCTTTTAAACGCTGTGTCAGGCTCTGCTGCTGAGCTAACTGGTTTAATCTTGAGCTAAAACTGATGTCCAAGAAAAGGATGGAAAACTGCTTCTAATGACAAATAAAAATTTGCATTCTATCATCCATCATCCTTTGATATTACAGGAGCTTTTATGTCACCCCAGACTGTGTTTAATTTAATAACAATTGAATATTTCCACAAAGTGACGCTGTCACTAACTTATTACATGGAAATTAGGGCTCATTTTCTTTTAATGCTGTCTGCTGTCTTGCAAGAGCTTTGCTCCCTCCCTAGTTCTAACTGACATCTCTCAAAAGATTCAGACTTTTTCTTGTAATTTATCCTTGCTGAGTGCAAATTCTCTTTCACTTTATATCCTCTTCTTGCCCCACTCTACTTTTCATCTCTATCCTGCTGTCAGTGTGTCCGTTCAGAAGCTCCCGGGAAAGTCGTGTTACATAATGTATGAGTTCTGGCAAGACCGCATCTCCTGGATGAGGTCAGTATGGTGTGTGTGTGTGTGTGTGTGTGTGTGTGTGTGTGTGTGTGTGTGTGTGTGTGTGTGTGCACGTGTGTTGTGTGTCAGATATTGGCAGACTGTTTGGCACTCTTAACTTTTTGATGGAAATGTTCCCCACCAGTAAAGATGAGCAGATGGCCCACCTCTCAGTTTGCGCACACACACAGAAACACACACACACACACACACACACACACACACACACACACACACACACACACACACACATACACACACATAGATGTAGCTTTAATGTTTTAAAATGAAATCTGTCATACACATATCAATGAATATATTTATCTCTCATTCGGAACGTTCGGAATTGATGTGTTACATATATACATCAATTTTTCAGTAATAACTATGAACAGCTTATTAAAACAAAATCATTTACGAATTAACTTACTATTTGTCAACATATAATAATGTCTATATAGAAAAAAAATAAATATATTTTCAAACTGTAACAAACTAGTGACAACTCTATTTTCAACAGGTGATGCTCAAGTCTGACTTCTGAGTTTATTTTTCTCTTTTTACCTTCTTATTCTTCTCGTTGTCTGTCTCTATAGCTACCTGCAGTCCAATGACAGTAAAGATTTCCAGCGCTGCATCATTGACATGTTGGAGGACGCTGAAGTAGTTTCTACTATGTTGCTCCCAGGTTTGTATACATATATGTCAATATGCTAGAAAACCAGTGCTGCTAACTCTGCTTAGTGTGAGATCAACACATGTAAGATATGATCAGATCAGATATGATTTGTACTTCCCTGTCTGCTCAGTTGCTCATTGGCTCTGTAATATGTCATTTTTCTGCGGTTTCAGAGACATTTCTTATCATAGTGTGCTTAGTCACTCAAACAGAGCCTTGCTTCTCCCCTGTGTCAACAGTAATTCCTAGTCTTTTGTAGAATACCTTAAGAACAATAACCTGGGTAGACAATAGAACTGAAAATGGTATACTGAGTGTGGCACAGGTATCCATGTCAGGGATCTGCTCATATTCACCACACATTGCATCGCTTTTAAATTATCTCTTTGGGCATCTTAGGCCAAATGTTGTTAAATTATATCTGCTCGCCCAGATGTCACAAGACATCAGTAACCAATTAATTCAGTGTAGCAGAAATGACATATGCTTTAGTCATACTGTTTCTGCAGATAATAGTGATGTAGTAACAGGAAATGGTGTGTTTTTTTTTTTTTTTTACAAAAATTTAATGCTTTGTTGCTGTTTGTGTGTTTGCTATCTAAACTAGCTCATCTATTATTTGCATTGCATTGTGGGACAATAGTGTACATCAACAGTCAACACTAAACCAGTGTTTTTTGAGTGACTTATGTAATTTTTAAAGTGTGAACACACTACATAGTCAAAACTTCCCTAGACGTAATATGTAATTGGGACACAGCTACACATGATTATCTTGACCCAACGTCACATTGGCTACTGGCCAACTAAAAGATAAGATTACTTAATGTGGTTTGTCGTGTTCAGCTTTTAAATGCATTAAAACATTAGGCTTGGATGTTGGATGTGTTATGATATGTTAAGATGTACTAAAACCTGCTGTCTGTGGAAACTGGGGGTCCATCCAGAATTTCTGGGCCTCCTGACAATAACAAAATTTTGCTTATTGAGCCTGAAGGTAGAAAATGTTTTCAAATCAGGCATTTACTGTGCAAATATTGAATATTTCTGAATAAATAAATATCCAAGTGGCGACATTCTCTCCAAAAACTCTGGGCTATGATCGCACTGTCTGTTGAAAGTGAGTCCATTTTGATGTTCTGCTCCCATGGAACAGATCAGATATGTATGCATTATAAAGGTGTAAACAGGGTAGAAACACTTAACATTGTCTTGCCTTCTTTTGAACACATTTGCATGTGCAAATAAATCCAGCTGGAAAATGTGTTTTTGGCAATGTGATTTCCATCTGACACATGCATTTTATGTTGTCATCATCATGTCATCGACTCCTCAGCAGGATCAACGCATGGCAGAGTAGCATGAATCACTGCCGCTCCAGCCCAGGCTACAACCATGACTCTCCTCCGATGTCTTGACATATGATTAACTTGTCTCAGGCCTCTAAATATGCTTCAGAAAGCAATAGTGTTAATTGTTATTTCTGCCTGTTTGCATCCATTGTAGATGGTGATGTAACTGTGTGGGCTGCAAGGGTTGTGTTTGTTGCTAGGTTACTCGACGTGGTTGTTTACTTCCTTATCTGTTGCTCGCATTTACATGCAGCCTGTTTCAGACAGTTCTGGTGTAAACAAATGAATCGGATGTGGGTCACTTTTAAAGGCAGGTGTAAACAAGATGAAAAAAGATTCAGATTTAGTCTTTGAGAAAAAAAACCTTTGTAGTGCTACTTGAGGATAATTGCAGAAATTCTGCTTGTGTAGTTCTAGTTGGAGGTTTGTCTTATTAATTATCCTGAGGAAAAGTTATTAAGTTATAAAATAGTAGAAGTTACTAGTAGGGGAGAATTTACTCTGTCACAATTAGTGAAAGTCCTGGCATTGAGGCTACTTGCTGGCTTGCAATTGGGAGGAAAAGGGAGGATAGTTTATGAGGTGCATGTCAGAAGTGCAGGAAGGAGTCGACTCTGGAATCAATAATAGAAAAATAAATAAAACAACATTCTGCTGCTCCTAGCAGCAGCTATTATTTTCTGTGCCTTCATATTATTATCTTTTCCAGGAGGAGCTTTGCACCAGCAGCCTGGTGTTTTAAGGACATTGTTATTTTTTTCAAACTTTCTGATTACCACTGAGAATCTTTTCACAGCTTAAGTGAATGCACCAGGAATGGCAAAAATAGCACAAGGTTAAACATACTTATATAATTTACTTTATCTGCCTTATGTTAGTTGGATTTTACATACAAACTGTTTGAAAACCATGTGCACACAACCTTATGACTCTATGTCCTGTATCTATAAAGCTGTGATCAGTTAAATCATTTTAATTGACGTTAATCATTTACACATGTTATCTGTTGATGCAAATGTTTAGCTGATAAATTGGAAAAAAATTGGAACCTGACAGAATTTAAATTAGATTAATGTCTAAATTGAATGTAAATGATTGATGTACCCTTACGCTTCCCCTGGGAATCATAAATTGCCTGATTGGTGTGAGGTGACCTGGCTCTCTCTCTCTTTTCCCTGTTTCCTCAGCTTCCTGGTGGATCATGACTAACAACTAACAGCTGAATCCAGAATGTCACATCTACTGCCTACACTGTCACACGGACAAAGACACGCTGGCGCATCAACCCACCCACCCACATGCACGCATAAGTACATATGCAAACACATGCACACAGAGGAATTCAAAAGGCATCCATGTGTTTCAAAGCAACAGGAGACAGAGACAATGGCAGCATCCAGCATTCTCCAGCAGCATCTTTTAATGTCCCTCTGTCTTCGACTGCTCATTATTGTGCCGCTTATATCAAAGGGGATAGTTTCACCTTATAGCCAGCCTTTAGACTTAAAAGTAACGATTCTCTGCAATGCAAAAGACAAGTTTTTTCTTTTCTTTTAAACTCACTTTATAACTCTGCAGTGTTTGTCTGATATTATGCCAGTGGAGAACAACCAAAAAGATGCTAGTATAGGCTACTAGAGCAAATTGGAATGAAAATGACCCTGCCAGTAGTGTTTTGTGCTTTTGATGAGTTGTTTACTGTTGAATACAATTAAAAAGGAGGAAAAAGCAGAGAGGATGAGGAAGACTTGCTGCAGCCTAAACATGCATGCTGATAACTGTGGCCAAGAGCTTTCAGTACTAGTTCCTTTAAATCCTGGCTGTATATGCTGTATGATACTGTAACACTGTTTTTATTTTAATTAGCAAGCCAGAAAAAGCTATTATCAAAAAAGCTACACCTCCCCTGACATATCGCTAGTATATTAGTTATATCTCCTCAATTTGAGACACGCTCTTTGTCTCAAATGTAAAAGTATTTCTGAAAACGTGCGTGACTAAGGGACTTAACACTTTGTGAGGCGATTTCATTGTATCACTAAGTTATGAAGAGAAAATCTATTTAATGTATTATGTATTTATTTTGATCATGGTAGAGTTTATTCCATCTGTACATATGGAACTCAGATATATTCATATTTCTGTTGTGTTTTGGTTGAGTAATGTACACCATCAACTGTAAACAAACTGAATAGCAACTTTAATAAAATCATTAAAACTAATATGTTTGTTTTGAAAAGTGAATATGCATCTGAATCTTCAGACACTATATCTCTGGATCCATACATTGTTACATTTTCTTCACCAGTAACTTGCAAACTCTCTGCCATTTGCTTTTAGGAGGTCATTTACAGTCGGTTTATCAGAGTTTTTTCGTGGGGGGTTGATAATATTAGACATAATATTATCTGTGGGTTATAACAAGCTCTCACAAAACACATGGCCATTTAATTCAATGCTAATAGGAAAAAATATTGATTCGCCATTGCATCTGAGTTGATTGCTCTTACCAGATATGTCTGAATTTAACTGGAGTGAATGTAGAAACCCAAATAATTCAATCTGAGAAAAAACAAGCCTGAAGTCTGTCACTCTGTCTCTCTCAATAATTATATTCATCAGTGTTCCTTGAGCTGTGAATTCCCCACAGTGCTTTGAAATAAGAACAGCACTTGAAATCAAACAACACACCTCCCTGACCAAGATTATCCAACAGTGTGAGCCAGATGCAGGAGATGTTTGGACTCCTAGTTACGCTCCATTGCACCAGTGGTTCCCAACCATATGTACTTGTGGCCTCGGCACAGGTTGGATATCTGTATGAGTTTTGAGCAGTTTTCAAGGCCTGAGGATGTAAAACTAACACGTATATATTTTGTTGCAGAATTATGTTATTTCCTACGCTAGCAACATAAATGTAGGAGTAGTGCGCTGTAGCATATGAAATGGTGCTTGGAATGCTGAATGCATCTAATCAACAGAACTCAACAGAAGTCCATAGGCATGTTTCCTGTATCCTTTGAATGACAATAGTTTGAGGCAAATGTTTTACTCTGAATAGCAATGAAAGTGCAGCCAGTATCTTGTTATGACAGAAACACATCATTGCTGAAATTGTTAATCATATATAATAGTTAATAAATAGTGCTGAAATTTGCAGGCGCAGACTCTGCAGAGGCTGGCACATTATTGCACTGATTGCTGGGGCTGTAATACTTGATTGCATGGTTGAGACCGAGTCTCTTTAGCCTCCTGTCAGGCAAGCTGTCTGCTGGTAAGGCAGAGTGAATATGTAATGGCGATCAGGGAAGCCATGTAAATGAGGCTCAATGATGTGAACAGAAGGTGTACTAACACTTCCTGTCCTTCATCTGTTCTTCAAAACACTGAGGGGCAAGTGTCACCACTACATCTATAACCAATAGTGGAGAGGAGGGTCTAAGTTACAGTGAATTGTAGGCAAAAAGGAAAGTGCACTCAGTAGAGTGCAGATCTCCACCAGCTGTGATTCCAATCTGAAGCAGTTGCTGATCACTTGCTACGGGCTGGTTAAGAGGAATCAGCAGTCAATAGCGGTATAAAAAAGTGAAGTCAATAAAATAGGTTTCTCAAAATTTGTGAATCACCGCAACTATGAGAGGTCGTTGAGCATATATAAATGTGAACAAAAAATATTAGGCTGATGGGTCCAGTAGTATGCAAAAAAGTAAATAGTAAGGACTAATACTGTTTGAAGTGGAATATTTCCAGCAGATGTCAAAGACAGATGAGGGGTGAAGGTTAATTTCTTGATATGGACAGATCATGTACACTTTATTGAATAT
The DNA here is from genome assembly GCF_905237075.1 of Dicentrarchus labrax. Taxonomy (NCBI): domain Eukaryota; kingdom Metazoa; phylum Chordata; class Actinopteri; family Moronidae; genus Dicentrarchus; species Dicentrarchus labrax. The sequence goes on along the minus strand of NW_026136711.1, from coordinate 26,071,445 downwards.
AAATATTTTCCCCTTTTCAACGGTCCTCCCAAAAACAACTGTAACCCATGTAGCATCAACATTAATGCAGCTGCTAGAAAACTGATCCAAACACTGGTGTTCATTCAGACTTGTTCTGCCATGTTAATGGAATAGTTCAACACTTAGGGGAATACTCGTGCTCTCTTCTGGTGGTCATATCTATATAAATGACAACTATATGTATTATTAAAAGGTTAAAAGTTTGAATTTGCGTGGCTACTGTTGGAAATGCTGAGTAGAGAACGGAGATATGGAGGGGTGTGCCAATGATTGTTTTATAAATTCAATCATACCAGTGGATCTGGTGTGAAGTTACAGTTGTGACCTGTGATAAAGTGGATTATGACTCTAAAGAAATCAGAAGTTTCCTTTTTATGTAAACCTTTGTCTCTAAAAAGATTTTTTCAGCTCCTTATAACTTCCTGATGTACACAAGATTTAAATCCCTCCTGCAATAGCTAATGTTCTCCATGCCAAACAATGTGGATACCTGATTTATTTTATATCTTGGAGACACAGCAGGGATGAACTCGCACAGTCTCTGTTCCATTTTTGAAGACAATGTAGGGATCCTGTGCTGCTGCTGCTGCTGCTGCTGCTGCTGTCGGATGAGAAATGTGTATACTTAAACCACTGTGGAATGCATTATTCTTGCAAAATACAACCCAGGAGATTTGTGCTCAACGTTATATATATTCCAACAAGCTACTGAAACAACGTATGCACCAATGCATTCAATGCATTGTTAGATAAATAAATAAAAAGGTTTTCCGTAGGCACTGGCACATTATTTCTGTACTCTATTCATTCATTTCATATTTTCCTTTTATTATTTTCCTGATTGTGAAACATGCTTTTCTTTGTTTTGAAAGAAAAAACACAGATGAATAACCAAAGTCAAGGTTCAAACCTTGTACAAGTATTTCAAATCATACAGTTCTCTGGATTACACTGCTGCCTCTCTGTGCTGCTCTCCTTTAGCAGGAGAGAATTAAAAAAGAGCCCCTTTTTCATTCTCTTTCAGCCAGGTGCCCTTGGCTCTGACGTGTGCAAACGTATCTCATCACTTCAGAGAGCCAAGGGCCAGGGCTAAGGTGGCCAAACGACATCTGTTGTCCTGTTTCATTCCTCCCTATTGCCATTTCCTCCGCCTTGGTTACTTTATTGTGCAGAAGGCATCCAAAGTCAAAGCATGTGTCACCTCTCTCTGTGTTTGTGTCGGAAGAATAAAAGTTGCGAATATAAGGGATGGCAGGAAACCTTGAGGAATGCCAACACTAAGTCACTCGACACTTTCTCTCATCACACACTAAATAAATACATGAAAATTAAATGGGGCATCAGATAATAAATGATTTGTTGTGGATCCGACATGGTTAATTGCAATTTATCTCAACGTAAATCCAAAGACTGGGGGCCAAAGGTGACAAAGCAACAGCTGCTGTCCTATTTCATGCTTCGGTATCTCCATTTCTTTCACCCTGGAAACTGGATTGTGTAGGAGGTAACATGTTCAGAGGGCGTCTTGTCTCTGAAAGACTGAGTCACTCGTCCTCATTGACTTAGAGACTCCTCACGCTGATTTGGGTTTTACAAAACTGTACAATTATTATTCCAAGCTATAGGTACTCTTAGGATCCGACAGTTTACACACATAGTTGCAAAATAGTTTTTGCAAATGTTTCTAATGTATTAATTGTCCAGTAGGGTTGTAAGGGCTCTGTTATCTTTGTATTTGCAGCAGAGTATAAAAATCTGTCTCAAAATCAATTTCCATAAATGACCTTGAAGAACATTAAGTGTTCATAATAGCATTCTGTCAAAAGCCATTTGCAAATTTTACTGAGGGGCAGGCGGGGTGAGAGTGGGAGATGGGAAAGTAAGTCAAATGTCTGTTAGGAAAGATGTGAAGATGTGAAAAAGACAGATGGAAATGGAAAGTTTTATCTTCAAAATGACTTTTCAGTGTCTTGTGACGTCCAGCATGGGAGTAAGATACAGCTCCAAAGTCCTCTTTGCCTCTCTGTGATGGTGTACTGTGACAGATCCTCCAACGCGATCATGTAATTTAAGCATCATGCTGAGCAGAGGTGACAGACACGATGTCAGCTCCCTGTGCAAATTTTACTGAGTTTGTTTGCTGAGCTCACTGGGTTTGTGTGATGTCTTTGTAATTTAAACTGTACGTTTTATATTCTTGCTTTACTGTCCTCTCGTAACACCGGCTTTGTGTTTCATGTCTTAATTTGTTGTTTAGCTGCAGAGAACAAAGATGACATAAAACAATGATATAAAAATGAAATAGAAAGTACTATTTGCAGTTTTTGTTTAGTATGATGTTAGTCATGGAAATTCTCCTTCTACTTTCTTGTAGTGCTTGAATGTTGTCATCAGGCCAATTTGAGTTTGAGACCTCATCGTGACATTATGGTGTTTCTTGCATTTTCAAATAAGTTCATCAGTGAAATCAGTGGTTAATCCATCGCTTTAGTATTGCCATGACCTTTGGCACAGATGTTCAGGTTCCCCAGAAGATGAATTCAACTGATTCTGTTGATTCGCTGAGATTTTCCACTAGTTTCACATTGACATTTTTGGCTTTAAGTGACATAAACTGTTCTGTTTCCATGAAATTTGGTGTTTCCTCCAGGATGAACAGCTTTGGTGATACCTTGACTTTTGATCTACTGCCACCATCGGGTCAAAATGTTAATTTAGTGCTTTGGTTTATTACCAAATACCAGCAAAGCTAATGACATACCCACCAGCCTCAGATGTACTTTGTGTTGAGTGAAAAGCAAAATTAATATCATGGTCCTCATCTTATCTCCTCATGATGCATAAAGCCTATATATCTTGGTTGCATGCCTTTCTGTGAAACCCTTTGAACACTCATCTTTAAAGGAAAACTGCTTTACAGTATAGGCTTACATTAAATGTATTATTAACAAGTAATCCACTGGGTACTAATACTGTTTTCTAGTGCAACTACTATCTCTGTATTTATTCCGGTACACGTTGCTCTACTCCAACCTATTTATCTATATCTCATTGACAAATGCTGTTTTCTATATATTTAGATTATGTTATTAAAATGGTTTGCATGTGATCACACTTTAGTTGTCAAGGTTTCGATCATATATGTCAAGGTTCAGTCGGATCATACATATAGGCCAACATACAATCATGAACATTTCTCTTGAAAAAGTGTTCCATACGCAAGGCAAGTAATTAAGTTGTCAAAATGTAATTCTGTTATTGTGACATAATTGCCACATCTTAAGTTCATTGTAGAAATAGTCAAATGTAGTCCCTCTACTGTGTGGGAGACTGATGATTCATTTAATAAAACCATTAAACGGTATCACATAACAGACCACACTGAAAAAGATCCAACGCCGATGATGAGAATGTCAGCAACCATATTGTTTTCAGGGTGTGTTACAGGAATGATTCACTCTTTGTGAGTTGGTATCAAAGTAGATGATCTGAATCTGCAGAAGTGAGAAATGAGGAGATAAAGAATGAAAAGAGAAGAATTGTAGGGAGTGAAAGAAGGAGCAAAATATGTTTTCTGTATCACTGCTTTTCACACTGTAGTTTGTTTTCAGGTATCATGAGAGTAGCTTTGAGAGCAAGGGCAAAATATAAATTGACCTGCATTACTATGCCTCCAGCAAGACCTTGGGACAGAAACCAGGTACATAATTAAACCAGCCTCTCTCTCCACAATCATTGCGACATTGCATAGCATAGCATTTATTGTCAAGGAACAAGCAGAAGTAGCTCTTGCCGCAAACTGAGATGCCCCTTTGTCCCCAACAATCACAGAAAACTGTGTGTGTGTTTGCTGACTCTACATTTTCAGATACAGTGGTGGCACAGGAGCTATCAACTCATAAAAAATACAACAAAAACAACTTCTTTAATGCAAAACAGAGCAAAAGTTGAAACACTCTCACAAAAGATTAACAACTCCAAACATACTCTCACATATAAGTTGTTGTTTTTTTTGTTGTTTTTTTTGCTGTGCCCATGTAACATGTGAGCCACAGCATGAAACCACTAAATATCTTCAGCACAAAGCAAACGTCACGATCCTGCTACGACACATGCAGTTGCTGAAATAAAGAACAACACTAATTCTGGCACACACACAATTACCTCTGGACAACAGATGAGTCATGTTTCAATTTTAGTTCAACTAATTATCAGTAAATGAAAACTAGAACATAAATCTGTGTTTGAACAAATCATGAGACACAACTGACACAACCTCAGTGTCACTAAGTATATTTATTTATCTGGTGTACTCAAGTAAAATTTCCATTTTATGCTGTATGTAATCTGCTTCTACAACAACTCCATTTAAGAGGTAAATATTGTACTTTTATTTGACAGCTGTAGCTGCTTTGCAGATTAAAACACATGGTGGGTTTTATTAAATTTGATGTGTTGTTGTACATAAAACTACCCAGCAGCATATAAAGCTGTAAAACTAGTTCCACCTTAACTAACTAACAGTACGTGCATATAATGGATCAGTCATTTCAGACTCTGCACATCTTTGATAAAGCTTATAGTTAGGGCTAGCTCAGGTGAGTCCTGAACCATCCCTTTGTTATGCTGCCATAGACCTAGACTGCCAGTGGATTTCCCATGATGCACTTTCTCTCCCTCTCTATCTGCACACATTCATTATTATTATTGTTATTGTTGTTATTATTGTTAGTAGTAGGAGTAGTATTCATTCCCCATTGTTGTGGCTATTGTCTTCATCAGCATCATCAGCATCATCAGCAGCAGCATAAGCAGCATCATAAGTTATTTCTACTAGGATAGTTGTTCTTGTTGTTGTTGTGCACCTTTGTCTGTCTCTGTCCTTCTATCTTTTCCCTCACCCATTTATCCTTCTACCTCCTCTACCCACCTCTCTCTCTCTCTCTCTTTCCACCTAAAGCCGGGGTCTGACCGTGGTTTCTGCCTCTGGAGGTTTTTCCTTTCCTTGTGTTTGTATTTTAGAATATTTTATTTTTTATTTTCATTTTTCATTATTAATTCTTATATTAGCAATGAAATATGAGCAGCTACTGCTTTTCATCAGACCTTTCCAACAAGTCAACCACATACTGGATCTTCTAACTTAGCAAGGAGAGGTAAAGCAATGACTCTTCAATTCTCAAAATATAGCTTATACTTCCACCTTGTGGTTACACATGATATTGCACACTTCTACCATCTGCTGCCTGTTTGAATTGATGTTTCGCTTCTTTGATGTAAAACACAGTGATGACTAAAATAACTGCTGAAGTCAATGAATCCCCTACAACTACTGATCCTTCAATAGACCTTCAATATGCAGTGACTAGAATATTAATTAACTTCAGAGGTGGAACACATTATACATTATACATGACAGAATCCCCACCCACTTTCAGAATAATTCAACCTCTAGGAGAGTCTCCTCATTACTTCATACCTGGACTCAAAGATGCCTCCTGCATATTTCATCAGGAGTCACTGAATGATTCACAACGTTAAGGAGACAAAGAGGATCCAAAAATTAGAGACTTGTGTGGCTTTTGAGAGGAATCCCGACCTCACAATCTTTTTATTGAAGAAGCAAATGTTGTGTATAATAATTTAAACATGCTTGATGAAGTTACACAGAACGAATAAATTCATGATAAGTGAAACAAATAACTGCTTTTTAAGGAACCTTTTGTAGTTCCATGTGTATATAACAATGGTTTGCAATGAAAATGACTTTCAAAGTGGTATTTGATCTGCTCTGCACTTTCATTAAATCCAAGAGACTGTTGGAGCAGAGCTGGACACCAATGACCCAAAACCAAATATCTGAAATACTAAGAGCGCTGTTAAAAATAGCACGGCATTAACGCTACGGTGCTCATCATATTGCAGGATTGTAATTAGATAATGTTCTCAGTTAAGAGATAGTATAACCATAATAAATATATTATCATTATTTATTATATAACCTAAAAGGCTACATGCTACTGTATCAATACTTTTTAGTTTCTGACATTATATTTTGGATTGATGTTGATCAAGTACAGTTAGTTCTGAGATATACTGACTATACTGATCCATTAACTCCTAACATCATGATATATATTACCTGTCTTTCATCACATATTCCTAAAAATGAAGTCAATCAGAGAAAAGAAGAAAAGCAGTTCTGAAGTAATTCTATTTCTTTATTTCGTACTTCATGTCAAGATATCTTTTTTCATATGAAGTTATGCCTCATAACAAAAGAATGTGTTTAAAGAACGAAGAAAATCGTGGCTCACAAAATAAAGGCATTCTCTCATAATATTCTTTACAAAGTCATTTTACAACAAACAAAAACATAAACATTGTCTCAGTTGTAACAGCAGAGTACGATAAATCAAAGTTCCTCACTAAACTTTTGACTTTAACCTAACCGTGACAGAAGAAAAAAAGAACAGAATGATCTGTACATACAAATACAGTTTAGCTCCTGAGATTCTCCGTGGGACAGAGTCGCTGCTCTAAACCTGCACCACGGCAATGTAAGCACCAGTGAGAATTTTCTGCCTTTTTGTCATTTCAAATAAAGAAAAATGGATTTAATTTGTCATTCCTCCTTTTGTTGAAAGGAGTACTTGTTTAACAAACCACCCCTTGTCCCCTGATGCAAATATTGCAATGGTGGAAGATTTCTGGAGCGACATCTGACCCTGCCATACACAACTGGTGACGTGAACAACAAGTGCCAAAATTAAACCGCAACCAGAATAAAAGTCTGAACTGCATCTTCCTGCGCTTACTTGATCCAATCACCATCACCTTTCTCTCTGTTCTTTGAAAATGTCTGACGATCAGAAATGGAAAATAGTTTCTCATTAAGCTCGTTATAAAAGTAGATGTGGGGTTAGTGTATAATCATCTCTTGTTCACAAGGACAGTTGCAGGCAATGACAGCGACTCTCTCTTTAGTGACTGAAAACTTTGGTGATGCAGAAACGGCTTGAGATACCTGAACACTTCACTTTAATATTGCTTTGACAAAAGTAATCATACGCTGTACAATATTCACTGACGGCACGACCGTTTGACACACGCATTCACACATATGAAAACCTGACAAGAAGTTGGCGAGCAAATATTTATGTGTACAGATGAGCTGCAGAGACGACTCTTAATGTGGTCCTACAGGATGAAGACAGATGCTTTATGGCTGGTACTATTACACTGTTTACATTTTCCACCACCACCTCCCTATCTTAAATTTATACACAACAGAGTGAGAATATTGGTTTCGAAGAGGGATGTGTCTTTAAACCTTACTGTTTTTGAATCTCCTCTGTCTTTTCTCATATGCCTTCCTTTCATAACTTCCTCCCTGCGGCAAAAGATAAACTCAGATCAATCGTCAGTTTTTTTTTCAGCCCCTCGCAGATCCAAGAGTTGGGGTTTTTTGGACGAAGACAAACACGTTTCCATCTGTTAGGGAGATCTGTTCATCCAATAGATGCATTCGAGACGAGTCCTTCTGTTCTATGCCAAAGCCAAAGTCCCAGTTGACATATCACTCAAACAGTCATCCATAATCTGTCCTTTTTTATCTGCCAAAGAGTATGATGAAAAATCTGTTATCCTAACTTAACCCACAAATAGTTCCGATTTGCTGCTGATTCAGTTCTTCCCCGTTAAGAAAGAGGGTAGGTGATAACGTTTGTTGCTGATGTCCAATCGCCTCCTAGTGTCCATTGGTCTCAGGGGCTGAGGCGGGGGTGGAAGGAGTAGAGGAGCGAGAAGCAACTGAAGCCTTCTCTCCACAGGGGCTGGAGACCGAGGGCACGCTGTCGAGGGCCTTGACCCCGGCCAGACCAACAGGAGACACCCCGGCTGCTGCTGCGGCCACTGCGGCTGCCCTGCTTGCAGTTATGGCAGAAACCGGTTTGGGTTGAGCCTGAAGTCCTGGGCTGCAGATAAGGTGATGTCTCTCCCAGTCTTTATGCTGGCAGAAGGAGCCACAGTAGCGAGCGGCGTTGCAGCCGCTGCACGTCTCGCTAGCTTTGCGGCCACAGTTCCAGCAACACTGAGGAAGAGAGAAGAGACAACTGTAAGTCTTCACAGGACTGTAAGATCAGGAAAAAAGTGTATCATAAGCAGAATTTGCATCAGAGTATGCTCTTCCAAAATAAAATAGGAAACAAGCTCTGAACTTAACATTGACATATTATCATATGCGTTTTTACACATCCAGCAGACATGGAGCAATGTTTTTAATTATTCTGAGTTGTGTTCCTGGCCACCTGACAAATTCAAGTCAAATATTCACTTTCCTTTGAGCTCTGTTTTGCTGTCCACTGAGGGAAATGTCTAACTTTTTAGCTGCTAAATGCCCCACTATGTCTTTCTCTGTCTTCTGTTTGGTGCTGGAGAACAGTGGAAATTTGTAGCTTTTTCACAGAAAACATCTGTGTGCAAGCCTCTGCGACAAAGTGATGAGAGTAAAACAAAACCATAAAGTTTAGTCAAATGACTTGTGGGCTCATCACCCCATGTCATAAATATAGTAATTTGATTGACTTTTAATATAAAAACAATATTGTTTATAGCAGTAGCAAATATGACTGTGTACATCTTATTGTACATGTAAAAAAAAGAATCTGATGTATGCAGGCAGAATCGCTCTTTTTTATGCAGGGCTTCATAGAGACTCTCCACAATCTATATATCTCTGCTCACCTCACTGGAATCCTCCTGTTCATTGATGACCATGATGGCATCCTCTTGAGCCTTCCTCTTTGCGTCAGCCAAAGTCTTTTCCATCTTAGCCCTCTCCGCAGCAATCATCTCAAAAGCCTTCTGTTCAGCCTCTGCTACTGCTTTCTGGACCTCATCCATGGCCTGGCGCTTCACCTCGTTCACTGCCTCTTCTATATATCAGGGGAGAAAAGGGTGTCAAGTTTAGCATAGCTTGTTTAAAGTCTGCACAACTGCATCAGTAAAAATGATTGTTTTTGTAATCTTGATTACTGCTTGAGTGATATTCATTAGATTAGCATTGTAATTTATTATATTTGCATTCTCACATCCATGATTTTAATTTCACATTTAATGGTGTTCTTACCAGCTTTCCTCCAGATCTCATCTGTAACGTATGCTGAGCCTGGCCGTGGAGCAAAGTCGCGCTGGGAGTCTGCGGGAAAGGAGAGACAGAAGGGATTAGCACCTGCCAAGGCTTATAAAATATATTAAGATGATTATTTGTAGAAATAATAGTTGACTTCGTGACTGACAGCTCAATCAAGGTAACAGGTGCTTACAAAGAAAGGCCACAGGGGCAGGCAGTGATATTACCTTTGTGATTTAGTCTTTTATTTAGTCGTCGATGCAAACAAGTCTGCGTATCTGGGCCACACAACATAAATGTTGTTTATCAGAGTCTTGGACTGATCTGAGATCTGACAGCTTTAGAAAGAAATCTGTTTGGCTTGGAGGGAATTGCGGACCAACAAGCTGTGTCAACATTCTGTCTGTTCCTTCAAATCTCTCTCTCCCTGCATCTCAATTCATTTCTGTGTCGCTACCGGGCTCTGCCTCTCCAACACTGCCACCTGGCTCATCTCCTTCCCCATCTCTTATATCCTCCGTCTCACCACCGTTTTCTCTCCCTTCCTTCATTTGCATCCTCTCTCTTCTACCAAGCCTGCATACACCCTCCCTGCCGCCATTTCCACCCCCACTACAGTCTTCCTCAGCCCGAGCCCAGGCAGGCAGGGAGGCAGGCAGGCTTCCCGGCTGGGGGCCCAGATGGTGCTCTGGCGAGTCAGCCAGCTCTGGGTCTCTGAGCCTGCAGGACGGCAGGACCGTCCTTCTGTGGCCGATATGGCCGAGGCCAGTCCTGGCACCTGTCTGTGACTATGGACCAGCAGGGGGACGACAAGGCTGGCACTCAGAGAGAACTGTGCCAGTACACAGCAGACTGGGAGACTAACTGTGGAGGGACTCACTAACATACTGACATGTGACTTAGCTGCAATTCCACTGATGACCACTAGACGGTGTACAGAGTATGAAATGGAATAAAAGGCTGTCCAGTTGGAGTTCAGACCTTCAGTATCATGCAAGTACACCTCAGGATGTTTAATCACTATTATTATTTAGAATACACTCAGCATTTAGGTTTTAGTTTTATTTTAGTTTTTTTTTAAACTTGAGACTTAATGTAGAGAGAATGAGAGAATTGCTAATAGTTGGATTTTCCTGCCAGGAAACATCTGTTTTTCAGAATCTGCCGATTCATATTTAACATAAAGAATCAGTTCACCCAGATTAGGAAAAGAAAACCTCCAATTTGCTGCCATAACTGCATTTTAGTTGAGGTGAATGGAAATTTATTTGGTGGTGTTCAAAGCAGTATCCAGCATCCAAAACTCAAATCATGAAGCACACAAATAAAATTCTATCATGCTTTTGAGTGGCAGAAGTTTTAGAGGTGGATGATATCTGCGTGGCTGGATAATATTATTGGGGTCAGACAGTGTTTTTTGTTATTTGGGTGAACTGAGCCAACTGACTTCCATTGGCCTGACTTCATTCTCGGATTCATGAAGCAATCTTCTCTCGTGGAAAACAACAGGCGCCAATCTCAGAAATGGCAACAACATTACTGGTTTCTGTGGCACACCAGCATAATTGAACTGAAAATAGCGGTACCCACCCGACTCTGCAGAGGGGGGGCTGTGGGTCTTGGAGAAGGGAGCGGAGCCCGAGCCTCCTTTGCGTGGGTCCTCCTGCTCGCTCGAACGCCGTCTCCAGTAGTTGAGCTCCTCGCGATCGGACTCCTGGCATCGCCTGAGCACACTCACTGACCTCCGTGTCTTTTCCACCATGTCAACAATGCAATTCAGCACCTAGAAGATGAAGAAGGAGACACACCGAGTTTGCTTTTAGCTATTTATGAAAGGCATATAGCCAAATCGTATCACTATTCATTAAATGTAATATAATTTGAGGCCACTATGTAATAAAAATCTTCATAGCACAAACCCAAGAACCAGTTATAACATCTTAATGACATTATACGAAAATCATCCCATTCAGTAGCAAAACAACATTTCAATGTATAACATCCAGGTGATCATTGCTTTCATGCTTTGAGACATTACAACACTCCATAGCATAGGAGCCCAGTAAAACAAATTACATTCTACATTCTTCCTTTATCACAAGCTATTAGCAGAAGTGGTGTCTGTCTACAGACTTACATGGTCCAGATGCCTCCATTCATCAGCCCACTCTCGGTCTGTCAGTCTGTGGTCCACCGGCTCCTCGCGGTAGCCCCCGTTAGTGCCTGATTAAAACACACACAAGACAGACCACAGGCCAATGTGATTAACATTCTTCTTAATGTAAGAGAAGCCACAAGTGACAGTAAGTGAGTGAAAGGGTGATGTGTATATCTCTATCTGTGGCAAATCTGTGCTTTGTTAAGCTGACAAAAAAAACACTTTCCTTTAAAATCTGTAATACAGTGGCTTCATTATTTCACAGCTAGATATCCTGTGATGATCATATATTGGGAACACATATTTTCCTCACATAGGATAAGAGACATGACTTAATCAAAGGCAGCACCTTTATTACATCCAGAATTAAGAGTGACAGCAATGAGGTAAAGTAAATCGGGAATAAGAAACAAAGGATGCAATATGGACTGAGGGATTGTGAGCAAGAAAGGTGGGGTGAAAGAGAAAAGGAGAAGCCTGTGATGCAAAACAGACTTCCAGCACCCAGAGCCTGCACACATCTGGAAGTCAGCTGTCAACCACACACACACACACACACACACACTCCCCAAACTTCTCCCTTAGCACCTCCCCTCCTGGAGCTCACAGCATTCCAGTAGGGAGACACTCAGGCTGAGTGGAGTGGCTCCACTTCTAAACACAACCAGCCGGTATGACACTCACTATGGACCATTACAACCATGAACACACACACACACACACACACACACACACACACACACACACACACACACACACACACACACACACACACACACACACACACTTTTAGCCAAGTATCTGATTCCAATTCAGTTATTACACAACAGTATAACTTAAGCAATATCTAATTGTACATTTAACAATAATAATAGTTTGCACACACAAGCTTGTGCTCATGTCGAGCCCAAAAAACGTTTCAATACATGTCCATACACACAGACACACCAACTACAAAGACTCAACAAACCACAAACTGTTAAAATTGAGTAACAAACAAGCAACAAGAGGCCACACTATCCCTTCTGAAGAGAATAATGATTCCAGCATGCACACACTAGCTCACTAGCCTTCCCCCCGACCTCTTCTCTACTCCTGGTTCTCATCAGTGTTCATCAGTTCAAAGCCATGAGTGTGTGGACTGATGTGTTTATGTGTGTGTGCGTGTGTGTGCCTATGAGTTAAGTGGCGGCAGGCGGGCGGGAGGCTGTCAGACAAGGGACTAAGGCCTTGTAAACACAGCACCTCTACCATGAACATATCAAGGTGTGTTTCTGTGTGTGTGTGTGTGTGTGTGTGTGTGCCTGTGTCTGTGAGCTACTGCTGTTTCCACTGTGTGCTGACAAGCCCCAAATGGAGGGTAGATATACACCAGAGTAGATCCAACCCTCCCTGCCTGGACAGTATGGCTCTGTTTATACACGTGTAGACTCCTGAGATATATACGGGCACGGCTACACAAACACACAGACCACCCGTTATCGCTCACAGAACATATGTGTGTGTGTGTGTCTTCATGCATGTGCATTCATTTCTAAATGAATCAGCCACTTGCATTCACACTGCTGTGAAGAAGCCTATTATGGTAAATGTTTTTGGTGTTTAAGTGGTCTGCAGGAATGTTATTTGAGTTTACATGATTTGATATCTGGTTTAATATCCACAAGGATGTATGGTCGCCCACAACTGTGATTTATTACTGCCACAATGTGAAAAGAAAAATAGATAATGTCTGATTTGTTTTAATGAACTGAACTTTTCCCCACCACCACAAGCCATGACTCAGATTGAACTCATCACAAATTATGTGGAAAGAATAACTAAAATGTCAGCAGTCAGTAACCCAGCCAAAAAATAACTCAATAAGCATAATTTTGCAATATTTGCATCACGTACCAGGGAGTCTGGGCCTGTCTTTGAGCTCGCGGATCTCCAACATGCGCTGGCTGTGTTCGCGGTGTAGGATGTGTGGTGCTGCAATGTCATCCAGGGCGTAGTGCTGCAAGGGTGGAGGGGTCGGGTGAAGCTGGGTGTTGAGGGGCAGTGGGTGGGCAGGGCTGTGTCGGGGAGCAGGGCTAATGGTGCAAATTCGTTTTGCGGCGGGCTCCATGGCTACGGGTGGACGTTCGTGGAAACCGTTCTCTTTACCTCTGAAGAAGAGAGGGCATTGTGTGGTTAAGAAAACGAGCAGGAGGATGAAGGCCCCTTTATGTATGCTTCCACTAAAATAAAATACAAATTAGACTTTTATTCTAACCTGCCGGGGCTGTGTCTCTTAGAGCCAGCATCAGGAGGCTCCATCAGCAGCTCAGAGGAGTCTGGAGAAGAGGCCAAGGTGGTGCTTAGCAGGAGATGCTCATGCTGGGACAGGTACTGGGCTGGGGTCTGCTTGGCTGCCCGTGCGCAGTGGAGCAGCTCCCTCTGCAGAAGCGGCAGGTTTGCCTGGCAAGGAAAAAAAAGTGGTGAGGTTTCAATCTAATTCGCAGAAGAGTCTAAAGAAAGGGAGCATTGTTAAACGTCAGCCGCCTGACACTCGCGTATTCAGTCAAACAATCTAGTCACATACTCTTTAAGACGCAGGTAGGGACTGACTATTAGACTGACAGAGTTAGGAGACACAGTGCAGATATGCCTCCTGGGGAAGACGCCTGGCTGGGAGTAAGGGGGTTTTAAGGGGGAGGCACTGACTCCTTGAGGTCTGGCTGTAAGGCTTAATTTGGGTATGGGTGTTGTTCTGTGGCTGCCTCCATGGTGGCTGCGGCTTCCCTGGGCTCAAATGAGTTTTCTAAGCTGCTGCTGAAGTTGGTTACTAACCCCTTGCACATGGAAGGATTGCTAAACACAAGACATTGATCACAGCATAGATATGGACGTTGATACAGAGGCTTATAAACTTAGAAACATTTCAAAATAAATGATACACAGACGCCACTTCTCCCTCATTCCTTACTTTCTTTCTTTTTTATATATATATATATTTATCTGTGACTGTCTCCGTCGTATCTTTCCATCTCGCTTTTGTTCCCTGCATTGCCCTAATTAGGAACAGACTCTGGTGTGTTTGCAATTACACCACTTCCTCACTCCCTCTTCTCAAGCAACCAACTAAATAACCATACTGTTCTCATTTTGCGACTCTGACCTCCTCCGATCGTGTAGCGCTTTCAACCATCATCCAGCCGATTTTGTAAACCTAGACCCATTTCTCCTATTATCTGACCTCCCGACTACCTAATTCTTACAGGATCTTTGGCATTTCCCCTTATTGGTGTGCAATCTTCACAAAGATGCTGATACCTTTACTTTACGGTCTACTCTCTATAACACCCCTGTGCTCTCTTTTGCCCGTCTTCCATGCTCCTCTGCCTCCTTTCTTTCCCTGGGGCCCCCAGCCAGAGAACACATGTGCTGTGTGTCAGTTGAGCATAGGGCTCTCTGGGGTTCAGCGGGGCGGATGCTAGATTGGCGGCGCCTTGGCAGCTGAATGCTCTTTTAACGGGACAGCGGCTCCATATGGCGCACTGAAGCCCATAAAAAGGGAAGGGAACGCTTTATAGGCATGTTTCACACTTCCGAGTTCCCACTTTTCCCACTCTCCTCCTCACCCACCTCTCTCTCTCTTTTTCACTTCCTCACCCCCTGACTCTGTCCCATCTGTCTATTTCCCCCCGACTCTTGTCTCTCTTTCTTAAGACAGACTACTCTCAAAGAGTTGGAATCAAGTTGTGGGGACCCCACCCGCTCGCAATAAATTAGGAGAAGGAGGGGAACAGAGGTTTCTTGTCTCACTGACAGATGGAGGGGCTCCAAAGGTGAGTAAGAGGTAAGTGTGGAAAAAAGAGTAGATTTTTGAGTGCTTGAAGTTACAGCGGTGCAACTGACTGAAGATTTATGGGCTGCTTTACTGAGGGGAGCTCCTAAAAAGTATACTCTTGCAGACTCCCTTGGTTACAAAGGGGCTCAAGAGGCTGTTTAACACAGACACTCATCTGTTGCTTGTCAAGTCAACATGCAAATCTTGATAGTTACATTGAACCGCAGAGAAGCAGTTTATTCGAATAGGAAACCTACACATATGCCTATTTATACACTTTATTACTGTATCCTGGAAACACGGTAATAAAGTGTAATGAATCTATTACTTTTTCGTCATGACTCACAAGCCCTCATGCGATTGCCCATAGATTATTCAGATCACACTGAATGAGCATTGTGTTAATGTCAAGAACCTTGTCTTTATCAGTTGTTATTCAGTGATTAATAATCTCAGCCGAAAAAAGATGGGGTGAGGCTTTCAGCAAGGCTAGATGATTTGGAGAGGCCACATGGTTACCATAGGGTGTAAGGTTTACAACTTAACTGAGAGAGGGGAAGAAAAATACCGCTGCTGCAAAGAAAAAGGGAAGTAATCCAACGGAATAATGCAAAGCAAATATAGGAAGATGAAGAGGAGGTTGATGATGTGTTTACCTTGAGAAACGGAATAACAAAGGGCCGTAAGGGGAAGTTGGTGGCCTCCTGAAGCCGCGAATGGAACTCCTCAATGGTAACTGTCGAATTCTAGGAGACAGGAAAAGTGATGTTCAGTACACCAATTATCAATGCTACATGTCAAATGTTTAAAACACCACTGTTTATAAAATCCCTTGTCTGAAACAATGTCATAAAGAGAAGGTGGAAGTGCCAGATACATTTTCAACTAGAAATTATCTTTCACATGATAACAAAGAACTTACCACCAGGGCCAGAACTAGGCTTCGGACGCTGTCTCCAATCTCAGGAGAGATGTCATTGCCAAACTGCTGCAGTGTGGTCAGGAAACGTTTCAGCTTGCTCAGCTGGCGAGCCCCACAGGTGGCCGGCAGCTGCTGGTTTGCCAGCGATGAGGAAGAGGAAGAGGATGGTCCGTTGCTGTAACGCTGCGGTGGAGAAGGCACTGCATTCAGGGTTGGTGGGGAATGATGATTCCCATTGGTCACTGGGGAGGAAAGGTGAGATGAAGAGGGGAGAAATTAAGATGGTCCCTCAGAGGAGTAGACATATGCTTTCAGCTCTCTTGAGTAACCATGGATACCATCTGCAAGTCCAAACAAAAGCTGCTAATTTAGCTTATGAATACAAATACAAATTTTGAGATGGAAACGACGGGTAACATTACAGGCTTGCTGGGGAAAGAATCAAAGAAACTCTAGACAAGAAAGAATTCAAGGATGACCCTTACATGCTGTGGTGGAAAAGGAGGCCGGGCGAGGGCCGCTGGGGTTAACAGAAGGCAGGGGTGGCATCGTGGAGCTGGCGCTGCTGCTGGGGGCTGATCTGGAATGAGTCTTAGCATCCACAGGAGAACCGGGCATGGCAGGGCTCTTCTTCTCTCTACTGTCTGCAGAAAGAGAGAGAGGAGAGTGAGGTCAGCTGTGGGTCAAAAACCAGAACGCTTCTAAAAATACTGTTGTCCTGTGGGTATGGCAATGAATGAAAATCAAAACCAGGTTTTTATTCATAAAACAGCACACACACACACACACACACACACACACACACACACACACACAAATGTACAAAATAAGTTTAAAAGATATTTTTGGGGAAAACCATAAAAAGAAATTAACTCACTCAAGTGTCCACATGACAAATAAACAAGCAAATAAAAAGGACACTTTTACTTTCCCTATCAGCTCAATAGTTTAAATCAATGCAAAAACTTCAGGTCTATAGCCACAAAAGAAAACAAAAATGCCCACCCCCCAACCCACATCATACAACACATACTGCCCGGGATCAACCACCCTGCCCCCCCATCAAAGAGCCAGATGTCTAAAGTTTAGCCCCTCACTCCCAACCATTCAGATCAATAACAGAAGAAATGCTGAAGAAGCCTATTGTGTGGCAGAAGAATGCCCCCTCATTGAGCTCCGCACCAAATGGGGGGGAAGAAAAAAAAGAGACAGAGAGAGAAAGGGACGAGGTTATTTCACGCTTTACTAACAAGATCGCCAAAGCTTTTGAATGTTAAACGCCACTTCTCAATATGCTATTGCCACTGAATGAGACCACCAGATAAGGGGTATGGAGCAAGTGAAATGGGGGGTGTGGTAGTGTGGAGATGTGGGATCAGACGCTGTCTTTGTCTGCTGGAGATCCATGAAGGCCGGGTCCCGTCTCCATTTAGAGTGGATCAGACTTTTCTAACTGCTTCAAGAATGGACGATTAATAGACAAGCATGGTCTCACGGGTCATGGGTCAACAAAGAGCAGCTTTTTAAATGTGGATTCATGGTTTTAGGGCTTTGGATTCAATGGCACTCTTTATACCGTTTTCACAGCTATGAACTCTGCATGGCCTTGAGCCACAGGGTCCCAGTTTATAAAGGCGTGTTGGGAAGGTTTAAGCCCTGAGTGGGTAACTCAAGAGAACTCAACAACCTACATCCTTTGAATCAATATAAATATACAATATACTGAAATCAATGCATCATGAATTCAGAGAAAAGCTAACGTGTAAGAAACTTGAACTCTCTTTGACAACAAATCTCTCTCTCTCTGTTTGCCTTCCCTAGAGCCAATCTATCTGCACACTTTCTCAATCTGCCCAATGCAACTCATCTGTCATGTCTGCAACTCATTATACAGCGTTGACTGTTCTTCCTTCTGTTTTGCACTTCCACTTTACCCTCTCCGTTTCTCTGCCTCTCTCCCTCTCATTCTTTCTCAGCCCCGTGGCCTGCCTGCCATCGCTCCACCTGTTCACCAACACGGGGGGCAGGAAGGAGGGATCTCTGCAGACATTTGGACTGTCATACCCACCACACACGCGGCCTGCCAGTGCACCGCAGGAAGCAGCCTGCAGCATGCACACACACACACACACCGGTTCCAAAGCTACGCACACTCCATCCGTATGGCCAGGAAATTAGACTGACATCTCAATAACAGAATCAACGGGGCATATGGCCTTAGTGTCAACACTGTTACCATGTAAACAACTTTACATATACACAAGAGCTTGGACATCCAGCATGTGCTTTATAGTAGTGTGGCAAATGTATTCACAAGTACTTTGTTGACATGTTGACACATCATCAACAGTTCTCTGCTGGCAGTAAACAGCAGTTCTGTGTCCAAATTGACTTGTAAAGCTTCTTGTCGTCCCATTGTGTTTGACTGACAGGCCTACATGAGACCACAGAATATATACAACATGTCTTATTGTACAGCCCGAGAAATTAGGCAGCAGCTGCGAGCATGCAATCTTAAGATGTGGCATGGTTTGTCGTTAGCCCTGCCAGAGGTAATGGCCAATGCAGGAGACATCAGGTGTGTGTGCATGTAGTGCTGACAGCCCATAGAGAATTGCCTCTGCTTGTCAATTAGACAGCGTACATAGCTGGATGACTTCATCTGGCTTGCAAGCACCTGAGTCCACCACATATAGACACAGGACTGTCAGGGGAGGCAGCTGTCACAGCAGCCACAAAACACACACACACAGTGTACAAAGTGGTCTAATGTTAACTCAGGTGAATATTGGCTTAGAGGAGGATGTTTGTCTGGTCTAAATGCCACCTGTCATCACTGCTGTAATGGAACAAAGGAAAGGTACATAAGGCTCCTCAACACACAACAACAGGATTACGTGAAAATGCCACGATGCATAGACAACACTTTGAATTAAACTGGCA